>NC_065509.1:21997703-22065203 GCF_006386435.1 Epinephelus moara
ACTTGTAGATAAAATATAGGCCTATATTAATGAAGGTTCATTAGTACGGTTTTGTATTTCTCTGTAATGTAGCACAGTGTTAACAATTAAAGTTAGTGTTACTAATACCAGTCTTTCTCACACCTTGAACTCAAACCATTGTGTTGCCCCGCCCAAAATATATGATTTAATAATTAAATTAATATTATAAACATGCAGGTGACTAGTCGACTAATGGCCCTAAATGACGACTGTTGGTCAACTAGAAAAATTCTTATTCAGGGGCAGCCCTAATAATGCATTAGTATAGTTGTTGTATAGTTAATTATAGCTGATAGTTAACATCTGTTCTTGCAGAGAAGATTATGACTAGAGCAGCAAAGGCTTATTTTGAATGCAGATTTTTTTTTTCCAACTCATAGTCCTTTGTTTTGTTCCAATTTTTAGTTGTTTTTTTTTTCTGAATTTGAATGACATGTTCGAGGTCGTTATCTACAGTATGTCAGTATTTGATTGCAGATATATTCAAATTGCCTTTCAGACAATAAAAAATGAAAAGATGTTTTTTCCTATTCAAAGAACATGGAAAAATTTAATTATGGCAAATGCCATAAACAACAAAAAATTGATTATGAAACAGTGAACGCACATGTAGTGCTTTCATTGTTTCAGAGAAAAAGGGGGGCAAAGCATTCTGCATTTTTCCTTACTCTTTATTAATTTCTGTTTTCAAGCCTGTGGTGTTTTTATCTCCCCCTTAAATGGCTTAAAAGCAATTTATGTCATGGGCACTGTAATCATGCCCCTTGCAAGCATTGCAAAGCCAGTTTACTTTATAAAGAGTGTGATGAATGTGGCCTTCATTTACAGTGTTCATAGCAAAGGTAAATTTAAATGCACCATGAACGCAAACACAGTCAATGGAAAGATATGAGTGCAGGCATCTACAAGTCCAAAGTGAGTTGAGCAAAACATCCATGGGCTTAATGTGTGGACACAGGAAAAAAAAAGACTGACTGGGAAATAAACTTAAATCCCTGATATTTGAGATTGATCAGCTTGTCAGTGTTTTATTACATAATAAAGTATGTAAGAATAAGTACACAATGCAGGATTAGCCTGCTGTTTTCTTCTGCAAAGGCAATTTATGTGTTACAAAAAATGTAATATAAATGTTCTTTTAATAAAATTAGAGATAGGTCAGTGATTATAGCATTACGTCTATGAAATCAACAGATTTACTGTATCTCCAGATGTACAGATAGATCTGTACATGCTTTGGAAAATATCTGAAAGTGCTTGAAGCTTAGTTTTGTTTCCCCTGTTTACCGAGAGAAAAAAGGAGAAAAACAAAGAATCTATTTTAATCTGACCCAAATGTGTTTCCCTAGTTTATCTTCATTCAGTGTGTTTTCTTTTAGAAGTGTAAACCAGACCACAGGCAAATAAATTGCTTTTAAAATAAAATGTTACCTCTGAGCCCAGATAAAGTCTGACCTTTTCCAGTCTGACGCAGCTGTGATGCCTGTCAAAATCCTGTCACAACTTTTCTTCCATTTTAAATCTCGCTACAGGAGCGGAGCAGCGTCTCTGCTCTCTTTGAATACATCAGATTAAGAGTACATAATGTCAAAATCATCAGAGAACGAAGTCAGCACTGCTTATTTGAATTAACTCGTATTACTAAACATTTTTTATCATAGCTGCTGGTTTCTGTTTACTCTCTTATCTCTAGTAAAAGTATGGTGTCTAGGTATTTGAAACAGTCCAATGTCCTGTCATATTTCTGCAGTCTGTAGAGCGGCGATCATAACTTTTCCTCCTCAGTCTTCTTCCCTCTGATAGATTAGTGATAATTCAGGAGGATCCAGCCTCAGAGAGGTTGTTGTAAAAGAGCTGACCTGCTCACACTGGCCTGTTAGAATTTAGAGTCATAAAATGACAGACCTCATTGGTGATCCCTATAGACTGTCCTAGAAGCACACACAGGGGCACATACACAAAGGAGGGAGGCTGCATTGTTCCCTTTGGTGTCAGTCCGTCTTGACTGTACTCTCCAATAAAGCTCCATTTCACTTTCGTCAGCTTTATGATGATGATGATGTAGAGCTGAAAGATTTCATCGATTAGTCAGTTGACAGAAAAATAATTGGCAAGAATTTTGAGAGTCTATTAATTGTTTGAGTTACTTTTCAAGCAACATGCCAAACATTCTTCTGTCCTTTAAGACTGTTGGTCTTACAAAACAAGTCACTTTAGTCGTGATGATGTCACCTTAGACTTGGCACAGGTTGTGATGGGCATTATTAATTATTTTCTTAATGATGAATTGATTTATCAAGAAATTAAATGGCAGATTAATTGATAATAATAAATAATATTTACTTGCAGCCCTTTGGGGTTCAGAAATGTTATGAAGTGAACAATGTTTCTAACTGAGCTGAACATGCTGACTGTGATGTGTGACTTTTTTCTGTAATAACCATTGGAACCAGGTGATATATTGAATTTAGTGAAAACCGTGCACTGAGACGTTTTTATGCCTCTGTGCTGGTGACAGCTGTGGCCAGAGGCATTACGTTGGAGGGTTGTCTGTTCATCCATCTGTCTCATTCTTGTGAACAAGATATCTCTAGAACGCCTTGAGGGAATGGTCCATTTGGACTCAGCGATGAACTGATAATACTTTGGTGGTCATAGGTCAAGGTCACTGTGACCTCATGTCTGTCTCATTTTTGTGAATGATATATCTGAAAAAGGCATCATGGGAATTTTCCTTCTATTTTGCAGAAATGTCCACTTGGACTCAGCAATAATCTGATTAGATACTGCCTTATGGCACCATACCTGTTGTAAATAACTTATGCCTGTATTCTAAGTAAGGGATAAGCTCTTTTACAAGAGAGACCTGGCCAATGGGTGTGCCAATAAAAACCCATTAAAATGCAACATATTTGATTCGTCATATCACAACAAACATTTTTACCAAATATAAATATGTGCTTAAGTGGCTCATACAATAAATAAAACAGTCAATTAAACAAAAGTTAAAGGAATGCCTATGTATAGAAAGAGGTTTGTAGAAGTGTCCTGCAGATAACAGTGTGTCCACGCCATAAACCTTGTGAAAACACATTTATAAAATTGTGTTTTTAAGTGGGATTTAAACGAGGAGAAGGAACTCACCAGTCTGACCTCCTCAGGGAGGTTGTCCCAGTGTGTGGAGGCCCTAACAAAAGAGGCTCAGTCACCCTTGGTTTTCAGCTTAGATTGTGGAATGGCCCACAAAGCCTTGTCTCTGTTTAATTTGATTTGGTTATTGAAGTAGGTAAATAATAGGCAAATTAAATACTACTTATAGTACAATAGTCCAGGTTGAATAGGTCTAGCATTACTGAACCACACAGTAATTCAATCCGTTCAAAGGACCAGAAGTTGAGTTTATTGAGTTCACGTCTCTCATTGTGGGTAAAATACCAGAGGTGCTGCTGGTGCCTGTTGAGCCAGAAGAGGATGGATATGGTTGAGAAGAGCATTGATCTTCTCTGTGTCTTCTCAGGAAATTCTTCAATTTAATTTAATTGCAGTAAAACCTCAGACTGTTTGGTGTCATTAATATCTGAGAGACAGTGTGATTGTGTTACCATTGACAACAGGATGATGTGTTTTATACCTGCTACGATCAATATATCCATCCCCGCTGCAGAGTGTCTCCCCCCTGCCCAAACACCCTCACAGCACATAAACAGTTTGTTTGCTGCAAACAAAGCATTAAGGGCTCGCTAAAATATTTCTTTGCAGTTTTTAATCTAGTGTTTTATATATTTTACTGCCATTCTCATTACCCACTGCTGAGAGAATAATGGATGGAGAGGGGGGAAGACACAAAACACAGACAGGTTGTACTGTGGACGGAGAGGAGAACGACTAAAGAATGAGATTAGAAAACTGTGTGAGCAGCTGGACTGTTGCCTATAAATTAGAAGGAGAAATTGCCCTCATACAGTCATTTGGTCTTTGTTTACACATTGCTTTATCACGGGACTTTTATGTAGCAGTGTCAGACAGTGTGTGCTGAATAGAAATGGTACTAAAAGTTCACATCCATATACATGTACTTTAATATACAGATAATTGAAAGACAGCTAATGAATTCTTGTTCACTGGTAGGAGATGTTTAAGCAAAACAAAAGAGCTGATGACTCTATTGTGCACCAGCTGCAGCCTGCAGTAATGTGCTGTTTGACTGAAGCAGAGATTATCAGGGTTCTCACGGTCCTGAAATTCCTAGAAAAGTTATGACATTTTTAGGCCTGGAAATCTTTTGATATACACAATGCTTTGGAAACGTTTTGAATGTGTATTGTTTGGGCTATTGTTTAGATTATGTTCAGAAAATCCCCAACATGTCTAATGTTACGCAAAAAACATTCCCTGTATTACTACAGTAATTCAAAATCTAGCGTTAGTTCAGGCAGGACACGATGTGAAGCTCAGCTCACATCCCAGCTACATCAGCTGATCTCAAACAGCTCAATCAACTGATGGAGCAGCTGATTGATGGACGGGAGTCAGCTGATAGATCACATGAGTCCTTTCTAGGGCTGTCCCGAATACCTTTTTTTACATTCGGACCTTCAGCAGAATTCACGTCCTCCGGGTTTTTTTTGGACCTAATTGTATTGCGGAGTTTTGCACAGCGGCGACCAGATCTTTGTTCTCAAACCACAAAAAATTGTGATGGCACAACAGTCTCCTTCAGTACATTATTCTATGCTTTCTTTTGATTTTCACATTGGTTAGTCATCCTGTTTAATTTGTCTTCTGATTAAATCGGAACCGTTGAAACAAGTTGTAGGAAGCCTCTGCAAGTAATTGGTTGCTGGCAGACACTCTGTGCTGTAATAAATTAAAAAAAAAAAAAAAGTAAATAAAAAAACGAATATCGAATACCAAATTTTCATAATGAATACCTACCCATAGAAACGAATATTCGAATATCCGAATATTTGGGTACAGCCCTAGTCCTTTCTATGCAACCAATTGGCTAATCTCATTCAGGGCGCCCTATTTAAACTGCTCTGGCTTGCCCATTGTTGCTGCTCCCTCTGCAAGCCGCTTTGCAACCTGCTTCCCCCCCAGCTCCTTCTTTTCATGCTGTGTCTGACTTATTAATGTCATTTTTGTTTGTCATTGATGCTGCTCTGTTCTGTTCCTGGGGGGTCTTTGCTGCTGCTCTCCCTGCCTTAGGCTTTCAATGTAGGTGCATGGAAGGGCAGGGTGGTGTGCTCCCTCCACCTTAGGCTTTCTGCATAGGCACATGAAAGAGGGTTTCTGCATAGGCCTAGGAAAGGCAGACAGGCCGCAGAACAGAGACATACTGCCAAATGTAATACTGCAGATGGAAATAAAATTTCCTTTGACTAAAGTGGTCCTATGATTCATGGCAGATCCTAGCCACGCTGCATGTAGGCTCTGCACCAAAACATTTGACGATGGCAACATGGTGTAGCAGCTCTGGTCAGCCATGCTAAAGCAGAAAAGCATCAAGGCAACGAAAAGGCTGCTCAGCAGACTGCAAACTTTGGGGCATATTTCACGCCTGCCATAGCCAGGCCAGATAACCTTATTGCCTTTGCCATTACAGCGAGCATCGGTGTAGCTACAAGACAACTTCAACTGATACTCAATCAATCCATTGCAGCATCCAATGATCTGCCTAAATGTTTTTTAATACTTAAAGTGATAGAAATGGGGTAGAATGTTATGGGAAATGTTGAAAATTTATTGGCAAAAATGTGAAGGAACCCTGGATTGCCAGATTTGATTATTTAGGAGAGTCTGACAGTTATGTAGAGAAATTGACAACATATTGTTTGGTTTCATTACCATGAGGGTTAGCAACATGCTGATATCAAAAATTGAATCCAAACTGTTACTTAAATTGTAAAGCAGGTGAAGAAGACTGTGAAACATTTTTTCTCTTAAATGAATTAATTCAATATTGTGTTAATGCAGAATGAGGTACTAGAGTTTAATCCTCTTGAGTATATTTGTAACTGTGCCCCAATTAGTTCAGAAATCATTATGCAGTACCTTTTATTATTAATTTCTTTTTATCTCTGGAACAAAATGATGTATATCCCTAAACGGAAACCCACATCAGCAACAACCAAACTCATTGTTCTCTTTAAGCCCTGTCACAGCACAGGTAGTAGTGGTACAATCATCTGTTGTTAAATGTTCAGGATGCAGTTCTGGAGAAAGGTGTTTGATTGTTGAGTCTCATTCCCAGGTCTTCAAATACTTATGCTTTGGGTTGGTGGTTCGGTCCAACTACTAACCCAAGGACATTGGTATTTGATGAGCTGGTAATGAGACTCAGCAATCAGCTATATTTCTTCAGGACTGCAGACTGAACTTTTAAATCTATGGAGTTTAATTACCACTAAGCTTAATTGCTGTGTCAGCTATTGACAGGCCACACACGTCAAATTCCTCTGTTGCCTCTCAACAAGAAAAGGATGCAGGCCTCACCTGAAATCCCGGTGAGCTCAATTTGCTGTCCACAGTTGCTCCACTTATTCCCCACAGTGCTGCTAACTTGACTGTGTAGCTGGAAGGGCCAACCTGCTCAGGTGCGCTCTGGTCCCCCTCTGGGGTTAACCTCACACTCAACTTCATCTACGTTTAACACAGACGCAGACACAAACTAAACCAAAATACTCCAGGACTGGGTTATCATTCATTGTCCATCATGGTTGCGCTTTCAGCAGCACGTTACTCTCCTCTCTGTTTTTGATACTCTCGCTCCTCTCTTCAGGCATCTACCCTCAGGCCTGTTCACATTAAGTAAGACCCACCCTCTTTAAACTTGGCAACCAATCAACAATGACAAATGCCAACCCACAGCCCATTTTCCACTGGGAAATCAAGCTTAATGAGAAGGAAATGGACAAATAGGGGGTAGGGATGGATTAGCAGACAAGGGATCTGTTTTGTATGCTGTTGCGCCTTTACATCCCCTATATGCTGCATATCTCCTTAAGAAATGTTAAGCAGCGATTTGCATTCACACTACTGCAGTTTGACTTCTTCTGTGTGTATGGCTATTGACGTAGCCCTTTGTGACGCCATAGATCAGTGTTGCAGATCTGTGTCGTGAACAGTGTGACACAAACTTAAAACATCAGTATATAGCAGATATGTGGATAAAATATAATTTAGCTGCAGTTAAATGATCATTTACACCAATAAAACAATGTTATCAGGCCTACTGTGGCACAGAGGCACTTTACCATTAGACATGTGTTGTAATCAATCTCAAGGTGCTGTGCTGTTAGCAAACATGTCCGTGTATGGAAGCCTAATGAGTGAGGATGTGACGGTCATCAAGAAGCTCTCTTGGTGTGGAATTGTTGTGCTTGTGTGCAGGTGGCTTGGCGCTTCCTTAATGACATCAAAAAACAATTTAGCTGAGTAACAGTTGCTTTAGTAACAGCAACTCATGACAATTCCTTTTCTTGATTTACTTAAGATTTATTCAGGTCCCCCCGATGGAAAAGTCTCATCCTAGGTGAGCTCATTAACATCTCAGTGGTGTTTATATGAGAGAGGCAGCGACAGTGAGACCAGTAGAGTTGGGTGCAGAGATGATGGATGGACTGGTGAAAAAGTAGGCTGGTCACAGAGAAGGTCTGCTGGTGTCCTTCTCTTAAATGTCATGAATAATTCCGCGTACAGGCTGTATATATAATCTTTCTTGTCTTTGGCTGTGGAGAAATATCACTGAGACAAGCTGACATTTTGCCAGATGTCAACACAGAAATAGCGGCCATTTTGGAAATTTATAAATGGTGACCGTAAAATAAGGATTTCCAATATCCCATCTTATAGATGTCAGGGAATCATAATTCTGGTGGCTAAATCTACATTTTAAAGGGTAAGACATTCATTAATGCCAATTAGGAGAAAGTACAGATGACTTATGCCATTGTTTTTATGTCAGTAGTCTTTTATAATTTTGTCCAGGGGATAGATAATCTTTATGAACAGATATCTGCCTATGTGTGCAAAATCTAGAGGCAACAGGACAAGATTTTGGTATCAGAAGTGTTACCCAATTCTGAGATCGGGGAGGAGATGCAAATATGGAATTTATATGCTGGTATAGGGTCAGGGAATGCTTTATAATATTAAATATCGATGTCTTCATGAATCAAACATCTAGCCCTCACCATATCTATGATTTGATGGCTAAAACTTTTTTAGTTAGTGTTGTTAGTTGTCTAGTTTATTAGTCCACTGTTCCAGCAATCACCATGCTGTATGCTGTTATTCCCTGTGGTCTCTCTCTGCTGTCGCGGGCTGTTTGTTTACAGTCCTGTTATCTTTTCCTCACCACTGGCAGTCACCATGTTTGCCCGCTCAGCTGCCTGTTGCACCAGACTGACCTCAAGTGGCAGGTCATGTGCACTACATACAGTACATCCTCAATACTGCCTCTCCATATGAGTTTAATAGAAAGATGAGTGTTTGTATATTTGACTGTATTCAAATCATACCATTGGACTTTATAGATAGCCTGGTATTTGACAGAAAGTGTTTAAAATTTTGGATCATTTCAAGCTGAAACAACCAAAAAAAATCTGTATAGTGCATCTGTTGTAAAACTGAACTAGTCTACCACAATAGCACAATGTCAGTGCTTTAATAACAGCAAATGAGACCATCGGTGTGAAGATAAGCTATTTCTATATAGTGTATATCCATACTTTTAGGAAACTGTCTCTGGGTCCGCCCCAGGTCGCTTCCAGGACGAAACGATTTACGGCACTCAGACGGCACACGTCATCTTACCTAGCTGCTTACATTTATAGTGACTCTTATAAATAGTCGCTATTCCTCCTCCTCGACCCGACGTCCGCAGGGAGTTAAAATAGCAGCAATCATCGGGTAAAAGTTCTGTGAAAGCACTGGACTCACCAACAGTCAGCCACGTCTCAGTCACACAGAGAAAATCCAATCCTCGGGAAGTCAGGAAATCCTTCAGGATAAACGTTTTGTTCGCTAGCGATCTAGCATTTACCAGCCCAATCCTGGCAGGAGCCGGCGGGTCCACGGCGTTAGCTGTC
The DNA here is from genome assembly GCF_006386435.1 of Epinephelus moara. NCBI lineage: Eukaryota > Metazoa > Chordata > Actinopteri > Perciformes > Serranidae > Epinephelus > Epinephelus moara. Next base: position 22,006,817 of record NC_065509.1, read on the forward strand.
CGGGGAGCCACACACAGAGGCCGCAGGTTGCGCAGATTCACCCCGCGCCAGCGGGGACGAGGAGAGCAGGGGCCGCGGGGCTGGAACACCTCATCCGGGCCGACGACAGGTACCAGCCAGGCGTCGACAGGGTCCAGCGAGTGCCGAGAAATAAAGAGGCGAGGCACCGCTCCATACTCAGTCCAAGAAGCCGTGGAAGTGCTCGCCAAGCAGGCCTTCAGCCTTACCAGCCGACCGCTGCGTTTACCCCGGCGGCGGTGGCACTTACGCCGGAGAGGTGGAGCTGGGGCGCGGCAGAGGTGAGCTGGGATCCCCGATAGGAGCGGGGGCAAAGTTTTCCCATCTTGTTGTTTCATTCATCCCCAAAACAGACACATGCGTGAGCCAGGTCTTTACGACAATACACGCTAGAGCTCATGGGAAATGTAGGCTTCATTCCGGCAAAACACTACCGCTTTTGTCCACAGGGTCGCCAAAATCAACTCAAAATGAAAGTTCCTTGTAGGGGCTTTAAGTTGCTACAGCTGCTAACTGAGGGTTTGTCTCTGGAGCTAGCGTCCGCTCTCTTTCTGGCAAAATAGTCTCACAGTGGTGGGAAAATTGCATAAAGTGAATAGAATATATATATATATATGTTGTACTTGTCTTCACTGATCTTGCCAGCAAGTTTCTCATCCTCCACAGTTGACTTCATGATGAAAGCGTACAACTCCAGACCAATCTTAGTGGACACCATGTTGCACCGGATATCATCTTCAGCTTTGTACATAAACAAAATTTAGTGTAGAGTCCTTCCTTGGGAGTGATTTAGGAAAGTTCTCAGAGCAACTCTGTGCAAGGAAGGGACAGAAACTTTTACCTTAGTAAGGACGTGTGGCTGACCCTGTTGTTTGGTGTGATGCATTCTTTTAACAGATATGATTGGTTGTCCCAGACACACCCTTTTGTGAGCCTGCAAGGTGTGGACACCCAGTGGAAATTAAATGAACTGCATCACAGTATGGGCTGTGAAAGTTTGTCATTGTTAGGGATGGGAATTGATAGGATTTTATTGATATCAATGTCATTATCGATTCTGCTTATCGATCCGATTCTTTATCGATTCCCTTATCGATTCCCCCTGTGAATTAATGATATCACCTCCTGTTGTTTGTAACCCAAGACAGCCTGAGTGTGTCAACACCACGTAGCTAGTGCAGCTAACTCAGGTGAGGCAGCTAACGCAGCTAGCCCAGCATATTGTAAGAACAAATGGCGTGCAAATCAACTCAACTGCCCTCATCTTACCATCCTTGGTGTTCCCATGAAATCTGACAACAGGAGCGGGGATGCGCGAGGCTCCACAACGGGCTAGCAGCTCCAGGGAGGCTAACAACAACAGCGTCCTGCCGCCGTCTACCTGGAGCGGGGATGCGCGAGGCTCCACAGTTGCTAGCAGCTCCAGGGAGGCTAACAACAGCATGAAGTGAAGCCACGGCTTTGACCGCTTCTGTCTCTCCGCCATTACGTCTTCTTTGTTGTTGAACGTGCTGCTGACTGACGAGCATAGATTCGGCGTAATGAAAAGAATCGATAAGGGAATCGTTAAGCATAAAGGCTAATGATGTCGATGAATTGAACCAGTTGGAACCGGTTCTTAACAGGAACCGGTTCTCGATTCCCATCCCTAGTCATTGTTACTGAGATTGCTCTGCTGATGGAAGGTTGAGGCAGACTCAAGTCATCACTGCTGCACTGTTGAATTTTTCCATTTTTTTTTAAAGACCTTAGTGTTGTTATCATTTTATGTCTGGCATTAAAGTGTTATTGCGTTGGGTGGGAAATGTTTACGTATCCCTAATGAGATCAACCACAAACATTATCCCTGCACCATTTAATCTGTAGTGTTTAATTTACTCACTGTCATTCAGCGTTTGGAGAATATTTCTCCAACCTCTTTGTGTGTTCCACCATTTTCTCCTCTGCTTAGGAAACTCTTAAGCCTCTTAAAAGTCCTCCTCCCTGCTCCTAACAGTGTTTCACCTTAGGAGCGCTCTCAACGTCTAAGATGCTTTGTAAATAACTTTGATCTTTTCCAGGATCTAGTCTTAACATTAAGGGGAACTTCTAAGCAAATGTCATAATTCTCTTAGAATTTCATCACCAGGAGCAGCTATTTGTACTGTGAGGCTTTGTGTATATGGACCCTGCTGTATAAGTAGTTTAAGTTTGTTTAGGGTCAATAAGGAAACAATTAACAACTCTCTCTCTCACAAACACAGGAGACCGAATACTCGATTAATCAATGGAATAATTGTTTGAATATTCGATTACTAAAATAATTGCATTCCTAATGGTGGGTTTCACCTACTTATGTGCATTCATATGCCCAACTCACATTCACACATGCTGAGATTTGGTTTCCTGAAGGAAATCTTAGTTACCGTCTGTTGTAAAATGTACTTTTGTGTTCAGTTTGCAGTTGTAACAAATATCAACATTTATATTCAGCAAGCATCACTGCCAGCAAGCATTTAATCTTTAAAACATCTGTCTCTGTAAATTGAAAAAGAAGGATTTATATAATTAATTCCACATTTGTTGTTACACAGCTCCAAACTTGCAGTGAGTTATTGATCATTAAGAGGACTGTAGGCTACATCAATATATAAAATTATTTATTTAACAGTTCCTGAAGGGAAGGAAATATTGGCTGGGCGGGATTCAGGCTGAGCTCAGCATTTACTGCAAATACAATTTCTTTGACCTCCAGAAAAGCCTACACAGTAAAAACATATTTTATTCCAAAAGTTGAAAAGACTTTCTCTCTCTCTCTTTCCGTCTCTCTCTCTCTTTTCACTTACAAGCAAAAACTGCTCTGTAAGGAGTTTAGTGTGACACTAGGCCATGGCCTGGAGTAAATTTTGTGTCTGCTTTTCTTTGATTCATTTCGTAAAAGCCTGACAGGTATATCAGCACAATGGTATACAAACTCCCTCTCCCTGTGTCTGTCCCTCACACACACACACACACACACACACACACACACACACACACACACACACACACACACACACGCAGAAAATTACACTCAGGAGAAACAGGTGGGCCATTAACAACTAATAATTTTCACTCTAGAGATCTGTATCGTGCACGGTGGTGATGGTATACCAACATCTGTCAGCTAGAGGAGAACGAATGAAAATAAAACAGGAATGTTTAGAGCAAGCTGTCGAGTTCTTTCAGGAGCAGACACAGACAGACGGCTGCATCTTTGTTTTTCACACCGTGCAGAGGTTATGGAAGCATCACAGCCATATAAGCAATGTGTGAGAACTGAAGCAGAGAGCTGAGGCTGTTAGCAGTGGTGCCAGAACACCTCAGCAGCAGCAAACTCAATTCATCACCTCCTAGCTGTTAGCTCACCGGTAGGGCTCACCTCACACATAAAATAGCCTATATATTTTACATGATTAATATTTGTTTTTTAGTGTTAGCTGCTGTCCTGAGCCACATGGGCTGAGGAAACCTATCTCTACTCTACATTGTAGCAGTTTGTTTGAATTATTTCCCTGTCAAAAAGCAGTGCATTCTCTGGTACTCTCTACTCTGCTCTGGCTTTGCGTGCAACATTATATTTACCCTCTCCTCAGATCTTAAATGATAATTTAAAGCTGGGGTAGGCGGTTAATTTTGGCTTTATTGGGTAGAAATCTTGTAATAATTCAAGTTGACTGAGAGAACACTAGACTTCATCTCCTCTTGGCTCTGTTTTCAGCTATAGAAAATCTACACTGCGATGGGAGACTTTGGGCAATCCCAGGTCATTTCAGAGAGAGAGCATTCTTATGGCTGCTCTACAAATGCACATGCACATACATGTCCCTTCATTGAAAGCCTGATTCAATGGTGGAGAGTTGTGCAGATTAAGTTGCTATCCCAAAATTGGCAACATCTGCCTACACTACAAAGCAACCCCAAAAATGAAGATGGTCTTGTTAAAAAGAGAGTCTAAAAGAAAGTCTGACATTAAACGAAGTGAAACACGTGTCAATATCGGTGAAGGGTCTCGGAGATGGAAAGACAATGTTGCTAATAGTTTAGCCTTCTGCTAACCAGAGCAAAAGGCTCAAGTATGAGGTGCAAGGTTCACGTTCATGCAACCAATGTTAGCAAGAGACTTGAATCACAGTGTGTTCTTCGCCTCACTCCCCACCGCTGAGCAGGCAGCAGCTCCGGACCACTGGTCTGCAGCTGCAGCAACCTTAATCCAGCCAGCACAAATGCCAGCTCTGAGGGCCTTGACAGCCCCGACTCCCCGCCGGATCAGCAAAATTTCTGTGGTTGCCCTCAACCAGCGTTGACGTTCAGCACTGTGACATTGACCGCTGGGGGGTTTTTGCTGGCTGGATTTGAGCCACTACAGCCACCAACCAGTGATCTGTTTTTCAAGCTGCCAGCTGTTAGCACTGTCATCTCACAGCAAGAGGGTTCCTGGTTCAAACCCAGGGTGGGGGAGCCCTTCTGTGTGGAGTTTGCATGTTCTCCCTGTGTCAGCGTAGTTTGCATGTTCTCCCTGTGTCAGCGTGGGTTTTCTCCGGGTACTCCAGCTTCCTCCCACAGTCAAAGACATGCAGGTTAATCGGTGACTCTAAATTTGCCGTAGGTGTGAATGTGAGTGTGAATGGTTGTCTGTCTCTATATGTCAGTGCTGCTACAGTCTGGCGACCTGTCCAGGGTGTGCCCCGTCTCTCGCCCAGTGTCAGCTGAGATAGGCTCCAGCCCCCACCGCAGCCCTCAAGAGGATAAGCGGTTACAGAAAATGAATAGATGAATGAATAAATCAGTGTACTTGCCATTGGGAGGGAGAGCTTAGGACAAAGAGGAGAGAGGAGATAGCTGCAGGAGGAGGGTGTATATTCAAATCCGATTTTTCAATTTTTTTTATCTTTTTTTGGGGGGTGTGTGGGGGGGTGCTTTTCCAGAGTTCTGCTTACCCCAACTTTAACCAAAGAAAATTAAAACATGCATAACTTTAGAAATTGCCTAGCTCACACACAAAAAGACATAGGTCAGCAGACAGATGGGAAAACAGTATAAACAGATTGCTCTACGGCCACTGCATTCTCACTTGTTTTCTCACCTGTACAAATTTCAGTCAGACTTGTTTGTGTTTGCAGGAAGTAATCTTGTCACAGCTATTTGCTCAAATAATTCATAGTTATGAGAAATTCCCCATTTTTCTGCCTATCCTCATTATTTTTTTCCCGTGTTTTGATGCAGCAATCTGACAGTAACAAAGATATCTCTTCTCCTTCCTTTATTGCCTTCTCATTATCTGTCCAACCCTATATGTGTTTGCCCTCTCTCACCTTCCCATCTCTTTCCTCTCTTGCTTCCTTCCCTCTCAAATAGCCAGTGGCAGCAGGATTTTCATAGTGTCTGGCTAATTGAGAGGCATGCTGTCCTATCTATTATTCATAACTCTACCTGCACCAGCCACTGGCTTTGCCAATACCAGATTTAGGGTGAACTCACACCTATATTTTGCTATAGGGCATGGGTGCAAAACAACCTTGAATATGAATGAGCTCAGCATCGTGGCCTAACATATTTGCAGTCTGTGATCTGTGGGTGAATGACAAAATGTTGTTTTTCTTACCACTAAATGTTTACATAACGGAATTCAGTTACAGAGTTCAGGCCCCAAGCTTTTTTTTCATTAAATTGTTTGTCAGTTGTTTTAAGTGCCAGAATAGGAAGGAAAAAATTACCCTTGGATACTCAGATTTACAGTAGCAATACTCTGTTTTACCTTTATAGTTGTGGTACTTTGCCTGAACCTTGTTCTTCTGCTGTATTTCAGTTGTGATTTCCTACATTTACCAGAAGGCCTTTCAACAACACCCACACAAAACCTGTGGGGACTAGAGGCACAGGTAGAAGGAAAAATACTGATAGTAGAAGAGAGTTAAGCCAGGTCAACCAGTACAGAAAAAAATACAGTTGTGCCACTTACCCAAAATGCAACATGAAATGTGTTGGGGCAAAGTTAATCTAGTTAAAGGTTCAGTTTGTAAATTTTTAAGAAATAACATTTTTCGGGGCGTCGTGGCTTAGTGGACAGAGCAGGCGCCCCATGTACAAGGCTGTTGCCACAGTGGCCTGGGTTTGACTCCAACCTGTGGCCCTTTGCTGCATGTTGCTCCCTCTCTCTCTCTCTTCCCCCTTTCACGCTTGTTTGTCCTATCGATTAAAAGCTAAAATGCCCAAACAAATATCTAAAAAATAAAATAAAAGAAATAACATTTGTCATATTTGCAGAAGTACATGAGACAGATAATCTTATGTCTCCTCCTACTGCTTTTAATCGGATTTGCAAGAATCCACAGCATCTTAACGAAAACAACCAATCAGAGTCGAGGAGCCTCTAACGCAGCTATCAATCATGCCAATCGCTGCTTTTGAACTGTGGTCAAACTAGGCAGCACTGATCAAATATGAATCAAGATTCTGTCTCTGCATTGCCTATTTCTCACCCCAAATGTTTTCATAAACATATTTTAGTGTACTGTTTAGCTGTAAAATGAGAACGTTTGCTCCGGCTGATGGATGGTGCTTTGTTTGGCTCAACTGTTTGCAACATGCCACCTAGGACAAAAACTTTCACATTTTACAGGTAAAAAGTAACCTGATCTTTTTCTCTGATCATCTGTCTTAGGTACTGCTGTCAGGAGACAGTGACATTTTCACCCAAAAAGCTAATTTATAAAAGAAAACTTCCTTCATATCATTTCTATCTTTTGCTCTTATTTCTATAGCTCTATGGGATTTATCTGATCCATCCTAGTCCAGAGTCTACTGTATCTACAGAGTGTAGAAAGGAAGGGAAATAGAGGATGAGAGGGAGGAAGTGTGGGGGAGACAGTGGGGAAAAGGAAGAGTGAGGGAAGGAGTTGGGCAAGGCTGCAGACCCATGAATAAAACAAGTGGCTGTTTCCCTCAAAAATGGTGCAGCATTGAGTCGGGCGAGTATAAAATATGTGACCTCATGTTTTTTAATTGTGTACAGCACAGAAAAGAGAGAGAAAATTTTATCCTAATTCAATTTGATTATGGGAGGAAATGGTTTAGATACACATTAAATGTTTTAATATGCAACATTTTTGTGACTTAATAGGCGTACATTTGTGTCTCTTATCACCTAGAAAGCTTCAGATAAGGAATATGGACAGCTGTCCTTATCCATCACAGGTCACAAGTCATTATTTATTATTATTATTATTTATTTATTATATATTATTAGTTGGAGTTCAGATAATGGCAACTCAGCCACTGTGAACCGTTAGACAGAGGGTAAAGGAAAAATGAACATTTAAATTAAATTTCAGCAGAAAAATTACAAGCAACTTTTTTCAAGTAAGGAAGAAAAGAACACTGATAGTCAGCAGGAATTTAAATTAGGAATACAACAGAATCTAAGCCCTGGAAACCAAATGCAGTACAGGACACAGCACCTCAGTTGATGGAATTTTTTGGACCTCTAAGGACATGTAACATTAAACAGCTTGTTGGCTCAGCAAAATTGACACAAGTCATTTTGTGTAACTTTAGATGCTTTACACAAATGTGTCACATGTCAGCACGTTCTCATTCCCATGGCGTCAAATATGGCAGCTTGGTCAGAAGCCATAGGTATGTGTTTCGGACACATTGTGTCCAGATAAAGACAAGTGCTTTGTCTGTGAATCCTGCGAGTTATAGTGAAGCTGAATTGTGTACTTGTGTTTGAAATTGTCGCTATTAAGCCATGTTTAATGTGTTTTTGAGTGTGTTTTGAATCAACTAAACTTGACAGCTCTTTACAGAAACCCCCTTTCTGAAGTTACATAACAAACATACTTAATTTAATCCAAACTATAATCTTTATTCTAACCTTAGGCAAGTAGTTTTGTTGCCTAAACCTGAAGGAGTTTTGGTGAGTAGGGCAACTGACCAGGAGTGAGAATGTGTTGCACATGTATACCAATATACTGATGTAGAAAAAGTGTGATTCTAAATCAGTGTTCCTGATGGTTCAAGCTCCTGTATCACAAATGTGTGGACCCAGTATACCCACAAGTTTGTACTGTGTTAAACTTTGAATAATGAGAGACTCAGAATGCCTCAGCATGGTACTGATACTAATGTATACATAAAACTATTCATGAACGCACACACACCAAGTCCCACAAAATAAACACCATTCACAACATTGACACAGCTGTGCTGCTGTGGAGTCGGTAGATTTTCATCAAGTGCTATTATTTCCTCCACAGCAATACATCTCTTGCTCTGCAAAGTCTTTCTAACCACAGTGTTTGTATTCCAACTCAACAGTATGATTAACATCACTTGCCAGAGACCTAATTTGTACTGTGTAGTTGCACAGTAAGTAACCTACTTAGTGGGAGTCATAGTTGACTATAATGACTCCCTAGTGGCCTCCTTAAGCTAAGGAGAGTTTGTGTGTGTGTGTTCATGTGTGTGTGTATGTGTGTGTGTGTTATCATAATTATCTAGCTCTGAGGCAATTCAAGCCTCCGATCATTAAACTTTCATCACAGCGACACCCAGATTTCGCTATCGTTGCCTTTTCTCCCTCATTCTGTTGCCACAAGCACAGTGACAAAGACACAAACACACCACATAAACAGATACAAACAAACATGTAAATAGTCTCTGACAAATGAGCCAGTTTATTCATTTAGGAAAGCTTTTCTATCAGATGATTTGGTGACTATCCTGAAAAAATCTTTTTTTAAACACACAGGCGTTACCTGAATCTCTGAGCACACTTTAATGCATCTGTGGATAAAAAATGCAATTATGCAAAATATTACATTAATAAAATATATAAAGCCTCCAACTATTCAGCATCTACGTGCTTCGTTTGTAGTTGTGATAGAGATGTAAAAGCACAGAGTTTCTGAGGTTAATGACGCATCCTTTTGGGAAGATCATTTTTTAATCTAGCGTCTCTGCAGCTGTGCGAGCCAGACACTGTGAAATCCAGTAATCTATCCGACCAAATCCATGCAGTCACTTCTCCAAATCAAATCTGCCTAATAACTGTGCCATGAAAGCAGCGAATGAGCTACTACCAAATGGCTCACACTAGTCTATCATCTAATGGATACAGAGGACTGAAATATTCCCCACAGTATCCCAGGACACCCTGTCCAGCTGATGCAGCAGCTGTTGCCAGAATGCAACGGATGCATGTTACCTGCAGAAACACAGGAAGGATGTCAGTCGTGCCATCTGGCTAATACAAATCAGTGGCACATCTCAATGATTGAAGCCCTGTCTCTGTGCAAACACAGGGCACACTGAGTTTCTAATACATTCATCATAGGCTTAGTACCAACTTTCTGTCCATAATGATTTTCACTTAGTTTTGGAAAGTTGGCAAATTGCTTTAAAAACCATTATTCACAGAGCAGTCAGGAGCATTCTGCAGTCCAATTCATTTTATTCCAGCCTGTGTGACTCAATAACTATATCCTGTTTGACATATTTGGTATTTATTCCTGCATGGCCTCACAAGACAGATGACAGCAGGACAGGAAAGTGTCATTAAACCCTTACTTCATTAACGTAATTTTACACACTGCCCACTGCTGAGTACATTTTATAGTTCATTCTCTGTGTGTTAATTTCCATAACCATTACAGCAAAGACTATAAGACTGTGAGTGCTTTTAATTGCAAGTGTGCGACTTGTCTCTGTGTCTTGTGTTTGGCCAGTTTTGTGTTGGCCACAATCTGGCTCTTCTATCGCTGTAATGTTACATGAGATAGCAAATGCATCATTCATTTTGATGGCATTTTAAATCTGTCTCACACCTCCCTGTCCAGGCTTTGGAAGGAGAGGGATGAAATACACGGACATAACTCTGTTATTTATTAGTCATGAAAGAGGAAACAGACAGGAGCAATAAAAAGATGATATGATCACAAAAGACAGTTTTATTTTCTTGTAATCACTTTGAAGGATTTGAGTGACACCAGGGTGAAGTCAGAGGAGGCCAAGTTAATGCTTTTGAAATGAGCGTACTTAAAATATTAATGAGGCTCAGGGAAGAGAAAGGTCATTTCTCGTACTAAGGCGAAATAAAAAAGAGAGCTGATTGTAACATGGAGTAGCTGAGAAAGTTGTACCAACATCTTAGTGATGTTGACGGGGTTTTCAGTGTAGTGAGTAGTGCTGGCCGGTGTACTGGATGAACTGGTATACCAGTCCAATATGATGTGAATTTTTTATATACCCTTATACCGGCGCAGAGTTGAAACACTTGATGCAACTTTTCAACGGGCAGCAAAATACATAGAAAGTTCACCGAGAGGAGTGCTGCGGTTGGCATTGAGTGTATCCATCCTACTAATAGTTAACTTTATAACACCATTAATAATCCACAACTAACTCTCCAACAGGGCAAAATGCCATGGTGCACAACAATGTGTGACGCAAAAACAATCTGTAACACCAATATTTGTACATTTACAAAATTAGACCACTGAACGGCATGCTGGGTACAGCTTGCTAGCTAGCCAGTTAGTATAACAGTCTGGTAACAGCTGGGAGAGGCTTGGTCGCAACAGTACATAAAGAAAGAGACCAGAGAGGCACCAGAAGAAGTGGTGCCCAACAGAAGAGCTGTGTCTGCTGTTTGGAATCTTTTTTGATTTTTAAAAAATCCGACTTGCGTGCACCCAGAGAAAAAAACAACTTTAAAGATGTCACAGCGGAGCTTAACAGAACTGAAAAATCCTATTGAAGTCAGCTGTGTGACACCATGTTTTTCATCGTGAGTTATGTAAACAACAAGCGCAGGAAAACTAAACCCGTTTTTTTTTTTGAGTTTTTTTTTTTTTTTCCTGTCAAGAAAAACCCTCTTAGTATGATGATACTAAAATGTTTTTATATTTTATGATCTCCTGACAGTAGAACAAGCCACTATAAATCTACATAAGGTGGGGTTGAGATACAGTGATGTACTGTAAAGCTGCCAGAATCTTAAAAAATACCTTGATATAAATTTTTGGTCATACCACCCACCACTAGTTGTAAGTGCCCAGGACCCATGGGTAGTCATTTGAGTGGGTCCCCAATAAAATGTGTGTTTTTTGACAAATTTTACTGTTTTACTTGTGTTTGACGTCATATAGTTATTACACCTATATTCATGTTTGTTGGAAATGTATCTGAAAAAAATCCCAAATACAGAAACTTAATTAAGAAAACCATAGACTGTAGGCCTGTATGTATCTTTATATACAGTTTGTGTACAAAACCGACAAATATCAGATTTTGAGTTGAGTATAGAGAACACCAAAATCATCTACTTAGTGTCAAGTAAATCAAATGTGATACCTGATTGTGCTATGTAGAAATGTAATTGTTCAACATTTGGAGAAATGTGTTTAAACTCTTTCTGTCTGAGAATAGTTTTTATGTTTTCCCTTGACTCACTGAGACGATAAACAAAACAGGATCTCATCTTGCACGGGATATATGAGAAAATGGCTGCCGTCAGTGAAAATATTTCTTCAACCCTGCGCATCCCCTGAACAGTGAAAAATCATGAAGTCATCACTGACGTGTTAATACAGTATCAATCAGCGTCACAATCACATGGCAGCTGTGGCTCAGAAGGTAGAGCAGGTCGTCCACTAATCGTAAGATCAGGGGTTCAATCCCTGGCTCCTCCAGTTTGCATGCCGAAGCATCCTTGAGTCTGAAGTCCAAAGACTAGAGAGGTGCTTTACAAGTGCATGTCCATTTACATTATCACAATGCAGCATTATCAGGGACAAGACGTGCTGTTGGACAGGAAAGCATCATTGGGTCATCATCACCATGGGTCATTACAGCATCTGCTGTCACAGAAAACAGAATGTCTGTAGTAATATCCTACATTTTGTGAATTCTGGTACAATTTATGAATGTAAACATGTAAGGTTAGTGTCTACTGATGGTGTTGGGGACCTCTGTGTCATGCTGCCATGACTGTCACCTTTGCCAGGCAGCAGCGGTGCACAGAGCTTCAGGGCGCCAGCGATGAGGGTGGGTATGCAGGTGTCAGATCTGTGCAGAGCACCGAAAGAAAGCGGAAAAACACATCACTGACAGTATGATAGTAACATCCAAAAAAAACAACAAGTTTCACTCTCAATAGTTTCTATGATGTGAGAAATACTTTCATAACAAGTAAAGTGAGGTGATGCCACTCTGTCTATGATTTCAACACAGATTTGTTGTTCACACTGTAGCATTATCGGGGAAAATTATGGGGTGCGTCTCCTGGACACGTTGATAGTGAGGTTACTGCATCCTTCTAGATTGAATGCATCGGGTGCAGGATGCATATGTTTTGGAAGTCTGAGGAAATAACCCTGTGATGTCCTTAGAGTTATTTTCAGAGATGATTTTGGGGCACGGAGCTTGAAAGATTTGGTTATTTAACAAGCAGAGTGGGAAAGATACTATTAATTAGCATTATGGAAATTGCAGGACCCAGTGTTTTTGGAGCTTGACCTATATTATTGTACTGTACAACTCAGGATATCACAGCTTGCACCCAATTAGTACCATTTGTTTAAAGAGAGTTTGCAAAAAGCTTTGCCAAACTCTACACATGCCGTGTTTCTATTTAAACTTAAAACAGTAGCCAGCAACATACAGGTCGGAGGAACATCATGATTTCTAAATTCTTTCCCTAATACACCTACGACACATCATCAATTATTCTTAATAGCTTGATCTTAAAGAGCCACTTAATTGCTTTAATTTGTATTACTGTCCACAAGTACGGACATATTTGAGGCAGAGAAATGGAGGAGGGAAGGACAGGAAGCTGCCTGTGTCTCATCTCCCCTGGAATTTATCTCTCTCTTTACTCTACCTCTCTGTTCCTCTCTCTTTCAGCCTGTATAATTTGCCCTCGATGTGTTTGGAATTACATGTCACATCAAATAAGGCTATCAGGCTTCTGCAGCCATAGTGTGTGTGTGTGTGTGTGTGTGTGTGTGTGTGTGTGTGTGGTGTGTGTGTGTGTGTGTGTGTGTGTGTGTGTGTGTGTGTGTATCCAGCAGCGCAGTGGTACCGCCACTACCCTCAGAGCCAGATTCCCATTAAATGAATCTCTGGGTTGACTTTAGTGTTCAGGATGAGTAGCAGGGGGTTGTAATATATCTGATAGAAATACAGTATATCATTATCACTGACCTTTCTTTCATCTGTGTGGCCTTCATCTGTCTTGCTTCTGCAACCATTTAAGGGAAGCAGAGGTAAATAAAACCACTTTGTTTATATTCGATGGTATACTGTGTTGAAATATAGTGCGGTGGAGGTGTTCTCATGAGCCATTACTGCTGAGAGAGAGAGAGAGAGAGAGAGAAAGAGAGAGAGAGAGAGAGAGAGAGAGAGAGAGAGAGAGAGAGTAGCTGATTTAAATGCACAGTACGCACAAGTTTGGATAGCTGGTCAGCCATACTTGGGTACATTAAGTACTATCAATGCATTTATTGTATAAATACTGTAATATTGTGTTGAACCTCTCAGGTAAGAGGTCACCAAATCATAGGAAAAGGGCTTATAATAGTCTATTACTGATTCTCAAGCTGTGGTACGTGTACCACGGGTGATAGGCTAGCCCTGACCGAGTGTAGGGGAATGCAAAATACTGCAACATTTCAAAAGAAAATATTTAAAGATGTATTTCACTACTGGAAAGATGATCCATTCATAAAACTGGGCTGTCTTTGCATGAGAAAGACTCCAATCATTTTGAAAATTGGTACCACATGACCAGAGAAAACAAAGGAAAAGGCCTGTGACATTTGCTTTTGCTCAGCAGGTAGGAAAGCTACAACTACCAGAATGCACAGTACCACACCAGACCAATAAATGCTCCCCCTGGTAGGTGACGTAATGCGAGTTGCCTGTCCTAAAACAATGTGGCGGCCAGCTGGTGACAGACGATCTCATGTCGCATTTAAACAGTACACTAAAAAATGTTTCTGAAAAGATTTTAGGTGAGAAATAGGCAGTTCAGTAACAAAATCTTGCTTTATGTTTGATCAGCACTGCTTAGTTTTACTGTGTGATCTAAGTTTGAGACAGAGATAGAGATACAGGGGTGATTCTTTCACTCGATTCGCTTCTTGACTTTTTATGTCCGTGGTGGCAGTCAAATGAAAATGAGGAAGTACAACCTGTAGTTTGAGCAACAGGGACTGAATCTTAATGGTATTAGCCAGTGGTTCCCAACTGACCCAGCCACGGGATCCAGATTTCTCTTTAGTCATTAGTTCAAGGTCCACACAGTTCAATACATTCAGCATCATAATTGTGTTTGGCCATGTGTCGTTTTTTTCTAGCAAGTGAGCAGGGAGATCAAGGCGCCGCTAAGATGGAATACAGGTTACCATAGCTCATTTAAACACACTACTCACATTGTTATGATACAGAGCTGGTTGAAAATCAGCAAAGTGTCCCTTTAAACTTTGAGATCCCTGTAATGTTAATAAGTTTTGCGTTTTTCTGTAATATTTTTGTTTGAAAGTCAGCCTGCTATGTGGCTCCAAATGGGAATATTAGGAAGAGAAGTGCAGACCAGGAGGAGAATATTTCTAGCCGCCCTGTTGAAACTGAAGTGGATGACAGCTAAACAAGTGCAAGTGCTCATGTCTACCTAAGCATACCCAGTAAAGTCTCCACATCACCTGATGAGGAGCTGTCCTCTGCGGTGTATGAGAGTCATGTTAAAGAGTTTAAGTACAGTTTCTAGTTCTACCCCTTTGTATAATGTGGCTGTGGCTGACAACAGTCAACAATAAATAATCCTCTGATTAGAAATAAACCTGCCTCCTACGTGAGCTGTCTGCAGCTGAATAAGGTACATGTATGCTACCGTATTTAACATTGGTCATTGGAGAGCCTAATATTTTCTGATGATCATGAGATTTAAATATTCTCAGTGGTGGCTTCAGTTTAATCTCAGTAGCAATAATTGTTTTGGTATCTTTGAGAGACAGTGAGCGACCTCCACCAGCAACAGCAGAAACACACAAAGAGTATGATGTTAAAAAGTCTGTCTTGTTCAACATTTTGTCCTTTTTCCATTTCAACTGTGAATTTTATTTGAAACATTGGTCGGCACACACATCACTAAACTATTTAGGATTCACAGTGTGTAGCGGAGGAGTTCTGAAATGGAAACCAAGTAACAGCTCAGACCCTCTGCTGTCCACACACTGACAAACAAACACACTTACAAAAAGGCATGTTCATATTCATTATATATCAGTACTTATGTCTCAAAGCAAATTTGTCGCTTCACTTTCATGCCAATAAAAGAACAGAGATGATTAGTGTGAAGAAAATGAAGAGAATGTAGCTAATTATGCTTCATAATATCACGTCAAGCTAAAGGACAGACAGCTGCAGTTTATAGGACAAGGACTCCCAGACTCAGTGAGCCAATTTTCCCCTCTATGGGGGGGGTAATGTGTAGATTATTGCCTGTCCTGTTATGACATCCATCCTTCTCCCCTCTTATTCCTTTCACTATCTCTCTCTCTCTCTCCTGTGGTCTGACTGTTTGTTATTTAATAAAGAATGTAAAGAGCCGTACAAGCCTAGAATAGTAACACCACCTGGTTCAGATATGATATATGCTGTATCTATAGAGTTAGGATATTGGCACCATGTCTGCCGTGAGCAACACTGATCCCAGTCTATGATTCTGGTACAGTTAGAGAGCACCTTTTTATGTACCATTCCACATTTAAAGTTGAACCACTGACAAAAAATGGTAGTAATGTTAGATATGTTATAATCAAACAAGTCATCGACTGCTGACCTCAGTGACCGGGCTTTTTCAGGTAGCTGCTTTGTAGCTGCTTCACAATTAAAGCCCTCCACTGCTGAGTCAGTTGAAAGCTTTTGTGACCCTGCAACATCAGAAAGTATTCTGTTTGCATTAGCAGCAGCTTATTGCAGGTGAAGCTCTTTCAGTCAGGCCGCTCTGAGTGGAAAAGTGGCTGTATAGGTCGACAGCAAGCAGCTTATTATGACCCATACTTAGATTGATTGTGGCGCCATCTAGTGGCTGTATCAATTATTACAGGAGCAGATGAGGAAGTGATGTGATGCAGACAAGCCCAGGACTTTCACCCAGGAGACCGGTGTTTGTGGCCCAAAGTCAGTGTGTGTGCGTTCATAAATCCAATCTGACACTATACTCTAAAATGAGAGGGCTGTTGTTTGAAGAAACAGAGTATCCTAAAGTTAGAATAATGTAGGAGCCATGTATTTGATTTGTGTTTAGATGTAATATCCCACCATGCCACTAGATGGTTACTGGTACTGGCTGAGACAGGCCAGTGTAAATTTAAGTTCATGCCAGTAAACTCAGGTGTTGCTGATTGAAGTAGGCAAACAATTTTTGACTGTGCTTGAAAAAAGACTTGTATGGCTGTATTTGTCTTAAATATGTGTTAAAACTTGACGGAAATTTCGAACACCGGTGAACTACTTAACATATGATGAAGTAAAGTATTGGTAAAGACTGAGAATCATTTCCTGAGTACACGTCAGAACAACTCAGATCAATTAACAGCCAGCTGAAGTATAGGATTTAGTCACTACAAATAGGAACACACAAGCAAAGCTAAAATTTTAAACTTCAGAGGCTTTTAAGAATGTCGCTATCTGTCTCGTCACCTGCATGAGCGCATATGTTGGACCAGTCATGTGCAGGAAAGCAATATTACGGGTCAGCTCTGTTACCAACTGGACAGCGGCAACGCTTGTGATCACAGCTCAGCATGATGCGACAGGAGTGTGTTGAGCCAATGGAAAAGAGGACAATATCATATTACTCGCTGCTGACACAGATATGACTCTATCAGGGTGCTACTTGAAGTGTATATGCCGCTACTACTGGACCTGTGTGTGTGTGTGTGTGTGTGTGTGTGTGTGTGTGTGTGTGTGTGTGTGTGTGTGTTTTTTCCCAGTATAGTGGAATCTTTAATTTGGCCACAGGGTGAACAGGTAGCCGTGGTTTATTTGTGTTCAGGGAGTGCTATTTGCATGGCTGTCAGTGTAAATGTGCATGGTAAAGGTTGGAAAGAAAAGGTGCTTTAAGGTGAGAGACAGACAAACAGAGCCTGAAGATAGAGAGGTGGGGAGGCAGAGACAAATTGTTGGTAAAAAGGAGTCAGTGCAGCCTGAAGAGTTGAAGCATTTAGTCGTGAGCTGTGGAAAGGCAGAACTGTGGGCTGAACTGAGCTGTTTTGTCACTCTCAGTGGGAGAGAGAGCTCTTTTACTAGGCTCAAGCCAACTGAGCCACTTTGATGAACTGGGGGGCCTTTAGCTGTGGGTAATGATTTGGATCCAGCTGTGGGTGATGAAGAAGTTTCGCTATTGAAGCACGTGCCCAGCAGCATTGTGCAAACCAAAGCGCTGGTTCTGGATTTTGACACGAGGCTATCAAAGTGTTTTCCGAGCCGACTGCCACATCGATAGAACAAAACTGTTTGAGGAAACACCACCACTGTACGCATGCCTGTGTGTGTGTGTGAGAGAGAATGAAACGAAATATGTTGGCAGCAAAACCAATCTTTATTTTCAACAGATTTAGTCCCACACTCCGCAACACATCACCACGCACACATCACACATCTGTTTGCCAAAATCCCATCTGCAGCGCACACAACACACAACTATGATTTATTAGTAATATTCCGGTGCTGACACACACACTTTGATCATACACCAGTTTGATTGTAATTACGCCAACGTGATGCCCTTGGAGGATAAACATCATTGGAAGCTACATTAGAGGGTTGCAGTGAAGGTGGGTGGAGAGGGGGAATCATTTTCAGAGTCCAACCCTCTATTCAGTATTTAACTTCAAACATTTGCATGTGGGGCTAATTGAGGATGACAGATGAAGAGAGGCTAGCCTGCTTGCAGAGTGTAATTGGAGGCTAATTCTCTGTGATTTGTCTCATCTCAATGGGACAGATCAGCGGTCTGGGGAGGGGAGATAATCAGGTGAACAAATCACTGTAGTCTGTCTCTAAATTCGTGTTGAACTGCTGGACCCGATAAGCCAAGCTGATTACAGATGAGAGCAGCACAACATCGCTGCATGCTGCATCATTGTGTGTGTGTGTGTGTGTTTAGATCTAAAGCCATCCCAGTCAGGTAAACAATATTATTATGCCCTGTGAGATACACTCTACACTGTGGATGTTCTTGTTTGAGCAACCATGTGTACTCTTCAGTGTGCATGCCTGTGCATACTCCCAGTGTTTTGACCTGATAACACTAATGCCACTTGGCGTCCATTTTGTCTCATGGCGTGGTTTGTTGACGCATTACAAATAAGGATTTTGGAGGGATGAATACTTCATGAAGACCCACAATCCTAAAGGCTCCTTAACCCATTTGTGCCCAAATTTTTCTCAATGTTTTTATGCATATAATCATGTTAACTGAGTCCCATATGAACATGTTCTGAAAGTTATTTCCTCCATTTTGTGCTCTCTGTTCTAGAAAATCTCATTTGAATGTTCGGCAACTATAGTTGCCGGTGGGCACATACCTTCTATCTACCCCTCTAATGGTGAAAAGTGAATTAGAGCACAAAAAACAACATGTAATTCAGCTGTCTTTATTGAGAAAGACTTTTATTATTTAAAACAAGTGTGAGAACAATTTAATTCATGAATTTTGTCATCAAAAAACTTGGAAACGCCAAAATTCGAATTAATCCCCTGATTCGCACAAATTAAAATACACTCGCTATAGCCAGGTTTTGGTTGATAAGAAAAAAATGTTGATTCGCAAAACGGGGTGGTTGATAAGAAAAAAATGTTGATTCGCAAAACGGGGGATGGAAACAGTTATGTTCGAATTAACTGCTTCCGGTGTTTCCGGTTCACTCACAAGGCAAAAACATTGCGGAAAACAACAACACAAGACCTCACAAGGCAAAAACATTGCGGAAAACAACAACACAAGACTTGTGTGGACAGAGGACAAAATAAGAACATTTCTAGCCTTAATAAGGTGGTAATGCATTTACAAGCTGGTTGCCAACCACCAGAAAACGTAGAAGAAGAAGAATGCGAGACTTGTTTTGTTTTCGGTTCTGCGGAAAACTCGTGCGAGTTCGTAGTTTTCACCAAAGTCCGTACATTTAATGGAAACACACAGGATTCGTATTTCTTTTAATGCGCATTTCCCAATGATTCGAATCACTTTTGGATGGAAACATAGCTACTCAGGTTCTTCTCCATCATCAATGATGGGTAGTTGCGTGTCACCATCAGACACAAAGCAGTCTCCTTTGAGAAGCCTAGATGGTAGGCGTTTGGGAACACAGGTCACAGCATCATCATCAGAAAAATTGCTGTCACAGTCTGTTTCGCAGGCATTATTCTCAGACTCTGGCACAACTGAAATGCTTGTGATTTTTGCAGAGGGATCATCTGCATCAAGGATGTCCAAAACCTCTGCCAAAGTATACCTCTCTAATCCTCCTGGTTTATCTCTGTGGAAAACACGAAAGAGTTTGCTCCCATGGCCACTGGGGGCCACCATTTTGTGAAATTAACGCAATTTGAAATGGATATCTTTTACCAAACAATTCCAATTCTATATCCCTGTTCATGTACAATAGTGTTAAAGATGTTCTCCCTGTATTTGACATCATTCAGTCCTTCTAATATACCACACAGTGCAACACAGTCAGCGCTAACATTGGCAGCGCTAATAGCTAGCTAGTTAGTTAGCTAGGTAGTTAGTTAGCTAGGTAGTTAGCTAGTGCTAGCTACCAAACACTAGTAATGTTGGTTACCAAACGTTAAAGCTGACACTATCAAAAGCTGTATTGTTACCAAATATTAGCCCTTTGTAATGTTGGTAATGTTAGCTAACATTATTATCTACTGACAAGGTATGTGCCCACCGGCAACAATAGTTGCTTGGACAAATGATTGCATACAGAAAAAACTATACATCCAATGCAATATTTCTGTTGTTTGGATGATTCTAGAGACTTTCATATATATGTATAGATATATATATGTCAACAAAAAAAATATTATTATAATATGAAAATCACCTTTACTTGTGGGGGTTTGTGGTCACCATGCCCTCAGTAAGATGGGTCAGGAACTCAACAACGCCATGTGACAGGAAGTATGTGGAAACTTAATTTTTTTTCTTAATATGATTTTCTAAGGTGTCTACTCACATATCATTGATATACAAAACATGTATAGTATTTAGAAATGTATTTATAAGTGGAAAATGACAAGCATACACTTTGGCAACTATTGTTGCCGGTGGGCTTAAATGGGTTAAATATTTGCATTCCATTAACAGAGAGGGACATAGACTGCTAAGAAATTAGAGAGTTGCAAAGGAGCTGCGCTAATCTTGTCATCTCGCTGACATTCTTTGATTTTCATTCTCAATAGCCCAGTGTTGTATGCGTGGAAAACGGACAAGTGCAGACATTTAATCTGGCGAGCCAACACACATTTTCAGTCTCTCTTTCTTTTTCTGTCTCTGTATACATTCACTTTTGTTCTGCTGTGTTTTTTTTCTCAGGATTATTGCCTTTACAGCTCCTGCCAAACCCCTACACCAAGGAAAGACCTCTCTGTCTTCGTCCTTAAATATATGCTTCTTGGGATACTTGAGCAGGAGAAGGACCAGCAATTGCAATCACTAGCAATCACTAGTAACTTAGATTAACACTGTGAGCACATCTGAACATTACTGAAACCTACAAAGAGTAGACACCCCACAGGTGATTTATTTCCTAGGGGTGAGTGTCGAAAGGCTACTCAAGCAGGGCTCCACAACCTTAACCATCAAAAGAGCTATTTTTGACCAATAATGATAAAAATGAAAAGTCTGTCTGGAGCTGTTGAACATGTTTGAGCCTCATAATGAAGGTAACGCAGCCTATTAAGTCTAAATTAGCCAATCGACAATACTAATAGGTCTAAATGAGAATTCATTAATATTTTTTACCACAAGGTTGCTACTATGCTGTGAGCTATTTATAATTATTTGTTGTTTTAACTTTGCTGCATGGGCGTTGAAAGCAAACACATCTGTCCATGCACTGTTAATAATTTACTCTGTGCATAGGCTTAACTTTTTTTTTTTTTTACAACTGGAGAATGTGAGAATTTCTTTAGGCTTACAGCAACGATAAATTAAATTAAATGTGAGAAAAAAAGTTATTTATTTCCATTAAATGTTTTGTTAAAGCCTCTGGAAAGGGGCTTAAGAGCTGCATTTGGCTCCAGAGCTGCAGGTTGCCTAACCCTGCTTTCAAGGTAAACTATGCAGGATTGTTGGTTACTGTTTGTATACACACTCTCCAGCAAAAGTGAAAGTAAAAGCCAACCCCAGACTCACTTTTGTTTGGCATTTCACATTGCTATTTTTGCGTTGTTGTGGTGGTGCGTCTCTTGGATGCCTGTTGCTTACGGTCCGGCGAATGGTCGCATAGATTATCTCCGAGGTATCAATGGAAATAACCCAGTACCAAGTAGTACTGAAACGTCTCCCGTCAAAAGATACCTGCATTTGATCTTTTTTGTGCTGCAGTCTGATCCCGGACCATCCACACTCCGTCAGATCAGAAAACTTTCTGTTGCTCTCCGCAGCCTCTCTCTTCCTGGCAAACAGTTGTTTCAACGTCTGCCCGGTTAGCACGAGCTAGCACAGCAGGAGTGGCTAACATTCAACATAAGCCGTTAAACAGTACCAATGAACTCATCCATTAATAGCCGTTAGGGTGCGTTAGCTGAATGATGCTAACAGTTAACCCTGTCACTGTGTATGTACGGCAAGGCTGTTCTATTGGAAACCCCAAAATATAAATGTGACCCTAAAAATGAGCACAATAGGTCCCATTTAATAACAATTTAGAATCGGTATAAAATATCACCAATGACATTTTTTAATGACTAGTTCCTCTAAGAAATGGTAGAAATAGAGAATGGAGCAAAAGAAGTAATTTTAGGAGAAGGTGATATGATTCAGTGAGGAGAAGGTGACTGTAATGTGTATAAGGTCATTATAAAGTGAAGTCCGTAAAGCTCCTTTGTAAGATTCTAGCAGCTACAGGGATATGTCATTATTCACCTTTACAGTTTCTGCTGAAGTAAGTAAAGTGGCAAATGAACAGAGCTGGAGTGGAGACAAAATTAAGGGACAAGGACAATTTGCAATTATGGACAGGCTCTTTTTCCCCCTCTCATAATGCCTCTGTATAGTTGATATATGGCAGATCTTACAGAGTATCTCCCTTCAAGGCAGTGTTCAGTGAAAGTAAAGAAGATGGGCAATATAAAGTGAATTAAGATAAAGTTCTTATAAACCAACTATCACTACCTGCCAAGCCCCAAACAACAGACTGGTGAACATATGGAGCATACAGCAGCTAGATATTTACATCTCCCTCAGGAGTTGGTGGAGACCAAAACAGAGCTTAAAGTGATTATTTGACTGGAGAAACACAACTGCAAATGCATGCTAATATTGCTCCGTATCTGGTGGGTGTTAGTAAGCAACTTTGCAAAAACATTACTTAACTTTCAACTTATGTGCTATTGTATAGTACATTTTCCTTAGTGTGCATTGGTTTTATAGTTACGTCTGTCTTGCTTGTTGTGCTTGTGTGCTGTCATCCTTGCTTATGTGCTTTTGTGTGTTTGTTTGTGGCTATGTGCTTTGGTCTATGTTGTGTTTATGTTCTTAATGTTTTGGTTATATGGTTATATTCTAATCCTCACTCCGAGAAACAAAAGCATCGCAGAGTATTGTTCCTGTGGGCTCCAGCAACACTAAACCCCTGACCTTGCCTAAGAAGGACTAAATGCAAAAGCCCGCTATTTTTAAATATCCCATGGAGAGAGATTCTTACTGCAGCCTGTTTTATTTTGCTCGGAAAATGTTGGCGTGTAACCTGGTTCTGTGGACGATAAACGATGTGCAGACTTTAACTACTCAACAACAACTCGGCCCACATTTAAGAGTACTGTTTGCAGTGGAAACACTAGGGTCTAGGTACTATGTCTGAAGGGTTACTTTTGGTTTTAAAGGTACCATACTGAAAGTGGTGGAAATGGGGCTAAATACAAATGCTTTGGGTTGGTGGTTAGGTCTGAGTACCACCCTGAACATTGGTATTTGATAACCTGGGAATCAACAATCAGCTGTTTGTCTCCACAGTTACATACAGCACTTTTAGCTTGCAAAATGATCTTTAAATTGACAAACATCATAAGTATAATTCATGGCACTATTCAAAGGAGATCAAAAATGTATTTTTCTGTTGCTGTTGACTACTGTTACTATACATAATTTATCCGAAATAAGGTTCCACGCCTGACACTGGAAGGTATGGGACTCCATAAGGTGAGATAATATGTCAGTGTTGTGTTTACAGCTTTAACTGCTGCCTCCAAGTGGCTTAATAAAACAAGCAAATCAATTAATAGATAAAAATTAAAAAATAATCTTAACATATGCTTCATCTCTCCAGGGTGTGTGTACCATTTACATTTCAGGATTTTGTTGTTTTTGTGGCTCTTAGTTGTATAATGTCGTCATAATCTAGGCTTAATCTAGGCCTAATTTTTTAATCCACGGGGCTTCTGTTTAAACGGGAACTTTCTGTCTCAATTTGTCTTACTGAATCAAGTACTTTTTTCTTGTTTGCACATCTGATTCATTTTCTGCCTCAGCTTTATTAGAAATATTTTAGGCAGTAGTCACAAAGCAGACAATGAACCAAACCTACAGTATGTTAGCCACAAAACTTCATCTCCATAGCGTGGCTCTTCATGGGGTGTTCACTGACTCCACTGAGAATGTAATGATAGCTTCTGCTGTTGTGAATCATGATTGAGGTACATGGCTTTATTGATTATTTGCTACAGTAAAATAAGCTCAAAAAGCTGTTTTTGGCTGTCTGCGTCTTTTAGAAATGATGAGAAATATAAATGTATAGTAAAAAAAGAAAATGTTTTGTCCCCTTCGATCGCACGTTGAGTTTTTAACTGTCAACATTTCTTTTTCTTCATCCCTTTCTTTGTACCTTTTCTCTCACTTGGCTTGTAGATGTGATTATCCCCACTCTGATTATTCCATTT
This sequence comes from Epinephelus moara, assembly GCF_006386435.1. Classification (NCBI taxonomy): domain Eukaryota; kingdom Metazoa; phylum Chordata; class Actinopteri; order Perciformes; family Serranidae; genus Epinephelus; species Epinephelus moara. The sequence goes on from NC_065509.1 coordinate 22,031,036, forward strand.
TGTTCTCTCCCTCCTGTCAGGCTTATTATCCTTCGCACTCCTCTATGCGTCTTCTCGTCTTTTCTTTGAGAAACTTCCAGTTTTTTATGTATCGAGCTCCTAAGATGAATCTTAAATTATTTTCCAGTAGATGGATGACAGTGAATCAACATACCAAAGACCTCTGGGATTTAGCTGGTAATTATTTGCATGTATTTCACACATACTTGAACAAAGTGGTTTTCTCATTATTATCTAACCAGTCTTTTAGTTTCATTAGCCTCTTATGCACCGCTTTGAATCTTCATTAGACCAAACAAGTGCTGTAACCATCTGCCTACTTCCTCTCCTCTCATTTGAATTTAAGCCCAAACACGATTTCAGAGCGTTTATTAATTTTTTGGCCTGATATTTATAGATAATCTGTTATTTCTTTCTAAATGGCACCAATAAAAAGACAGTGAGTTCAGAAATCTGTTTATATTCACAGCGTGTTTGCGACTCCATGAAAAAAAACGGATGTGTTTATCTTCCTGCCTGTGAAGCATCAGAGACACACCATCTGATCCAACAAACAACAAATAGGACAGCTGTGACCGTTTTTAGTGATGATTATCAGAACAGACGTTTAGGTTTTATTTGTCATAGTTTCAGTCCAAACAGCGTCAGTGCTGAGAGTTAATATGGATTCACAAACAACTTTTCAAGCCTGCAATGGCGCCTTTCATTTGTGTTCAATTTATAGCATAATGTTTTCTGCCTAAATATTCTCCTTTATCCTACCTGCACCAGCAAGGAAGATATATTCACCCCCAAATATGAGACTTTAAAAGAAGAACACTTTTTCCTGTGAAATAAGGGATTACTACTGACACTTCAGGCGCAATTACTTTCAGTTCTATCTTGAAATAAAGTGATTTAGATGAGGGGTTCACAAACTTTTTGGGCTTGTCTTAAAATGAAGCAGTGTATGCTTGCAAAGCTTCATCACAAGTTGCATACTGTATGTCTGGTTGTGACCAGTCCAAATGAACCAGAGTGATTTTTCAGGAAGTCTGAACAAATTCATCTTAATGCTCTGTAGCAGAAACAGTCAGAGGTGGGGGACTTGAGTCACATAACTTGAATCAAGTCCAACTTGAGTCGCAAATTTTAGGACATGCTTGACTAACTTTGATGAAAGACTCGACTTGACTTTGACTTGGTATTTATGACTTGAGACTTGAATTGGACTTAGACACATGACTTGAAAGGACTTCACTTTCTTATTTAATATTTGTATTTTTCTAGATATTGAGAAGTTTTGTTTTCAACATATGATGACGCATTTATTGCAACGGGGGAGGACCCACCGGCTGATATTCATGCCCACCCTACTACAGCTCTGTCCTCCTGCCTGCAGCTCTCGGAGGAGGAATGGCATTATGCGCAGAGTCATCAGGAGCTTCACCGTGTGCTTTTATTTGGTTCTATCTGCATGATACATCCGAGGTCCCATCATCCCAGTCGTTTAATATTGAATATCTGCCAATGCAGTGTCCCAATCTGATATTCTATTTTCTTCGATAATAAAGCTGCACAGTGCACACTTCAAGTACTTTAAAGTTATTAAAATCAATCCATTGTATATGCTTGACAATGTAGCAGCTCTCCAATGCATTAAGGAAAAACATGTCTGTATCCAAGTTTCTCCCTAATGTTTTTTATTTTTAAAAATTAAGGCAGACTATAAAATAACAAACCTTCTCTGTAATCTTTTTCCCTTGTCACTGTCTTGAGGAAATTTTCCTCCTTTTTAAAAAGTATCCTCCCTGAGTTACCCTGTTTATTTACATCTTTTGCATGGATTACGTCAATGAAATTACTCTTATTGGCTTTTTGCTCACTTTTGTTGCACTTGCAGTGATATGGTGAGTGTGTCCTTGGCTTTGCACTGCGCAAAAGAGACTCTCACACTGCGCTGAAATGAAACAAGTGCACATAAATTAAGTGAATAACAATCAATAGTCTCACGCTGCATTTTGCTGTCATTTATGGTGCGTAGTGTTTCACCAGGGTTGGAGCTCAGACTCTGAACATACACACACACACACACACACACACACACACACGAGTGCACTCAGCAAAGGTGAGGAAAGACAGACAGCAGACAGTGGGAGATTTGATGATGGCTATACTCATTGCTATGCATTAAAGCTCCACCACTTAATATAGGACATCCTTAGTATTTACTGTGGTGAGCTATGGTGTTATTATTACCAATAGAAATGATAGCCCAAACTACAAAAACAAGACCCAGGTTATAACAAACAGTGCTTTTAAGATTAGGCATCTCTGCTTTGGTGTTATGTGTTATGTGTATGTACTTCTAGGTGAGGCCCTTAGAGCTGTAGTTGGTAACTTTTATGGAAAAAAAAAAGTTATATTCAGCATGCAGCTGTTAATCATGTCAGTCACTTCTCATGATCTGCCATCAAACTTCTCATTTTACAGCTAAACAGTACACTAAAATATGTTTCTGAAAACATTTGAGGCAAGAAATAGGCAATACAGTAACAGAATCTTGATTCAAGTTTGATTAGCGCTGTCTAGTTTGACAGTTTGACCACATTTCATGAGCCATGATTGACATAAATGACGGCCGTGTACGAGACTCCTTTGCCCTGATTGGTTGTTTTCCTTCAACCGGGTGGATGCCATTAGAGGCACTACAAGGAGGAGGAAGAAATTGATTTTGTTTACAGACTATCTGTCTCATGTACTACTGTCTGGATATAGTGACAGTTCAACAAGTATGACAAAAAGCTATTTACCAACTACAGCTTTAAAGTGAGACGACGTAATTAGAGAAAGAAACAACACATACTCTTTACAGACAAAAAGTTGAATTCATAAGTAATAAAACAGAGCATGCTCCCCTCAGTTATACACTCGGGAGTTTTGCTGCTTATTTGTGGCTAATGTTAGCAAACTTTTGATATAGTGTATTGCTGTAAGTGACATTACACAGATGTTCGCTGACTTTATTATTCTCCATTTGTTCTACTGTCATAGAAAGTTGAAGCATTTAACAATATACCCTTATTACCCATCCTGTTCAGCAAAAGTTGCACAGTCTAGCTTAAAGCAAATGTTTCCAGTGACATATGGGGAACTGGTGGCAGACGTCCTTCTCCCTGAGTTTTGGGATGTGATGTCTCAAAAGCATGAATCATGCCTTTTTTTTACACCCTGAACAGTTGTTGAACTGCTGCAAAGAGTATTCAGAATGTTCAACTCTTTGCATTTGTATACAGTTTCTGTAATATGCGATACTTCATTATGCTGTCACTTAATATCGTTGTGTTGCCATGGCAATGGTGTATTGGCCAGCACATTTGATTTAACATTCAGCTGAGGGTGCCTGTTACAACTACAGCTGGTTGTTGTGTGTCTGTGTGTGTTTGTGAGTGTTTGGGTTTGACAGTCTGGTAATGAATGTAATACTTCACACTTAGGGACAGGGCAGCTCTGACAAACCTGCCTCTACCCATGTGCATACAGAGGGAAAGGAGGAGATGGAGCGTTTGATGGGCATCGTGGCTTCAGTGGTTGTGTGAGAAACTGATGTCAGATAGAGTCTTCAGACCTTAGAGATAACACTGTTATCACAAGATTGATCTTGAAGACAGACTTTAGATCAGTATCGAGGTGGACGATCACTGTCACTGAGCTTCACGAGGAAGGTCATATGGCAGTGGGTTTGTTGTTTTGAGTGGTGGAGTCAAACATTTCCAAACTTTTGATTTTTGCAACCTGATAGCTTCTTTGCTTATGACATCATACATCGGTGTGTTGTCCAGATGGAGCGCAGGCAACTGGAGGCAAAGACTACCAACACTGCACAAATACGTATGACATGCACTGTTTATGGCTGCTCCAAACAATCAGATTGGAAAACAAACAAAGGCGTCTTTAAGTTCCGTAAATAGTAGGATAAAAACAAGAGAAACGAAAAAAAAAATCAAAAGATGGCAACCTCTCCATGTTTTTAGCCACAACTGAGATTCTTATTGGCGTTTGACCAGACCTCTGGGAACAGTTGAACTAATAGGTATAAAATTGTAGCTAAAGTTGGCTAATGTTAGCTACTAACATTAGCCTGATAGGGGTGCATCCATGTACAGAGTGGAAGTATAAAAGACAGTTAAACTCAAGCACATTTACTCATCCAGCCAAAAACAAGACATCAGTCATTTCAGTCATCGACCCAACTGCACACAAAAAAGTTATATTGCACTAGACTCTTGTACCCTTTTTTAACCGTCTCACCATGTAGCAGTGGTAATGTTAGGAGGTCTGGAACACAAGGCAATTTGTAATGGCGATCGTGTCCACACAGGGCAAATCGGTCAAGCTGTGCGAAAAATCACTTTTCTTTGTATTTATGGATTCCATGAATTTCTGATGATACTTGCTGCCGGCAGGTTCATCCAACCGTTTTATGTAGTCATGGTCCTTTATTTCCAATTCACACAGCACTTGGATTCATCACTTCCTGTCCTCCATCTGAATTTTATGCGTTACAACAGTAAAGTGATTGCAAACAAGTTATACAACATCTTCACTTTGATCATGACCTTATATTCAGACCCTTGTTTCCATTTTGGTGTAAACTGGGCCAGCAACATGCTCACTCAAACAGGGGTCACTAAAACATTAATTGTAAAATACCTCTTTAGGCTTACACACACACACACACACACACACACACACACACATTTACAATCAGACACACATGTGGTTGCCCTTGCTCTATGCCCCTCAGGTGTGACTGACTGTTGCAATCTCTGGTTGGAGTAGCTGCCTTGTAGTCATTAAAATGTCAGCCGTGTGCTGACATTTACTTCATTTTTCCATTTATGTGGACGAGGAAAACAGACTCATTCTCAAATAAGCTCATACTGCAAAGAGAAAATTGTACAGATGCATGAAAAGTCACTTATTCTGTACCCACTCTGTCTATTGCTCGGTCACATGTTGTATAGATTCCAGTGTACAGCTAATGATGTCCTCTAGGTTTGCACAGTCTCCGTCTGAAGTCAAACTCTGATTTATTTATTTGTTTTTTTATTTGTTTTCATCATCTGCATTATTGTCTGATCTGTAATGGCTGGAGAGTTGCCCCGTAAAGGCCTCTAAGCCTGAGTAAACAGACAGAGAAACACGAGGGAATGAAGAATCCTTGGGAGCAGATAAGAGTTGAGCCCTCAGCAAGGCAAATTTCATTCTGAGGTCTTGTCTATCTGCATGCACAACAGATTTGTGAGGTTGCGATTGTAATGCATCATCTGGTGAAGGCAGTCAAAGGGAGGATTACAAATGGCAGGCAGTGGCCCATTATCACAGCCAGTTCAGAGGAGCACAGGAGAGTCAAACTGGCACAGAGACACTACCAGAAATTTGCTCATAGAAAGAGTGGTGAAAGAAACACATGTCTGACTGCAGTCTGTAGCCATGTTTGCACAAAGATCCTGCAATACAGCCGCAACAACGACCCTTTATTATGCTAACTTAGCTTTTTACACAGAACCATCAATGCCGGCATCAGTATGTGTTTTCAGATAGCATACTGGCATTTTGGAAGCAGAAGAGGTTTGACGGACGTGATATTTTAAACAACAGCATCGGTGGCTAGTGTGATGTATAACATATGTATCAGTAGCACTGTCTAAGCATTAACAGTGGCATCACATGGCAAATACAATTATTTACCAACCCTATTTGGTAGCTGATCTCGTCCTCTGCTCGAGGGTAAGGAGCTCCCGCACCTCAGTTTGCTGTTCATCCTCTTTGAATTTGTTGCTAACTGCTGCTAGCTCCCGTTGGTGAGTCACACACTTAACACATTATCAAAATGTCACACTTGACTTGTCCTGCCAGCTCACACTTTTTCCGCAGATGTCAATTTAGCTTTAATGTTACCTCCACTACAGGCTTAAAGGCAGTGCAATTCTGCCCCCCATTCCCTGTTCGTACCTTTTATACAGAATAGTGAGGCATTCATGTCTTGAACAGGTTTTGTAAAAAGGGATTTATGGCTGTCACTGAATTGGGACTTTCGGAGTTGACTTAGACTTGGCACTTTGAACTGATGCATTGATTCCAAAAAGGGGGCATGTTTGATGTGCTAATTTGTCATGTAGTATAATGTTTTTATGCCTCTGCGCCGACGATAGCCATGGACAGAAGTACCTTCACTTGGACTGAACGATGAACTAATTAGATTTTGGTGGTCAATGGTTAAGGTCACTGTGACCTAGTCTGCCTCATTCTTGTGACTGCAATATCTCAAGAATATCTTGAGGGAATTTCTTTTCAAATTTGGCACACACGTTCACTCTGACTCAACAATGAAGTGATTGGATTTCGTTGGTCAAAGGTCAAGGTTACTCTGACCTTCTATCCGTGTTGCTCTTGTGAATGCAATATCTCAAGACGGCCTTGAGGGAGTTTCCTCAAATTTGGTACAAATGTCCACTTGGACTCAAGAATTAACTGATTAGAATTTGGTGGTTGAAAGTTAAAGGTCAAGGTCAGTGTGACCTCACAAAATATGTTTTTGACCATAATTCAAGAATTACTACACTAACTATTACAAAATTTCACACAAATATGTAGGATAAAATTATGAAGTAGTGACATTTCACATCCAAAAGGTCAGAGGTCACTTTCACGATAACATCATAATGTCCTGCAAAAACATCTGTCTGGCCATTATTCAACGTCATAACTTGGGAACAGATATTGAGACATTTAGTCAGATACTGAATTGGTGACACTAATCATGGGTGCCCACCTTTAGACTGTGCTGATTGTATAGATCTGTGCTGGTGGGTTGTTTTCACAGACATGGATTTAAACTTTGGCCAGCAGCCAGTCAAGTTGCTTGACAACTACTGGGTGGTAATTCTAGTTACTTAATATTTTTGTTTTTATACATACAAAATTACAACTGCTGTTTTCCACTCAGTATACCTTACCTATAAACGAGAAATACATTATTGACTCCATTGCCCAGTAAGTGTCATTTCAGCTCACAGGCAGATCAGCCGCTCCGCTCACTCAGATATTGCTGTCAGGTAATGGCGGTTTGTTTGGCAGGTTAGCTCTCAGGCGTCAGTTACATTGTGATTATACACTGTCAATCTGCCTGATGGCAGAGAAACCATTGTTTCTACTACTACTATTGTTACTGTCTGTAACAATCCAATTGTGCGTGAAATGATGTGGTATTTTTGTGACTGTCTGCATGGAGTCAAGGAGAAAGTAGGTGGCTTGATTTGTTTATACATTTTCACAGTCGTTAAAACTTATTGCACATTTCTGTACTGTCTGCCTTACTCAGTAGATTTCAGTCTCACAGTCTAAACCAGACTGAGCAGTCAGAAATATTAAATGAAGCAAGGACTAATGTATCCCATTTTGGTAATGTCTTGACAGTTTGTAACTTGTTTTTCAGGCACTGCACTCCTTTACTTCCCTGAATTTTAATAGTTTAACAGTGACTCAATATCAGCACCGACGACCTCGACCACGGTGATTATTATTATTATTATTACTCTGCTTCACGGAAGCGTGCACCTCCAGTCATCTATCAGGACTGCACAAACAAAGCTAGAGCCAGACACAAGCTCTTGCCCACATCACATTACCGTGTCACACATATAATCAGTGCTGTGGAGTCTACTGACAGACACACACTGTTAACAATGGAGAGAGAAAAGAGAAGCAATAAGGCATTGTGAATTGAGAAAGCAGACTGCTCAAGGGAGATAGAGTCTATTAAATTCTAATCAAACCAAGAGGATGCCATGCATTTGCTTATGACAACGTAGAGAGGGATGTATGTGTGTCTGGGGGGGCAGAGATGAAGCACGCACTAACGTAAACACAATGAAGCTCCAGGTACGGTTGATTCGTGCTGCCATGCACTTACAATTTATGGGCAGAACCAAGTCAAAAAATAAGCTCAGTCCAAAATGAAGCAAGAACCTTAAACAACACACATACTGGTACGTAAGAAAAACGGTATGCAGGAGTTGTAAAGATTGGTATTGCTTATCAGCTGTATATTAGCTGATAAAGGAGAGGGAAGAAAAAGTTGCAACACTGCCGAAAGACAAGAAACAGACTAAAAATTGTGATAAACACAGAGCTTTTCAGTTGGTTGTGTAACTGCAGTGAGTTTGGAGGCCTGCCCTAAAGCCCTGCACTATCTCTGGAGGAAATATAGAGCCTGCAGCCAGAATGGCTTCCCAGTCACACTGTTGTGCCTTAATTAACACAGGGCTGAGTTGAAGCATGGTCTCTAGCTGTGTTAAATTCCAGCAGCCAAAGAGGCATTACATCTGTGCCAGAGAATCAATCTTTTGACCCACTGGCATTGTGTTTCTGCTGCTGATTAGCATTATGCTAATCAAGAATGCAGTGCAGATTATTGTGGCCAGACAACAGGAAGACAGACAGAGGGCAGTGTGTACTGCAGACCGAGTTATACAACCCACACAACTGTTAAGCAGAGGTGGTAAGCCACCCACATCCTGACATAGCTTGTAATCGATTTAGTGGACGAAAGCCTAAACAACAGTAATTATTTTGCTTTAAATGAATACATAACCCCCGAAATTATTGTTTGTATTTCAACTATTCGCCCTGTTTAATGTTGAATTCATGACGAAATTGTTTTTCTTGCCTCTGGGTGAATGAAGAATCCAAAAACAGAAAACTCTTGATGAAGAGAGAGAAATTGTACAGAGAAATATACATTATATTTCGTTTGATCAATTCATCAAGATTTCTCTCAGTTTTTGGATTATTCGTTCATTGTGGACACAAGCAAAAATACACTTTATTTTTAACAAATTCAACATGACATGGGGTGAGTAGTGAACAATGGGGGGGGGGCATTGTACAGAGAAATATATAATATAATTATAATATAATTTGATCAATTCATCAATATTTTTCTCAGTTTTTGGATTCCTCGTTCATCGTGGACACAAGCAAAAAATACACTTTTTTTTTCTTTTTACCAATTTAACGTATCATATAATGTCATTTTAATAGCATATGTGGAAGAGCAGTATCAAACAAAACAAAACAAAAGAACATAAAATAATAACCGAAGGAAATAAACTGGATATAAACATGTACTTTGAATAGAGGATATTAAGTTTACTACATGGGCAAAGCCAGACCAGCTGCATGTCAGAAGCATATTTCACATTTTAGCCAGGAACACACAGATAAGCACTCTCCCGCATATTATCAATCATTTGTATTCTGCCAATGAATTTTTCATTGGCATCAAGCAAAAGGTGAAAGTGGCACTTCAAGCTTGACCGTTTGTGAGTCAGTTGTTTCTCTCTGGGTTTTGGAGTATAGCTGATATCAAAGCTGGCTGTGTGATAGGAAAGATATAACCCTGCTCACATCCACACACTCACACACACACACACACACACACACACACACACACAGAAACACTGAACTCACACAAAGTCAACCCTGCCTTAGGCATCAGTCTTTAGCTCACATACCACACACGGAATCACAAGTTCAGTCCATGTCTTTTTATCCATCTTTTAAATGGCCAGACCAACCACCACATCGATGCAACCTTGACAGGCCTCCTGCTTTATAGAACAGCTCCTGCTTGGCTTTATAGTTTTTCACAAATCCTGGGTAGTGCCGACGGTCAGTGACCAGACAGTCTTGTGTCCTTCCCTGTGACCTTGTGGTTGTAACACATGCTTGATTTTGTAGTAATTTGCACTCAAACGTCAGGGAAGGTGTATGAGATTGATCTCGGTGTGTGTACTGTGTAATATGAAACTGTTAGCTGATAGGGTCATTATTTGTGTTAATTTGCTGAATATATTTATTATTACAAGGTTACATTTCAGAATTAGTGTTGAAGTCGTGTGATAAGCCTTGAAAAACAGATCCATTCACCATCTCTCATTAGTGTGTGTGTGTGTGTGTGTGTGTGTGTGTGTGTGTGTGTGTGTGTGTGTGTGTGTGTGTGTGTGTGTGCCCAAAATGAACAATTTGCCCCATTTCAGATGTTCTTTTTGGCCGTTTTATCAGTTTTATGTAAAATTTCAATATAACGTTTGATGTGTTTTGACTGGAATACTGCAGGGTCCCATCTTTAATCGTGAGTCATCCCACTGTGATCAGTTGTTTTCATGTTCGCAACTGAAATATGACAAAAAAATGGCTGCCAAAAAAAATCTTACATCTTGGCTTACAATATAGAAGTATGAAGCTCTGATGCCTAGAAAAAAAAGCTTGGTTTTGTTGTGTAAGAAAACTGTCCATTGGAAGGGGATCAGACATCTCTTCGTTCTAAACCCAAAGCATGCTCTCTATAGTATAGCAAGTAACTTCTGTTTGCTGTAGGAGTGAAAATGACAATATGAGTCTGATCTGTAAAGAGAGTCCCGTGCTCTCCTTGGCAAAGTAAAACTGTGTGCAATTAAAAAGAGGCTGTTACTTCTGCCAAATCAAAGATGATTGTACTCTTGATGGCTGGAGGGTAAGTGGCAGCAGATACTGCGGGTCATATTGATGACTTTGGTGGTTAAATTTTTATGAAATTAATATGATGGGGATATAGCCTATTCAGATTCCTTCAATTATGTAGCAGACTCTGAATGCTGGGAATGATACTGTATGTAGGTTGCTGTTATTTCTCAGTGTCTGTTATGAGATTAATACCACGCTTGAAGGAACCTGTTTGAACAACCAGCTGATCCCAACTATTGGAGGACAACTTATTGATTAAGGCATTGCCTTAGATTAAGTCCAGTTTATTTTGTAGCTTGGTGTCTGAAAGAAAGTATTGATTAGAGAACACATTGCTGGTACAGCAATTTGTGAGATGCGAAACACCGATTTTATGGCATCCATGTGTAAAAGCTTCTTATGCTCCTCATGTGTGCTTTAATACGTCTGATATTAATAAGTGTTGCAAAAGCTAGTGGCTCAAGTGTGCTGGTAAATATGAAGAAAACAAGTGGTCAGTCTTTTTTATGTATTAATGTGGCAGTTCAGCCCTTTGTTAAAGTCACGTTAGGTTCAGAGGTTCTTTACATCTTATCTGCAGATGATCATCCCAAATCGAATGTGCAGATTTTTCCTATTACCTGTAGTGCTATTTATAAATTTTGACTGTTTTGCTGTGAGTTGCTAAGTGTTGGAGATAGCAGCTGTAGAGATGTCTGCCTTCTCTAGAACAGCGGTTCCCAACTGGTCCAGCCAGGGGGTCCAGATTTCTGCTTATTCATTACTTTATGGTCCACACAGTTTAATATATTCAGCATCATACTTACATTTGGCTATGTCGTCAAGCTAGTTTGATTAACAAACAGCTACTTGACAGAGACAGCAATCACTCTACAGCAGGAAACAGCACTTCAAAATAAAAGCTATGCACCAGAAATTCACTGTACTTCAAAATACAGTGTGTTTTCAACTCGACACATTTGTGAGTTTCTTGTGGTCCATTCAGAATGGACCCGCCACCCACTTTTGGACCGCCAGTTGGGAACCACTGCTCTAGAATATAATTAAAACTAGATGGCACTTGGCATGCGGTCCTAAAGGTGCCAAAAAAAAAAAAAAAAGTATGTCTCTTTCCAGAAATCATGACCCGGTTACTCAAGATAATCCACAGGCTTTGTTGTGAGCAGTTTCATGTAGGGACTGTTTTCTTTTTATTGAACTATGTCTGTCAACTGCATCATAGTGCAGAAGGAAGTGTGCATCTACTCATAGATGAGATGCTAGAGCTTGTGATAGCACAAGATGTAAATATTAATGGCATCCTCCTCAACTGAGCTGTAACATAAGCTAGCTCAGTGGTGCTAGATGAACTTGCAGTAGATGCACACTTCATTCTGCGCCGTGATTCAGTTGGTGGGTGTAGTTCAGTAGGAAGAAAACAGTTTCTATATTAAACTACTCACTACAAGGTCTGTGGATTATCTTGAGTAGCCAGGTCATGATATCTCGAAAGAGACATTGCTGTTAAGTTTTTCAAGTGTATTTTTTTGTGTGTGTGTGCTTTGAACACCACAAGCCGAGTTCTATCTAGCTCCATTATATTTGAGAGAGGGCAGACATCTCTAAGGCCATATCTCCAACACTATTTTGGACTGGAGAGTGCGCTGTCCCTTTAATAAAGCACTAAAAAATATAAACAATTCCACACTCTTGCTTGGCCTTAGTCTTTAATTAAATTAGAAATAGCCTGTTTATGTTACCCAGTCCTCAGTTCCATCCATCTAAATATCTGACCACGTTTTGTGCCACAGGAATGAACACAGGTAGCCATGTTCAATACTTCATTTCCTAGATATTAAATTTGTTTTATCACTTTATCTTCCCAGAGGCTCTCTCTCTGTGCTTTCATCCCTCCATCATTCCTGGCTGTAATCACAATGATCACAGTGCCTCTCACAGGCCAAACAGTCAGATCTGTTCAAAGTCTCTGTTTTCTCTCTCTGCATCTCTAGTTTTTGCCTGTAGTCTCGTACAAAAGAGAGGAAACACCTTTGAATAAGTTAGTCACTTCTCTAATGACAGTCAGTAATGTCTCATTTGTGAATGGTTGTCTTGTTTGTTTAATTTTACACTTGTTCATTTGCTATTAGGAGCTGGACAAACAAACACTGGAGCACAATGAGCAAACATCACAAACGCGTACTCTCTTACACCTTTCATGGAGACCTTTCACTGACAACACTTATTTCTTAACCTTAGGGCGAACACCTGAAAACAACAAAGCCTCTTCAGATCACAAAATATCCTCGCTCTGAAGGTCTTAAACTAAACTGACTCCAGCTGCTTCTCATAAAGATAAAAGTACAAAAATCCACTCACAGTGTAAACAAACAAACCTCTGACTCATGTCCAGCTCTGTAGCAATTAATTAGAGGCCATCGTCTTCTCTCTGAGAGGGCTTTTTGGCAAAGTGGCCTGTTCTCTTGCACTCTATCTTTATTATCCAATCAGTGCTGGCATCCATCCAGTATTAGAGGACCCAGAAAGAATCTTTCATCTTATCTTCCTCTTTTGGACCCAGCCTTTGTCTGAAGGCACATTAAGTGTGAAATAAATAAAGAAATACAATGCTGCAGTTTCCAGGGAGGGAAAGGTGTTTCACGCTTAACCTTTCTTGTAATGAAATTTTTAAGTTTGAGCTGGTTCTTTTCCTGCCCGAAGCCTGGTTAGAAATGTTGCTGCAACTAAAGAAGAGAGGATTTTATTATAGTGGAGGTTGAAATGAAATGTGGTTGCATGTTAAATTACTGGATACATTTATGTGAACATAATATCATAGTTCATAGTTATAGTATAGCTGTTTACATGGCTGGTGAAAATTGATATTCCTGTTAACATACAGCCATGCTTAGTCCAATTAGTGTGCCCTAAGATGTCGTTTATCACAGGAAATTATGGAAAAGTGGAGCCACTGGAACTGCCAGTGCCATATTGCTTCTTTGCATCAAAATAGGATAGGACCCCAGCCTTGCAGACTGTTGGCAAGTTGGTTTGTGTACAACATTTCCATGATGCGACTCACAGAGCCAGCTGTAAATAGGCTGTTGCATACTGAAGTGCATACCCCAATTGACGTTTTGCTAAGCACCCCTTTGTGATGGTCCAACAAGCTGTCAGAGTAAGCACAGAGCCCACACTGTAACTAACTGCACTCCCTGAAGAAATATCAAATTTTTGGAAAAATGAAACAGTGATTCCAGAGAGAAGCAGACAGAGGGGTCTACAGTCTGTGTTTGAAGGATATATCCAGGATGTCAAACTGACTCAGCAGCAACAACAGGTTCAAAAGACAAAGATAGTTAGAAGCTAAAGCCGAACTATAGGCTACAGATCACAGTGTAAAAGTGAACCACCACATCACTGCTGATGGCCACACAAGACAATGAATATAAAGGGAAACTTTGCCAATATTGATCCAGCTGTGTGGCATTGCAGTGTGTGCAGATGAACGGTGTTTGGCCTTGCCCACGTGCCACTGCCAGCACCTGAACCTCTGCCACCCGACGGGCAGGGATCTCTGGGGGAAGTCAAAAGACGGTCATCGGCGCACAATGCGATGACACACAGCTGCTTGAATATCAGCCAAGTATCCCTGGTTCCCTTCACTGGTTCCTGTACAGCAGGGTTGGTCTTTTTTTCTACATTCAGTAGGCTATATCTTCAGTGGCTAGCTAGCTAACCCTACACTTTTCAGGGTTTGATTTTGGTTTTGGAACAGGGAAGAAACGTATATCTTTTTCCAACCTATCCAGGTAACGAGTATCATTAATACACGACGTGCCCCAGGCACAACATTTAGCTCCGAATCCACAAAACCAGCCTGAAAATGAAGGGAAATCTAAAACGATTGCATTAGAGTCAATGGAGCACAGCTGGGTTGTTGTCGGACCCTGGTCTGAGCCGGTCCATTAGGATTGGTCAGTCTGTGTCCGGGGGCGGGACTTAGGGAAGGGTTAATTGAGACGAATGGAAATCTGATTGCAAATTAAAACCCAGATAATATCTGCATATTAGGTGTCTCATTAAATGCTACATTTGAAATACAGTGTAATTCGGAATATATAAAGTGAATATGTTGTTTAAATGACCCAAATCAAATTTTGAATATTGTCGTTATTGGAATAATTGTGGAATATTAGCTAGTGTGCATGTAAATGTAGTCAGTGACAAACAGGTGTGTTTGTAGGTAAAGTATTACCACCACTAACGAGCATTGTCTACTGCTATACATTATGATTTAATGACTATCCTGACTCTCTCTGTGCTAGTGCCTTCCTCTGTGTTTGTCATTGTTGACGTAAAACCATGATAAATATGATAAAAGCTTCAAATTCAGATTACTGCAGTGAAAAAAATCCAATGTATAAAAAGTGCATGATTGGCAGATTCAATCATAACACACTAAACACTAAACTCTGCTGTGAGCTGCTTAATGTCAGGAAAAATACATTATCACACAGACAGCAACTAAGGGACAGCAATAAAAAAAATAAATGTGAAAAATAATAGTTATTGCTTTGCTGGCATTTTCATTTGAGCTGTGGTTTTGTGGAGCTGAACAAAAAACTCCCATAAAGTGCACTAAATGCATTTTTCTTTTCTGCTGTCATTTCTGTAGTTTTCATTGTCATGTTACTCTCTACTATACCTGAAATATCTTCCTCGGTCCTTCTCTTTTTGTTTAACATCTACATGTGACCCATACACCTGTAGCAGTTATGACAGTTATGTACATATTGTCCCTCATCACCACCTTGTAGGTGAAGTCTCCTGACTGCTGTCGGATGAAGTTATTCTGGTGATCCTTCTAATGGCCACCAAGGCTTCAACCCTGCCTCAATTTCATGTTTTTTTTTCTTTCTGCAGTTGTAAATTTCGGATGTAATTACCTCGACCGCTGCAGTTAATTGGCCGTGAGTAATTAGTTTCAATGTTCATTTGCATAAATCTTCATTCCTCCTCTCATATTTGTGGTCCTGCAACTCCTCAAAATACATCATGCATTACACCAAACACACAACCTTCAGCTGTTACATTTGCCAGCACAAAAGTAGTAGACGCCTGTAACTTAGCAACACTAAACATCTCAGCAAATTGTAAGTTAATGGCTGCAAAATTGGTCACAATTAACTACTGTATGCACTGTGTCATAAACTCACACTAATAAAGGCTTTTAGTATGTTATAGGAGATGCATGTGCACCGCTGGTAATCCAGCAACGCCTCATTGATATTCATCATAATGACTGTACATGCCTGTTGTACATGCCTAACAGCATTATTTTTGCCATGTACTTAGGCTTCCTGTTGAAAGGCCAAACACATGCATGTCATAATGTAACACGATGTGGTGTGGACTTGATTCTGCAGGAGAATCTAATTTATCACACCTGTTTTGAAATTGGTAGAGACTAAAGCCCTGTTTCCACTGAGCAGTATGGTACTGTTCAATTAAGTTCGGCACACTTTTTTCTGCTTCCACTATGAAAAGTTGTGGATAGTACCAATGGAACTGTTCCATACTGTCCCCATTTTTGGTCCCCCCTCTGTTGGGGTACCTAGCACACAGATCTGGTACTTAAAGGTGGAGCTGTGAACACTGCTGTCTGCTGATTGGTCAATAGTGGACGGTCCCTCTGTTCAGGGCTGAGTTGTGACTGGTTTTGAGGCTTATATAACCTCTGTTCATACCGTGGAGAGGTTTATTGACTGTAACTATAAAATGAAAGTCTGCCGGCAACTTGTAAGGTGGAACATTCACTTGTAATGTTAAATGCATGAGTTTACGTCAGTCAACACACCTTAAATTTCACTGTGACAACTCTGACCATTACTTTAGTTTTTTACGACATACACTTTTAGTAATGAGTGGATATAAATATTGGTTTCGACCAGGTTATGTGAACTTTATATATTCTAATCCTCACTCTGGGGAAAAAATGCGTTGTGGAGTGTTGTTCCTGTGGGCTCCAGCAACATTAAAGCCCTGAGCTTGCCTGTTAAGGACTAAATGCAAAACCTGCTATCTTTAAATATCCCATTGAGAGAGACTATCACTGGAGCCTGTTTTACTTTGTTCTGAAAATGTCCATGTGCAGCCTCGTTCTGTGGACGATAAACGAGGTGCAGACTTCCATCTGTGTCACCAGTAATGAGGAAATACAGTGGGTGCTGGACGGAGCAGTGAGTGACAACAACCCCGCCCAAATTTAAGGGTACTGTTTGCGGTGGATAGGGTCTAGGTACCATGACTGAAGGGTTACATTTGGTTCTAAAGGTACCATACCAAAAGTTTTTGCTGGTTTGGGGTGAAACAGACTCTATTCTATGAAGAAGTTTGATAAATTGGGCAGTATGTGGTGTACCCTCAGCATTACCATTTCCAATCCAAAGCATTTTCCCATCCCACGCTCACATATAGAGTATAGCAAGTATCACTGACATGCTCCCTCTTAGATCAGGTGAGTCACTCAAAGTGCAGTCTTTTTTTAACAAAAAGCATCTGGTGAAGAGTCATCACAGTCATTTCACACTCACATCTTTTCCACTTCTTTTTTGCAGCACCTTTTTTTTCTGATTGAGCAACAGGGTTTCTGTTTCATTGAAACCTTGAGCAGAATTGTCACACTAACCACCGTCATCCAAGAACTCTATTATCTGAAATCTGTTACGCTAACACATTTGCCAGTGTCAATGCCAAAAGAACAGTCATTACATTGATACTGTATGTTTCTAGGCCTCCACAACGACGACAGCCATTGCCAGAGGCATTATGTTTTTGACTTGTCTGTATGTCCATCTGTTCATCCCATTCTCACGAACATGATATCTTAGAAATGCCTGAAGGGACTTTTTTTTCAAATTTGGCACAAACATCTTTTTGGACTCAATCATGAACAGATTAGATTTTGGTGGTTAAAGGACACTATGACTTCACAAAGCAAGGCCATAACTTAAGAATACATACACACAAATGTCTAACAGAGTAAAATTACAAAGTGATGACATTTTATATCCAAAAGGTCAAAGGTCAACTTCACTGTGACATCATAATGTTCTGCAAAAACACTTCTCTGGCCATTACTCAGCATCACAACTCAGGAACAGAATGTTAGGCATTTGGTCAGCTACTGAATTGGTGACACCAATCTTGAGTGTCCACCTTGAAACTGTACTGATCGTATAGATCTCCTGTGCTGCCGAGGGGGAGATGATTGTGAAGCATCCGTGTTTTAAAACTTATAGCTTCTATATTGCAACATCCAAATTTGAATCATTGTCTACTGTCATGTAGGGGTGGGAATCACCAGAGGATCCACAATACGATATGATCACGATACTTAAGTCACTATACAATATTATTGTGATTTTACATATGTTGCGATATGCTGAGTATTAGCGGCACGGTGGTGTAGTGGTTAGCACTGTCGCCTCACAGCAAGAGGGTTCTTGGGTCGAACCTAGGGTGGGAGGTTGCGAAGCCAGGTCCGCTTGCACGGATAGTTCGGTTCGTTGGGAGTGGTGTGAATGCTCATTCGAATTCAGGTGCGGACCAAACGAGCGAACCCTGGTCCGCTTGAAAACTGGGGGATTTGGTTCACTTGCACATAAACCGTGGTGCGGTTTGCTTACAGTGGGAAATGCAAACGGACTATCCAGCGAACCAAAGAGAGGAAGTGAGCCAAAGTGAGGAAGTGACGAAGAGCGCATTGCATTTTGGTGTTTGGTGTTTTTGTGGTGACCAAACCGGCTGAAGGGGATGGATTTCCGTTTTCGGTCCTGGCCAATCGATGAGCCGGGTTTTCTTCTTCCTCATGCTTTTTTTCTTCCTGGTCAGTGGTCATTTCAGGCAATACTGCTCCCACATGAGCAGCTGTTGTAACTACGTGACGTCGTCCAGACAGTTTGGTCCACATTAAAAAGTGCACTGTAAAAGTGAACCAAACCAAATAAAGGTGTGAAATTTTTTGGCATTCCCCGCCCAACTGAACCGAGTCCCTCGGACTATCCTGGTGTGAATGCGCCCTAAGGCTTCCTCCCACAATCCAAAGACATTCGGGTTGATTGGTGACTCTAAATTGTCCGTAGGTGTGAATGTGAGCGTGAATAATTGTCTGTCTCTATGTGTCAGCCCTGTGAGAGTCTAGCGACCTGTCCAGGGTGTACCCCGCTTCTCACCCAGTGTCAGCTGGGATAGGCTCCTGCCCCCGGTGACCCCCAACTGGATAAGCGGTTATGGAAAATGAATGAATGCTGAGTATTGCGATAAAATATATTGCAATTAATTACATTTTTCCAACTGTAAATTATGCCCCCAAAGGAAAACTTTGCCAACATCTGTTTTATCCAATAAGATAAAGTTTTCAGTCTGTTCATCTGACTTAAGCAATTTTTTTTTGCAGCAAAATGTATCTAGTGGACTGAAAAAGCAATTTATTACATTATTCTAGTAGGCTACCGAAAGTTTATTTTTATTTGTAGTTTTACTAATTTATATAATAACAAAATCTATACTTGGCAATGTGTGATGGTACGATACTCCCACACAAAAATATTGCAAGACTATGCTGTATCGATTTTTCCCCCATCTCTACTGGGATGGCCACATTTAAGTCTGGATAGACACGTACACTGTAACTTGACTGCTTGGTGGAGGCATACAACCACAAGGTGGTAATTCGAGTTCAGTGAAGCTGCAATTTTAAGAAAAATAAGTAAACTGAAGAAACAAAGAAAGAGAATCGGAAGATGGGTGAAGAGGGAGAATGAGGAAAGGAAGTACAAGGTGAAGTGATCCTGATCCCAGCATTATAATTGAGTTCCAGTCATTCATTTTTCAGAACTATTTCTTTCATCCCCTTTACCCTTCCTCCCAGCTCTTGTCTACTCTCCTGACCTTTCCTGTTCCCCTTCTCCTCTTATCAGTGTCACTACATCTCTCCTCTCTGCCCATTTTTGGGGTTCAGTCATGCGGTCATTTCTCTTCTCAGCCCTCCTATTTGACTTCCCAGCTCACTTTATTCACCATACGTATGCAGACATCATTCAATCTGTGACATGAGGTGACATTTTACATTCAGAAATTCACTGTATCGCTTTTGATTTTTGTGATTGTGCAGGTATGTGTTAGCAGAAACACTCAGTTATCCTCTCATCCCTGTTATCGTCTCCTCACAGTGAGGAAGCTCAGAAGTCAGACAGGTTACCTTGAGCACTGATAGATGGAACTGATGCCAACCTCCGAATTAATACAGCAGAACATCAGGAGAAAGTTTGATATGTCACTTTGCTAAACTCTGGAAAATTGGAAGTGTTTTGCTAGTGAAGTTTTGACTTCCTGTGGCCTACACAGTGTGTCGCACAGAGACAGGAAATGACCAAGTGTTCCCTCCCATTGGATGTGTTTCTTTGATTGTACATAAATAAGCTTTGACAACAGCTTTGTGCATGTGGGTCTCAGTTTCCTTCTGTCACTTCCTAACTTCTTTTTCCATCCTCATTCTGCGGTAGTAATCTATTTTTTAAAGTCCCTGTGTGGAACCCAATACCTAGTGACCAGAAATAGAAACTCCGCCAGCTTGAGTGATGCAAAGCTGTGATGTAGAAATATTATGTACTACAAGCTTTTACTTTTAATGATGCATGTTTATTTTATTTATTTAACCAGGTTGAGATTCGGGGGGGGTCTCAGGCAGATTTAATAGTGTGACTTAACAGTAATAACCTATCATGTAAACAGTTGCACAGTGTGTGATCTGGTTCACATCAGACACCAGCTGCAGCTCAAAAACAGCCCATTAGGCCCATAAGAGAGACAAGGCTGCATTCATAGTCTGAGCTGAGACTGCACACAGCTCTAACCTCGGATTTCCCATGCAAACGTCTAGGTGGCTGAGCTGTAACGGTGGCAGCTAGCAGTGCAGTGCTAATAAAAGTAATGCCAGACTGTCTCTGCTACCCAAGAGTGGAAAAGTTGCTAATGACTGATGAAGTTTTTCCGACTCACGGGAGCAATTAACAGTGTGTGGATTATTTTTCTAATAAAAGACAATCTGCTAAGTCTTTCCAGTTATTATCACGCAGGTGTCTCGTGTTATTCTGAGCCGCTGTGATGGAATCAGTGTTAAATCAGCCACACTGTCAGCTATCACGCCGGGGATTAAATAAACATTGCACAATTAAAGTTAAAATCCTTATTATCTGTAGTATTTAAACTATCTCTCCATTTGTTAGAATCTCTGTTGTAAACCCAGAATGGGAATAGAAAGCCTCATTCTACCAACCTATAAAGATATTCTCTTTTTTTTCTTGTCATCCAGGACTTTTGTCCATGTCCGAATATTTTTTTTACAGTGATCTGATTGGTCAGTGATCTGGGTGTTGACATGTTGTGATTCAATCCTCTGAAGTACACTTGCTCCAGGGCAGATTAGCCGTTCAAACTAAGTTAGCACAATTACCTCTTATAATCTGTTGGCACATCTTCCACTGTGGTTTTGTTGCTGTCACACTCACACAGCTTTTGTGTATTGTGACAGCTACGTCTCTATTTAGTCCCCTCCTGTCTCTGTTTTACTGTCACTGTCACTTCCTAAAATGTCTCCCACCTTCGACACCTAAAAGTGGGTCTGTGCTGTTAACCTAGTGTGAAATGAAATAACGCTCAGAGTCAATGAGCTGCTTTGATCTCTGTCACCTTGAACGCCATCCAGCTGTGCCTCGATACCACAATGATAACTTCACCGTGGAGACTGATGTGGTGGAGGATGGCGTTGATGTTCCTAAAAGAAGTTGTCGTTATTCTTATTCTGTCACTTTGGTTTCTTTGTGTTATCTTGTGATTTCAGAACATCTACCAGGTGGTACATTAAAGAAAATATGGCTGAATAGTACGATATTCCTAATATGTTTTTGTTAAATATGATACAGAAACATCTCACTTTGGCAATAACATTAAAAGCCAAGCATGGTGAGACTTTTGTCCTCCCTCCTCCCCCCGAATTCAAATCTTACACTATGATTATGCAAGTGATCTGTTGGTGAAGATTCTCAGTCATCCAGATTATAGTAATCTTAAATGCTAAATCGAAGGCAAGTGGACTTGTTTGAGTTTCTTGAAGACGTTTCGCCTCTCATCCAAGAAGCTTCTTCAGTTTTAACGGACTTGTACGGAGTCGCAGGCTTTATACTCTGTGGGTGTGAGCCCTTACAGAGCTGTTGAGGTCACGTGAGCTCTGAGTTTCAGAATCGTAAAGGTCACATGTGAGTTGCTGGTCCACCATCATGTGTGTTGTTAGGGTTAGTTGGGTCCATGTATGAATGGGTGTTTAGTCCTGTGGGGAGGGATCCCAAGACTACATTGTAGGTGGGTGATAAGTGGTGCTACCTCCTCTGTTGAACGATGGTTGTTCCAGTTTCCAGACCAACGACCACAGTCATTCCAGTTTGACGTAGATTACTTTTTTCACACCTAGGTGTCAAAGAATCTGAAATACCAGAGGCCGATCTGAAATATCACAGAAAATACCAGAGAAATACCACACGTCAAACTGGAATGACCATCGTTAAACAGAGGAGGTGGCCTACGACACCAGTTATCCCCCACCTACATTGCAGTCTTGGTATCCCTCCCCAAAACGACTTAACACCCATTCACACCTGGACCCATCTAACCCGAACGATACACATGATGGCCGGGTGGATCAACAATTTACATGTGACCTTAACAACTATAGAAGGGTTCACACCTACACAGAGTATAAAGCTTGATTAAATTCTCTCAGAAAGGAACATATAATAATACCTTTAAGAACTGGTTCCCTTTAAAAAGTTGCAATTCCCATCACTAGTTTCAAAGAGGTAGACGATGGCTCATTAACCCCATGCAGTCACCGCATATTAATAAGGATATGAAGAATGCCTGAAGGTGTCTGAAGGTGTGCTGTCCTCCTCTTTAGGTACGTGTCACCTGTGATAACCAGACAGATGTCTGCACCAATCACGAGCAACCCACCCACAATTTACACCAGCATGTAATATATTATGAAATATTATGTCTTAACAGGAACTATATGTACACACTCAGTAGGAGGTCCCAAAAATAATCATGGAGGCATTATGGCAAGGTCTATAAATCAAAGGGTTTGATTCAAAGTAAAATAATGATAGTGTGATAGTACAGTCTAATTCTGTGTTTTTAAGTGTTGGTGATAGAACAACCCTTTTGTTTGCTTTGGGATCATTGGTTGTGGTTTTTAAGTTACAATTAGCAGTACTGTTTTTGGATTCTTTCTGCCCCCTTGTGGTAAAAAAAACAACAACAAAAAAACTGTTTGGGTTTAAACTGAGAGAGCACAGAATGTTTAAAAGACAGCATTTATTTATTTACACCAAACATCCTGAGAGAAAATATACATAACATATGTATGTATAAGACTCTAGTTCAGTAACATGATGTTGCAGTCACACAGTTGCACAGAGTAGCAGCTCCTTGATTATGCCAATACGTGAAGAACTACATCTAGTCCAGACCAGTTGTTGTTGTTTTTGTTGTTACTCACTCTCCCCCACTGTTTCTCACTCAGTGTGAAGCCCAGGAAATGTCAGACTCCCAGCTGGTGCTCATGGGAAATGTAGGCTGTGCTCTAAATTCCAATCCAGCCGTGTGAGTGGATCTGATGGCTGCATCTACTGCACTCTTCAAAGGTGAGGTGTTTTTTGTTTCTTCCTGTCAGTCTTAAACTCTTTTTTCACTTTGTCTACCTTTTCCTGTATGTCACCTTAAAAAAGTATTTCACTGCCGGAAAGAAGGCCTGTCTGTGCAGTAAGTAACGCAAATACTGTCGAAATTGGTGCAACATGGCCAGAGAAAACTAAGAAAAAAAGGCTTTGGCTTTTGCTTTAGCACAAGAGGTGAAAAAAACGTCAAACACCCAAAATGTACTACGCTGCACTGTACAACTAAACACTCTAGCCAGTGGGTGAGGTAATGCAGCTTGGCCATTTTGACATAGAAAACCAGCTGAAAGCCAGCTGGGAACAAACAATCTCAAATAACAGATAAACAGTGCACTAAAATATGCTTCTGAAAACATTTTAGGCATCAAATAGACAACAGGGTAACAGAATCTTGGTTTATATTTGATCAGCTCTGCCTAGTTTTACCGTTTAATCTTAGTTTTAAAAGTGTCGAAGAAGTACAAACTGTAATTCGAGCAACAGCCCTAAAACAAGTTCAAATTTGAGCTGAGAGATGAGCAGAGACATGTGGCCGCTGGTAAGATGAAGGGAAGTTAACCATAGTTCATTTACACATACTACTCACATTGTCATGACACAAAGGTGGTTGAAAATCCTATCCTTTTAATGTTTTGTCAGAAATGTAATTTAAAAGTGACACAGGAATAGTGGATCTTTTATTAAACCACCTTCCTCTTCATTCTTTGGTCTTCCTTTTGTGTTGTTCACTGCTTTCACTGTCCTTCGCTTCCCATGTCACCTTCACCGTGACAAAGAGATAAAGGAGTAATGGTTTAAGGACAGACAGACAGACAGACAGACAGACAGACAGACAGACAGACACACACACACACACACACACACACACACACACACCCTCAATTTCACACATAAACAGTTGGTACAGATGCCATATAGTGTATATAGAGGAAGAAAGATGTGGGGTACTGTGTCCTCTCGTTCTCTCCTCTTCTCAGTTTTCATATTTGATAAATAGGTGTTAAAACAGTCTTTTATTAATACAAAATTAACCCTCAAAGAAAGTTTCGGATGTTTTCAGTGTGTTGACAGTGACAAGGGAAGTGTCATCTCTCCCCCGCGTTTTCTCTCCCTAGACAGATAATTCAACATGATGTGAACAGCACTGTTTTTTTGTTTTTTTTTGTTTTGTCAACAGATTTCGTCAAGCAACATTAGCGAGCACTAAAAAGAGGTGAAGGGGATAGAAATGGTTGATTTGAATCAGAATTTCTGGAACTAAAAGTACTGTTTGGAGAAAGCTAAGCCTTTGTAAAGCATGTTTACGTATAGTGAAACTTGTCACAGGTCATCACAGGCAGAATTTACATAACCCATCTCAGTTTGCATTATTCTTCATAGAGGATTGTGTATTTGGATTTTTATTGTCAAACTATCCAAACAATGCCCTACCAACACTCACGTACTGGACATGAGATTTATACTGTTAAATGACATTCTAAAGTATCCCAGCTTTCCCTTTGCCATTGCATTAAGTTTGTACTGCGGTGAATAATAGAGTGACACTGGGCATCTCTGTGTCTGATGGTGTGCCTACATGGCTGCCTAATGGACACATCTGTTCACGGAAGATAAATGACCAGCCCTGTCCTCTCCTCACCCTGCTCAGTGACGACTCAATTGTGAGTTACATATCTGTGAAAAACGTAAAGACTGTGCTTCATTTGAAGTCTTCATTGGTACACCTGCGATATGCAGTGCTTTTATCCAAGGTTCCTTTTAGTGGAGATGAGGACTCAATGACCCATAGTTCTTTGTGCCTTTTTACAGCTTAAGCTGGAGTTCAAGAGCTGTCTGTCTGGGAAGACGATCTCAGTGAAATGTGAAGGACTGTGTCCCTGTTTGACTGTTCGGGATCTCAGCAAACCGCCACACAAGACTGAGGAGAGCGGTGAGAGACTGTCTGTTTAGAAAACACGCTGAGTTTAGCTTTGAGACCGGTGAGTTCACCTCCACCACCTCAACCTCCTCCTCATGTGGTATTTCTGATATACTATAGTTGCTGTTGCTGTATGTTACTGCTCTGATTCTGTGAGCACTCCCTCAAACAGCAGAGCCTTCTCCACCAAATCCATATGACCATTTGCCATAAATCGCTGGTTCTCAAACTATGTACGTGTGCCTCAGGTGGTACGCAAGCTCCCTTTAGTGGTACATTTAGGCATTTCTTAAATATATTTTTAAAAATTAATTAATTTGATATTAATATATATATATATTATTATAAAAATACCACAACATTGAGATGAGATCCCTGACATTGAATTTAAAATACGTTTTGCATGTCCTGTAATATTTTTGTTTATTTTTTATTTTCGATATCAGCCTGCTACGTAGTTGTGGTCATGAACGTAGCACGACCATAACCAGCATGACCTCAAATGTGAAATATTTGGAAGAGAAATGCAGCTCAGGAGTAGCCTGGAAATCCAGACCCAAATCTAGAAAGATTTAGCGTCTGGCCATGAGTAATGAAGATGGCCCAACTCGAGGGGCGGCACTAAGCATGCATTTGTAAATATCACTGCACGCAATTGGATAACACTACGACCAATCAGAACAATACACGGGGTGACGTATCCAGAGCTTTGCTACCAGCAGAGCTAACTGGTAGANATTCTGGACTTCGTCGTCGCAGCGCTGTCGTCATCTGTTTAGCTCGCCTCTGGCCTGCTTATATCAGATACACCGATGTGATTGGTGCAGCTCGGTTTCATGGGCATAGATAGTGAGTATCATTACTGATTGCCAGAGTGACTCGCTGAGCAAATTCAAATTGTGCTCTCGCGAGAACTCTGGATTTCCAGGGTAGCTCAGGAGGAGAATTTTTCCATTTTTTTCCTGTCTTTTTTCTACCTGTTGAAACACCTGTTGAAGTGGATGATAATCAACCGAGCACAAGAGCTCGTAGCTACTTAAGCAGCACCGGTGAAGTCTCCACAGCGACTGATGAGTGGCTGGCCCCCCTGGTGTGTGAGGGTTGTGTTGCAGAGTTTAAGTGCCAGTTGTAGTGCTTCCTCTTGGTGCAGCATGGCCGTGGCTGACAGCAGTCGACAATAAATAATCTTCTGATTAGGAATAAACCTGCCGCAGCCTCCACCACTGTGTTTTAACGTTGGTCATGATGGTGGAACTTGGAGAGACTTATATTTCCTGAGGACGCAGTGTAAAATGTTTGGGAATTATTGGTAACTTCATAACACACATAAGTTTCTCTGACTGAATTTAAGAGTTTTAAACAACCAGTAATTTTTTGTTAGTCGTAATGATGTATAAGATCAACAAATTTAGTCGTTGAATGATGATAGGGTCCAATTTGTACTATTCTTACATATTCTCTTCGTGGGTGTGTGTGTGTGTGTGTGTGTGTGTGTGTGTACATGTTTGTGTGTCAGAGCTGCTGAGTGATGCAGAAATTATGTCTTCATGAATATGGATGTGTCCTTGATTTCAGAGATGACAAAGACTTCCTCCTCTATCCGCCTGGCATTCCGTCTCTGTTTTGATATGAATACACTTCCTGTGTGTATGCATGTATGTATGTTTCTATCTGTCTGTGTTTTTGAGTGCTCAGCAGTTATCATGTGGAGCAGGAACAGATGCATTTGAATTAAGCTGAAAAGCCTTTATTCCAAAACATGGCTGCTTACATTGAAACACTGACCGGTTTCGACCCAAAAGGGTGACCCTCTGGCACCCTGACGAAGACCTTAGGGTAATTCTAGTCTGTTGAAGGTAAACAGTGAAATGGCTGACAGTATGAAAGAGAGTTTGTATCTGTTGGTTAATGCTAGTGGGCATTTGAGACGGCAACCAGAAGGCGAGGTCTGAAACTCTAGGTGCAGGGGGTGGGTGCTGTCAGACAGGATGGATTCTGCTTTCTTTGATAAATATTTGTTATACAAATCAGACCGACTGTTCTGCTGAATACCTCTTGAAGTGCTACAGACCTTGAACACCTTTGTTAATGCATTTCTTTCTGTTTTAGATTGAGGATTAAGAGAAGCATATCAACAAATAACGGATAAAGTAAAAGTCGACTCAATAAAAGGTCTATAGAAATAGTCACCGGAGACGTGTCAGTGTTGAACTTAGCCAGCTTTCTCACACAAAAAAGGCACTGTTGGCTTTTTGTACAGAACATATTGGTGTTACAATCAAAGCTCAGCTTATTATTGATCGTAATGCCCAAGTACTTGTACGAGTCAATGATTCCTACATGCTGACCCGCTCAGTGTCGGTGCAGCAGAACTGAAGCATGCCCCCTGAAAGTCACACTTAGCAGAGAAGTTTAAGATCCTCTGAAAAAGTTTGGAGATATCAGAACTGGCCTGCTAAAATATTATTTTTGTACAATATAATCTTTGTAACCGTCTAGTTTGAGTTCTCGTTCAGAGCTTTTATTTTCTGGAGAATAATGTTAGTGGCAAAAATGCCCTGATTGGCTCATACCTGTTGGCAATTTAGGTTAGGTTAATTTCTAATTTATATTTTGCCATGATCTGTTTTGGTTTGGTATGGGTAGATACAACACTGGCAACACAAATGTGATATATGGATGTGTGTATGTGTGATTGACCGTCAAACACATGACTGTTGTGTGTTCCTTTGCTTTGTTTTGTTGCCATTCCCTATTGATCTGAGTTAACAAATACTGCATGAAAGACAGGAGCGAGGGGGTGAAGGAGATGGAGAGAAGAAAGAAAGAAAGGAAAAGGCAGGAGGGTAATTCCAAGCCATGATCCGGTGTTTGATATCGGACTTGTTGCTCAGATCAATAGTGTGTGTTTGATGAGAAACACGCAGCCTTCCTGCCTGACTGTTTACTACAGCTGCCTTCTGGGTGCATGAACATTGAACAAATGCCTTCACACACACTGCTCAGTTCATATAAAATCCATATATGACCTTCCTAATTTTCTCTGCACTTTCTCCCTCTTTCATCATCTTGTTTATTTTATTTAGTCACTGTTGCTTTAAATCAAAATGCAGCTAAAACAGAGTGACTGTTTGACTTCAGTTTATCAGGCGGCCAGAAACACAACTCAAAATACATGCTAATGTTGTGTCTGTAAGTAGGCAGTTGTTTCCTAACATGCTTTCTGATTCTGCTCAGTAATTCTTGACAGTGAAGGTTGGGCTCACTGTGCTTTGTCTTGATCAAACTTATAGTGTTTGCAATATATCCAGCTGAACGAGGTGCTGGGCGATATGGACCAAAAATTATATTATATAAGTGGGCAAAATGTTCAGTTCTAAGTCAAAGCCACATGCACTTTAATGAAAACAGACATTGACTGTGGGCAGTACTGGCTCAGTCCATAGGGACTTGGCTTGGAAAACGGAGGGTCGCAGGTTCAAATCCCTGTATGGACCAAGTATGGAGGGTGGACTGATAGTTGAAGAGGCGCCAGTTCACCTCCTGGGCACCGAACCCTCACCTGCTCAGGGCGCCCTCCCAAGGCAGCCCCACTCTGACATTAGTCCATGCTCCAAACTTGAATGAATCTCCACTGAATGCATGTACATTTCCTGTATTTCAGGCCTGTGCGTATATGACAACAGAATTGTAATTCCCCTCGGGGATTAATAAGGTATATCTGGATATCCATCCATATCTGGTGTTCTTCTAAATAGAATGCAAAGACTGGGTTTCCTTCCCTGCTTTAAAATATATACCTGCTAGACATGTAAATGAAAACTTATATAAAATAAATTACAGGGCCGTAAGTTACCTTTTTCGCACATTGGACCAGTGCTACAGGGGTCACAAGTTTTGTAGCACAGGCCACACAATTGTAGCATGAGTGTTAACTTATCAAGTTCAAGGTAGTATGAGACTATTTCATTTCTTTGATGTGGGGAGTTTAAAATGTGGTTCTTTCTGGCTTTTCAAATAAATATAGTACTGAAAAAATGCAGATATTGTTTTATATGTATGTACTGTATTTCTCTAAGAGATAGTTTCCTGTATTAAATGTCTGCATTTTTATAAACACATCTGTCGCTTGCATCCAGGTGCTGTCTCATTGTTGCACAATAGACTGCAACTACCAAGTACAAAAGTGATGCGCCATCCCCTCACACACAAACCCTCAAACAAACTCTTTGTCTCACATGCAGAGCTGTACTGGATGGGCTCCACTGTGGAAATTTCATCCGTCACACAGACCGATGTTTGCATAGCATGTTGTTTTCAACAACAAAGGCAGACTGATTAAAATTGAGTAGCAGCCCTGTGACACCTTCCGTGCAGGAGAACTTGTGAGCGGGTGGGGTGGGGTTGTGAGGACAGTGTGAGAGGGGAGAGATGCAAACTGGCATAACATTACGAAAGAAACAGGTTATGGAATACAACATCAAGCTATGTGGATATTAACAGTATTATCTCATCCTACATCTTGAAAATATATTGATAGAAGTTGATATACCTCCTGGTGATGGGATGGGCCTATGTAACCTCACAAACATGGCTGAGCCTCACAAGTAAGAAGTAAAACAGAAAAATGTCATCACTGCACAAAAATAATTTTATTTGACAAAGCATTCACTGCTGCATGGTGTAGCATTTCCATAGCTCAAATCTGCTAATACTGTGACATATCTTAATTCATGTAGAACAGTCAACATTCAGCGTGCACATGGCAAGATAGAGAACATTTCAATAAACTAGTCCAAACCAGTACCCTTCCATATGTTATACCGTTCCTGGATCCCCTCCAATTTGCATATAAGCAAAGGAACCATGCCAGACTTCTTTTCATTGATTTTAACTCCACCTATAATAACACAATCCAGCACCATCAGGTAATCAAGACACTACAGTACCTCCAAGTTCAATCAACACTAATCCACTGGATCCATGACTTCCTCTCCAACAGACCACAAGTAGTAAGGGCTGACAATTCACTGTCACCCGCCATTATTCTCAATACTGCCTCTCCACAGGAGTGGGTACGCGGTCTGCATTGCTACACCCTCTGTACAATTGACTGTCAAAGGCCATCCACCTGTACCCTCTACTTCAAATATGCAGATCACAGTGTTCGGCTCATTAGTATAAAATGTATTTATTGCTAATTACTCTTCTAGAAAGTAATGTCATTACTTTACTTATTGCTCCCTGCCAAAAATAATGTTACACTACTTATCATATTACTTTTCTGTTACACCTCACGCAAAGTGAGGTTGCAGTGCCCAGAGCAGAGAGAATGTAGTTAAACAAGTCCATTTCCATTTCTTTGTCTCTTTAATTCTGTAATTCTTACTTGTTTGTCCTCTGTATGCACCTACTGTAGAAAAGAATTTCCACCTTAAACTGTCCACCTACCTTGTTCTATATTTTACCTCCACAAACTGCCCAGTCATTTATGAGAGATGTCAGTTTACAGCGGCCTAAATCTGCAGAAAATTACTTTTTAAAAAAAGAAAAATCTGAATATTTTGGTTTTTCTTTTTATACTCAAATAATATGACAAGAATTGAATTCAGGCTTTTGTAAGGACCAAAATCGATAAGCATAGTTGGAATCAGATACCCAGCACTTCTCTCTGTGCCTTTGGTTGTTTAAATCTCACTTTCCCCATTTTCCTCTCCGTTTTTCTCTATTGCTTCATCCATCTCCATGTCATCCTCCCCTCTCCTTTTCTCCGCTGCATTCTCATATTTGATGGTGACACTTCTGCATAAAGGGCAGATGGATGACCTACACATCTTGACTGCAGAGATGAATTACTCGCCTCACCATTTCTCTCTTGTCCTGTTTTATGAAAGCTCTTTCACATACAGGGTTTGTCTTCTGCTTTACTGTCAGCATGGCAAAGCCTGCGGGTTTATCCACGCTTTTACCAAAGGAAGACATATTTACCTGTTTCCTGTTCAAACTGTTAGCAACCTTTGTCATAAGTGACCTGTCCAATTTGATGTTGATACAATTGAGCAGGAAAAGAAAGCTGCAACATTATTTACTGTAGCTGTACATACAGTATATGGCTGTGGTGTGGATGGTTGTCCAAAACAGGACTGTCTGTATGTACTATGATAAATAAAGCAAGACCTTAACAAACGAGGAAGTGCACTCAGTAGGGTGCAGATCTCCGCCACGCTGCCGCCTGAGCCGATCGCAACTACCCTAGACAAATCTTTTAATTCCAGCAGATGCACCACAGCACGTTTCAGAAGCATCCATCCATCCATTTTCATCTGCTTATACAAGGCCAGGTTGTGCGGGCAGCAGGCCAAGCAAAGCACCCCAGACATCCCTCTCCCCAGCAACGCTTTCAAGCTCCTCCTGAGGGACCCCAAGGTGTTCCCAGCCCAGACGAGATATGTAATCCCTCCAGCATGTTCTGGGTCTGCCCCAGGGCTTCCTACCAGTGGGACGTGCCAGGATCACCTCCAATGATAGGGGCCCAAGAGGCATCCTGATCAGATGCCCAAACCATTCAATTGACCCCTTTCGACAGGAAAGAGCAGCAGCTCTGCTCCGAGCTTCCTATGGATGTCCAGGCTCCTCACCCTATCTCTGAGGCTGAGCCCAGCCACCCCATGGAGGTAACCCATTGCTTGCTGCTTGTATCTGTGATCTCTTTCTTTTGGTCACTGCCCAGAGCTCATGACCGTAGGTGATGGTTGGGACGTATATGGACCAGTAAATCGAAAGCTTCGCCTTTCAGCTCAACTCCTTCCTCACCACATTTCAGAAGCTAATAGAAATACGTACCTTGTCTATTTTTGAAGGAACAGTGACATGTTGCACAGAGGAGATTGAGTTTCCCAACTGTGTGTGAAATATAGATACAATGTAATTATGAGGATGAATGTGTTTTTAATACAGACGGGACATAACATGGCAGAACCAAACCAGATCGCAGCTATGGCAGCCGAAACGCAGTGCAGCTGTGCCTGGTGAGATTTTCCCTCCTC
This sequence comes from Epinephelus moara, assembly GCF_006386435.1. NCBI lineage: Eukaryota > Metazoa > Chordata > Actinopteri > Perciformes > Serranidae > Epinephelus > Epinephelus moara. The sequence continues at coordinate 22,063,327 of NC_065509.1, forward strand.
CCTTCCCAACAGACAAGACTGCAGCAAAGAAAAGAAAACAGTTGACTTATTCAGCTCATCACGTACCTAACTTTAGTGGATCATAACATAGCAGATGCAGATGCTCCAGTTTAGCCGAGTTATTTTCAGAAAACTTGTGGCCCCTGCCAGCCGGTTATGAGGAGAGAGTCAGCAGTTAATGACAATATAAAACAGTCAATAGAATATTTTTTTTCAACAATTGTGAATCACTGCAACCAAACGAGGTCCTTGGGCATGTAGTCATAATAGTGAACACAAAACATGAGGCTGATTGGTCCAGTAGTGGGTGAGATAATGAGTGCTTTCAGACCTAGAGTTGTCTTGCTTTGGTCTGAATCAGGGACTAATTTTGTTACAAAGTTGCATAATTGCCTGGAGTTGGTTCGTGTTCTCACGGCAGTATTTACGAGCGGACCAGATAAAATGCCTTGTGCAAGAAAGCTGCTCTTGATTGGTCATAATTTCCATGCGGGAAAATTGCAGGAAGTAAACAAGGCGCGGCTCCAACTAGAAAACAATGTTTTGATGCATTGGATGTGCTGAATGTGCATATTAAGGCAGTACAGGAGGAGGTGCACATTAATAATCCTCCAGGACTGTAACATGCTCATGTTTAACCCAAACAATGTGTCATGTGACTGCAGTTGGTTCGGATTAAGGTCGGAACACGTTCTCACCACAAACAAACTGCACCAGAGTTCATTTGTAGCTGGACTGAGACCACCTCTTCAAGAAGGTCTTGGTCCGGTTGTTTTGGTGCGCACCTGAGTGCGTCTGCTGTGTTCACACCTGCCCAAATGAACTGCACTTAGGGGGCAAAAGAATTTGAGTACGATTGAACCGAACCAAATAGGGCAGGTGTGAAAGCACACTAAGTTAGCTGCAGACAGATGGATACATTCACTCTTTCAAGCACATACAACCAAATGCATGATCCCTTCCTTTCAGGCTTACACCTGGCGGGTGTAATTGTCCCTGTGACACAGTGTAGACAGTGTGAGCTTCTCAATTTCCAAGTCTATATTGGGTTTATATTTTGTTTACTTGAGCATACAAGTTTATTTAACTCTCAAATATTAATATTACCCTCAAAATATTTGTCGGGCTCTGTTGTCCTCCCTTTGAGCATTTCGAGCATAGATGCAATATAGTGTTTTCCTGTTCTATCTCTGATCCATGTTTGTCCTTTAATCTGTTAGTAGTCTAATGTATTCATGGATGAGTGTACAGAACCCTATTTTTACTCTATCATCTCAAATAGTGCAGGATCAGCTACAGCCTAGTTCCCTGGAGGCCGTTTGGCACGCAGTGTCTCATTCAAGATGACTTCAGCAGGGTGAATGCTTCCCCTCACAGGGCCCTCTATTGAAGGTCTCTCTTAACCACTAAGCCCCCTTGTGCTCTGAATGTACAAGTGTTCACCATGTATCCTCTGTGGAACAAGTTTGATGTCAGTTGTGTGTCTGACTCTGACATCTTAAAGCCGGCCTGACCCTGCTGTGCTGCTGAAAGAAACAGTTAACAGGACATGTTGTCTCTGTGTATCTTGTCCCTTTGTATGTGTGCCTCACAGTGTGCAAATGTTTTCTGCTCCGGCTTTCTGACTCACTGCCCAGCAAAAGGACTTCCATCACAGGCAGCAGAGCCGTTCCTGTCCAAAACAATTTGGGTCACGCCAAGTGAAACAGAAAAGAGGGCTCCTTCGAGACTCATCATGGGCCACAGTGCAAAGCCTAAAGAGAGAGGAGAGGCAAAGATGGAGAGAGGGATAAGTCAGAGCAGCAGGAGAATCAGAGGAGGAAAGAGTAGAGTGAGTGTCAAAGTGAAACAAATTAAGTTTGTGTCCAAACACCAAA
>NC_065509.1:22070203-22084584 GCF_006386435.1 Epinephelus moara
CTACATGTTCAACAAAGCTTGACATGAACTTTGACCTCCTGCTGGACCAGTCGGGGCTGATTGCCATTTACACATACAAGTACAAGCTGTGCATGAAGCCCCTCTTCAACCCCTGTGATTCCTTCAAGGATGGCAAGCTGCCTAACGAATGGTGCTACTGTTTTCAAAAACATGAGGGGGAGAGTTTTCCATAGCTTGATGAAGTCTGATGAAGTCTGATGGAGGGAATGATAAAGTTGGGGGGTGGGGAGATGCAGGGAGTAGTTAAGAGGGCAGGAAATGAAAGGTGCAGCAGTGAATGTGTATTGAACAGTTAGATTTGCAGGCATGGTGGTGCCCAAAATTTAACTTGCACTCATTTCCACACCCCAAAACCTTCCCAAAATAGACATTGTCAGTGGACGCTCTCTGCAGGAGTTAGAGAGAAATTGATGAAAATGTAAGTGGTGGCAATGCCTCCTGCAGCTTGATGCAGAAAAAATGATTGGGAAAAGGGAAAGAGTTACAACATGAAAAGGGGGGGGGGGAGGCAGCGAGAACAGAATAGATAAGCATGGGCAGGTTTTTGTTGACAGAAAATTTGAAAAGGTTGTTGGTAGTTTAAATCAATACTTCGATGGGCAAAAGGACAGAGAGGACGAATGAGATGGACAAGGTAATCAATATCAAAATTTCTTTTGTGTGCTTGTTGATAAAACTGTTTTGTTAAACTCTATTTTTCTGTGCTTATAGGATTGCTTTGGTGAAGGAAAAAAAATATGATCCAGACTCAAAGGAAGAGGTCCACAGGTCAGTTTAGCTGAGAGGAAGCTGTTTGTCATTCGCCCCTGTCCAAGGACATATGTGCCCACTTTGGATGCTAAACAAACCATACAGTATATTTAATTCATTAGATTTAAAGAAATCAGCAACTCCCACACATTTTACACCTTTAATACAGATTTAATCAGTCAGTCTTTTATTACTGAGCATATTAGTCTTATTAGTCCTCCTCCATAAAAAAATACACACCTTGAGACATTGTGTGAGAGTGTGCGTAAATGTGTAGATGTTATTAAATGACTGGCTGTCATTTAAGAGGCATCAGTCCTGCTGTCCTGCAGCAGTCACAGTGAAGGCTGTGAAGACCAAGTGATTCTTTCTTTTTATGTTTTTGTTTCGCCACTCCTTTTTGACAGTGTTGGACAAATATGGCAACAGAACTGAACGGCTCTAAGAAACAAGGCAACCCCAACTGCAGTAAGACCACAACACTGAATTGAGATTAAGTGAAAAAATGTGGATTTGGAGAAAAAAGTAACAGGTTGTTCAAAGGTACAACAAGTTTTTGTCATGTATTTGTTGTTGTTATTTGTTTTGTTTTTTTCAAACAAATGATGTGAAACACTGCGGATACAAGCAGCTGAAATGAGTTTCCTCTGTGGGCTGGCTGGGCTCAGCCTTAGAGATGGGGTAAGGAGCACAGACACCTGGAGGGAGGTCAGAGTAGAGCTGCTGCTCCTTTGCATCGAGAAGGGTCAGTTGAGGTGGTTCGGCATCTGATCAGGATCCTCCTAGGCGCCTCCCGTTAGAGGTGTTTCGGGCACGTCCCACTGGTAGGAGGCCCAGGGGTAGACCCAGAACACACTGGAGGGATTCATCTGGCCTGGGAACGCCTTGGGGTCCACCAGGAGGAGCTGGAAAGCTTTGCTGGGAAGAGGGAGGTCTGGGGTGCTTTGTTTGGCCTGCAGCCCCCACGACCCAGCCCCAGATAAGCAGATGAAAATGGATGGACTGTATTACTCAAATGTCCGTTACCCCTAACTTGTCACTTATATTCAAAATTAGAATTGCTAGCCATCCCTTCCCTATGCATTAGAAAATACCACCATCTATCCAACCTGGAGATTCTCCTGTTCCACCTTTTGCAAAGTGTCTCTGTGTTACAGAGTTAGCTCTTTGATCCGGGTGTAATGCTGTGAGACTGTCATTTTTCTGCCAGTGTAATCTGGACAGCTAGAAACAGCCTGCAGAGCTTCTCTTTAGGCATTATACTGAAACACAGTGAACATCACAGTTACAGGTGTACTGTCTTTTAGAGGCACATCATGGTGTGATGTGTGGGTTGCACAGAGAACATTAAGTATTTAAAGGTCCCCTAAGTATGTTTTATGACCACTAGAGGGCCTCAAAAGCTCCAACACAAACTCACAGGAGCAAGTACTTACAGTATGCTGTACATAGGGCAGGGCAATATTGGTATTATACTGATATTGTGATATGACACAAGATATTGTCTGAGTTTTTGGATATCGCAATAACCTAAGTGTTTCTTGTCTTCTCCTCGTTAGTAAAGTGATGTTATTTCTGAACTTACCAGACTGCTATAGCTATTCTGTTATTAGCCTTACCCACTTAGGAATTATAGCCACATTACTGATGATTATTTATGAAAAATCTCATTGTTTAAATATTTTTTTGAAAGCACTAATAAGCAATCCTACAATATTATCACAGTATTGAGATATTTGGTCAAAAATATTCCCCTTAATCTTCTCCATATCGCCTAGCCCAAACTGTACATGGACTTATCAAGATGTTAGCATGCTAGCAAACACTTTTTGTAAAATATTTGCACATCCAGCCAAACCTACGTGAATACTTTGGAGGGAGTTATCCCACTACTCACCTGCTGACTCATTTTTTGCCTGTGTCTCATCTGTCAATTGCTAAAACAATAAAAATCTTTGTCTTTTTTATTCAATAGATGAACTTTTCACTGCTATCCATACATTTACTCTGACTCCACGGTGTCATGATATGTGTCCAGCTTTTAATCTGCTTGTGTACTGGGAGTAACTGGTTTTAAATAGCGGAGGATGCTGGGAGAGCTAAACCAGAACCATAAAATGAAATTACAAGAGACTGCAGTCAATATAATAATGTAATAATAAACTTTGTTAATAAAGCACTTCTCAAATCAAAGTTACAAAGTGTGTTACATGGTTGAACCAGGATTTTAAACATTTCAGGACTAAAGCAAATAAAATCAGACCATTTAGGAAATACAGAGAATAAATGGACTAAATTAAAAATGAACCCCAACAATAAAAATAAATACGAACAATGAAACAAATTAACTTCCGGGATACTGCACTGAGGCAAATACAATTGAACAAATAAATAATTAAAAAATATTAATAAAAGAACGTAATACCAAATGGCAAATCAGAAAAAAACAAAAACAGTAATAATAATTATAATAATAATAATAATCAAATAAGACATGTTGAAAATTTAAGTGTGCTCAAGGAAATTAAAGATATTGTGTCTACTTTTCTTTTCCAAACACATTACTTAATTTTTTCTTCCTTTTTTTATACAGTTTGTGTGTGCAAATAAACAAAAAATAATAAAAGTAAAGGCTTAAAATTTAAGAAAATAAAGAAGTTTTGAGAAATGATTTAAAAGATGTCACTGATTCTCCAAACCTCAGACCCTCAGACTGCAAAAGCCTGCTGACTTTCCGTTAGTAGTAGTCTAGGGTTTAGATTCACATTATGGTGAGCCATTTGATTTGTTGTTAAATAAAATAATATATATCTACTAGGGAATCTCTTGAGTGTATGTTTGTTTAGTGGCGTGCTAATTTTCAGATTCAGGCCTAAAAGCATATTAAATCTTATTAATTATTATATATTACATAATAATAGGAACGAAGTGCTTCCTAACTCTGAAATAAACAAAACAGCAGGCATACTTCACATTATAATGCAAGTGAATACATAACAGCCTCCAGGCATCATTACATCGCATTTTTGTTGCCAGAAAAGTTTTCAGGCTGTAGTTTGTGGTGCTTTTATGTTGGATTGTTTTTCATTCAGGTGTTCCTGTTATTTTCTCTACCCCCTGCATGTGTGTGTTTGTTTGGTGTTCTTTTTTACCTCTGAGCTCCAACTCTCATATCTGTTTCCCCCCTGAGATGATGAGGGGTTATATTATGGGCTATAACATAAAAAAAACCCACCAAACAATCAAAGGCAATCTGCCAGCCTCTTTGTAAGTTCAGGTGTTATTGTCTGTGTTTATCTCTCTTCAGATGAGCAGCAGGACACATCAGAGGATTTTAGCAGCAGGGATGATGTCATTCTCTTTGTTGACCAATAGAAGGAGGCAAACAAAATGAGCGAGGCAAACGGACCACTCCAGAGGAGCTATTGAGGACGATGAAGATCTGGAGAGGGAGGATGGATCTCGATGTGTCTGGTACCTCTGCCCCATCTACTCTACCATTAACCACCCAGGGACCTCTGCACTCTCAGCGCACATTTGAAGCCATTTTATCGGGTCCACAAACTTCATGGTGCTTAGTAATATTTCAGTCAGATGATGAGTTGACACTATTTTAGAAGAGTCTCTTTTCGAAACAGTCCATAAAGTCCATAAAGAGCCAGTAAGCAAATCCCAAAACATGTCACGGCAAGCAAAAAAAGATCATAACTGAACACCTGGATAAGCTAAAAGCCTGCACAAGGATTTTATTTATGGACGACTCCTCTGCATTGTTAGCGTTAATACAGATCTATTGCATCTTTTGTTGGATAAAAGAATTCTTACGAAACCAACCTCAAAAGTTAAGGTAGAAAATTCTTGTCTTAAACACCGGAGAGTCCCACAGGGTTGCATCCTATTGCAGATGTAATGTGACATGCCTTACCAATGTACAATCATTAAACAAGTACACTAATACTGTTACAGAACTCATAAGGTGGTTTGATGACAGTCATCCTCTGTTAAATATAACCCAAACACAAGACAAATGTGTCTAAATACTGAAAAGAACAACCGGTCAAACCGTTTATTTAAATCAGTTACAGTTGAAGGCCAGGAGGTGGCACAAGTGAGCTCCTCTAAGTACCAAGGGACTGTGTTGGACTGTGTCTTTCACCTTCACGGATCATGTGGAAAGCATTTACAAAAAGACACCACAAAGACTCTTCCTGCTGTATAAACTAAGGATTTTTGAGGTCAGCCACACATCACCTACCTTTTGAAAGAGACATCTGTTAATCAATGAATTAATTTTTTGAGCATCACAACCCCAGCAAAATGACTCATTTCACTATCAGGATTCAATCCATTCGGTCTGATAACATTTTTAAAGTCTAGGAGAGCTGTGTTGTTAAATCGTTTGATCTCCAATCAAGTTAATGGAGCGCTAAACAAGGAAACCATAAAATACCATAGTTTCCTTGGTGCAAAACTGGAAGTAAGCCATTCGGCAGACAGCGGTTAGCTACTCGGCTGCACTCTCTATGGGGCCTAAAGTGCTGAACATCCGGGGGATTTCATACCACAGAAATAGGGCTGTTTTGGCTTTAAGTGCCACTGAGCAACTTTCATAGGAATAAAGGGGGGCCCGTCTTCAATGCTGTATCCAGGTCTCTTTATACATCCATGCCGTAGGTTAAGGTTTTCAAATGTAAACATCAGTAAACATTGAAAAAGATGGAGAAGATGGCACCAGTTAAACTAGCATCCTGTTAGCCATTGTACAGGTGTTGAAAATAAATTGGATGAGCTCTGTGCCTCATTAGTTTCCAACAGGATACCAGGAAGTATAATATCCTTTGATCCACCAAAACACAGGCTTAATCCTGAACAACGCCATTCGACCAGGATGCTCTTCTCTATATGCCGATCTGACAGAGCAGAGCACTCTGGTGAGAGAGGGAGAGGAGGTCTGTGCTTTACGGTGAATAAGGACTGGTGTGACGGTGGGAATGTGAGGTGCTGTCCCGTTCCTGCTGTGGATCACTGTTATATGGCGTTCAGAGGTGGCTACAGAGCGGTGCTGCCCATGTTCGGGAGGATGTGTGGACAATTAAATCTTTCCACAACCAGAAACATGGACAAATTATGAAGCAGCAGCCAACAATGTAAGACGATGCAAAAAAGGATTAAATTAGAGAGCATGAGTTAAGGGAGGAGCTGATGTGTATAACATATGTGACAAACTAATGATTGACTGATTTTTCCATTCTAACATTTGCTGAATTAAACTCATCATATTTTCTAAATGTACACTTTTTCTGTTGGTATAGTGTTGAACATTTATAGGGCTCTTTAGAAAACGAGTCTTACCTGTGATAAGAAATTGTTTTAAAAATGCTTTTAGACTCAAACTCAGCTGGGACGTCACTGCAGAACCAGCTGCCATTTAATAAGTGTGCTTTGGGTCTCATTGTATCTTGGCATTAATCTACCTTTTTGATTTGATAATTAATTTTTGCCTAAATGTCTCTGGAGTCATGTGCCCTCTAAATCAACAGTTGTAACTTTTTACAGACTATTTTATATTTCAAGAGAAATCACTGTCTCTTGTCTCTAAACCCTGCTTAAACTCAAAATGTGATGTGACAGGGTCTTTCTGTTCTCCCTCTGACTTTTATTTGTACAGATTTTTCCACTCTGTGACTGTGTGTCAGGGTCAGATGCACAGGTCTCAGTCTGTAAGGGCCAAAAATATTAGCCTACTGTACGTACGGTCATAAATATTACATGTTTCCTCCAGGAAGGCCAGATTCTGGTTTATGTTTTCTGTCTCTCCATCAGATATTCACTGTCTTGTGTATTTCACCACCGGGCTCCTTTTAGGGATCTACAGTGTTAGTGCATCACTGTCACACTCCCAGGCTGTGAGATGCTTGTAATTTTTTCATATTAGGGGTCTTGAATGATGGAGCGAGTCTAAGAAAGAGAAAGATGCGTTTTTTCACGGTCACTGACATTGGGATGTTCAGGTCAAGTTGTACATATGGCTTGCAAACCACAGAGGGATGATAATTTATATTTTTGCTGCTTGAGTCCATCGCTGTGATCACAGTGATATGGCTTATTTCTTTTTCTCCAAAGCTCAGAGGGGATGTCTTGACAGAAATATCACAATGCTGATTGCACGACATGTAGAGCAGTGCACCGCTGCTACCTTCATTCAGTTGTTAAAAAAAGAACAGAATCCAATGGAACACTAGCTTTTCCCCCCAATTTATGTTCAGGCTGAAATCCTTAAAAACAACACAGTCTGCCACCAAATTTGACCTCTTTGAAAAACAGCAGTATTTACAGGGACCTAAAGGGTAAACAACAAACAGTGTTTATCTGTCAGCTTCGCAAATAGAGGCACAAAAACTGCACCAGTGTGTCAGAGACGAATCTGAAACAGTAACAAGGCTTGTTTGAAGAAGTCTGATGCTTGTTGCCTCTGAGTTTAACTGAGCAAGTTCAAGTCTCTATCTGGAGTCTGCTAACAGAATCATAATCACATTTACACATTTGTCTCCGTGGGTTCGATCATATCTAACCAACATATCTTACAAGATCCAGCTGTAAAAAAACACTGCAGGATGTAAATTGCTATCTTTAGCAGTGTGTTGGGAAGTTCACTGTTTTAACTGTCTCAGAGACATGTTTAGTTGAGATGGGTTTTTTGTATGTGCCTGTCATATATTCATAAATATTTGAGTTCATATAGTCGTTAAAAATTATTAGAATGCTATAAATAAGGTGTTAGGTTTCAAGATACTTTTCTGATCATTATTCAATGTCATAACTCAGGAACAGAAGGGGAGACATTTGGTGGGATGTTGATATGGTGACACTAATCTTGAAACTTTGCTAATTGTACAGATCTTCTGTGCTGCTGGGATGAAGATGTGTCTGAGGCAGCCATGTTTTTGAATTTGTAGCTTCTTTGCAGCTACATCCATATTTGAAGCATTGTCTACTGCCATGGCTACATATGAGTCTATAACCTTAACTGGCTCGCGGAGGTACACAACCGTGAGGCAGTACATCTATTTCAAAATAAACTGAGAACATAAGTAAGTAACTTGTTTTCAGGTTTACTACCTTAGGTTTAGGCATCAAACGAATTTGGTCAGGTTTAGGCAGTAGCAGCACATGGTTAGGTTTTCATAGTTTGGCTTAAAATAAGTACGCTTTTGACTAACTACTATCTTGACTATCATGTGACATACATCATTAGCATAGTCAGCTAAACATGCTAGCAAACTACGTCATTATTAAAATGCCTCTACTGACTTTTGGTTTCACACTGGACACAAACAGTGGGCTCCCGGGTGAGGAAATTTGCGTTTCAAAGGCAAGACCCGCCTTACTCTCCCTATGAATGGCTAGTACTTGTGGCCTTTGTTGCTTGGATTGGTTAGATTTAGGCAAGAGAAATCACAGTGGTTAAAAGGTCCAGAGTTTGTTCGACACATCCACCTCCCCTCCTACCCGCCTTTGCTGTACTTTCTTGCTCTTTACTACTGTAGTTGCCTGAAGTGTCGACAAATGCCGCCGCAAGTGTCTTCTTATACTACCACTACAGGGTGGCTCTGTGTGTTGGTGTCCAATGCTGACAGGCCACTGACCAAGCATCAGTATTTGACACATTGGGGGTGAGACCTGGTTGCCAGTGTAGCTACAACTATGAACATGTGTCTGCTGATAGCAAATGTATTTGGATGAGTATCTCATCACTGGTAACAGACTGAAAATGTACTGAAATATTTTGTTTGAACTCCTCAGCTGTGGCTCAGCACATCGACCACTTATCACAGGGCTGGTTGTTCAGTCCCTGGTTTCTCCTGACCATGTGTTTAAGTGTCCTTGAGCATGACAATGAACCCCAAACAGCTTGAGTTTGAACTATTCAAGGTTTGTGCTACCAAATTGGAAAGTGCTTTGCTTAACAGTGCTATATAAATGCATTCCCTACTCAAGCAGGGAAACAGTGCTTGTTTAATAAAATTATTCCAGTAGCCTGCAACACAAATTACACATAAATCATAAATAATTTGTACCTGTCATAAATTAATTGGCTAATGGCAACAATATTGCCTGCATTTAAATTTTACAGTAGTAGCCATTAGTGTTGGTAAACCTAGAATATAACGAAATCTAATTGTCAGTCTGCAGGGTTGCTCTCAACCCTTCTGTCAATCGATCAGAATTAAGGTTCTCCTACATAATTTTGATAACAGTCATGTAGCTTGTTTACAATAAATTAACTGCCCACCTCTCTATTTTACGCCCCTCTTATTCTTAACTATGTGGTGCTTTTGTCTCCCTCCTGTGGAGCTTTCTGTTTCTGCTTCACTCAGTCTTCACTTTCACACAGGGCTCACTGACTTCTAGTACAAGGCGCTCCTTTTTCTCTGCTTCAGAGCCATCAATTTTTCTTTGTGTTTTTAATGTGAGATATTGATTCATTAAGACAAATATAGCAAATGAGTATAACCCCCTCTCTCACTGTTATATTCCATTTCATCATCTCTGAGATTTACAGACTGGTCTTCCCTGTTTCCCTTTCAGGATGTCGTCGGTGAGCCACCATATCCTGTCTGGCTGTTGTCGTACCCTGGTGCCATGAGGTGCTGCTGCCCGGGGCTGTAAGCTCACACAAATGTGAACACTCACAATGATACACAAAAAGAATTACAAATACAGTACTAAATCAGCACTTTTGCAAATGTTTACCTATTTTAATGTTTAATTTTCCCCTTGTAAAAAGAAATCTCTGTCGTTCTTCATGCAAGCTTTGTGAATATGTTTTCCAGGCAACAGCTTTAAAATTCGGATGAAATGGTCGTATTATGAGCTGAAAATGTTTTGGTTTTACTGTGACTGTTCCACAGTGTTCCACAATGAATAAATTTGAGTCTCTCTGTCCCATGCTGTCTGTTCAGTGTCCTCATTTCAGCGACGGACGACTGCATGTGCCAGCAGCAGACACACACACACACACACACACTGTACAGCTGACACTTTTGCATGCGCCAGAGCAAACTTGCACACACACACACACGTACTTCAGTTGCATACGTTGACTTGTGCACATTCCCACAAAAACACAGCTGCAGCTTAAAAATGATTTCAGAATATTACCCACAAAATTATTCATGTACACTATTGGGTGAGTGTGAGTGTGAGTAATGTATGGAGAGGAGTTTTTTACAAATAATTCCACTCTGAGATGTATGCATGTCATTGAAATGTCATCGACGTTTGATCATTCCAATCATCATCACTCAAAGTGAGCTCGCCTCAGCAGACCCGCCTTTGTCTTCATTTAATACGCTGTATTAAATCCATTGTACTGATAATGCCCTTTCTGTAGTCAATTTGATTAATGCAGCTCGAAGAAAATCAATTTTCCACCATCTTTCTCCCCTGTTTCATCCCCTCTTCCCATCGTCCTCTCCCTATCAGTCTATCTGTGAGGTTTTGGTGGTGGCTCTGATATAATGATTTCAGACTGGTTTAAAGCTGCGCTGCATGAGCGATGGCATGGATTACTGCATGCACTAGATTCACTGGTATGAAAACTTGATTTTCTCAGGGAGTGACAGCCAAGACCTGCAGCGAAGCTGGTGCAGAGATACTAACACAGTAAACGGTATGGATTAATCTGAAAATAGCACCAAACTAATTTGTAGTAATTCAGCACAACTTACATGATCCTCTTCGTTTTTCTTCTGTGTTAATTGCGCCAAGAGGCAAAGGAACGTAGCCATCAGATGAACTGCAGCATTTATGTGTGTGGCAGGCGTTGAGGGAACAGATGTTCCAGAACAGCTGCATTTGGTAGTTTTTTGCATCCACAAATTATGTTTTTCTGCATGTACAAATGTGTACATTCACTCTGTCTCTCCAATATAGTTTGCTGGCAAAGAGGATATACCATCAGGCCCTGGGAAAGATGTAAGATTGATGGGAGCATCTGGTAATCTCTCCTTGGGGAGTGATGGGTGGCATCCAGGCTTTATCAACTGGATGTGTTGGCTGCAACACAGCACTATCCTCCAGGCTAACATTGACAGGTAGCGCATTGTTTACTCCAGTAATTCTGCTTTTATTTTCATATTTACTAGTCTGCATTACAGTAGCAGAAAACGAGACAAGAAAAAATGTTATTAAAAGCTAACTTTCACTGCAAAATACACTGAACTCCTCGCTTCCTGAGGCGTGAAAGACAATTGGATTATGCCTTGGGTCAGTGAGTGGTGTAGGCAAGCCTGCTGGTCCATATTACCTTTGGGTTTAACCCCTTTCCAATGCATCATTAAGATTGACTGTGTGTCTTGGCCTCTAAATTGAGGTTATTGGTCTTAATCCACTGCACTGATAAACTCCTAATAGCCTACACTGTGTGGACATGAAGCGTGTCTCGCCCTATGCCTCAAAAGACCTCATTTATATTTATGACAACCTCGACTCTCCATTCCTGATTAATCCACTTAATATTAGGACGCAGATCCGTAAATCTCCTTCTGCCTCTTTGGAGAGCAGTAAGAGAGCCAGGGATGTGACAAGAATGTCAACTCTGAGATTTGCCAAAGAAAAACATACTCGCACCCAAAACACCCCTGCTGCTGCAATCCCCAATCTTTGCACTTGTCCCAGAACCAAAACCTCACAGTGGTGCAGCAGATGGCTGGCAGACACACAGTTGTACATTCACATAGCCATACAGCACGTGCTAAGAAGATTGGTTTAAGTCATAAGCAAGCTATTGAAGTGCTGACGATTATGATCCTCTTTTTCACTGGGGAGGACAGAGAAAGGCTTGAGAGACACACTGAGTCACAGATTTGCTAGTCAGCAGAGAATAAGTGCTGCTTAATTCCCTCTGAGGAGTTCAAAGGTTTCCTCGTGTGTGTCGAGCGCTGCGCTGCACACACTGAGCGGCGAATGGAGTTGTCATGGGAGGGGAAGCATCAAAGCGTTAACATGTCAATGACGGCAGGGTTACAGGGACACAGGTACCAGAGCTTTGTTTTGTTTAATGTCTTTTGAGTCATTTGTTTTTGACTAACTTTTATAGGTCTGGGATGTTGGCCCTCTCTTTCACAACCTCCATGTCAATGTGTTTATGTACTATATCCCTAATTATGTAACACTCTGAAAGCGTCTGAATGGATGCATCCTCACCCCCTCCGTCTTTTTACCCTACTCACATTTCTCAGTGATGACAAGCAAGACTGTGTCCTTGAATACCCCTGAGAGTCCCACCTTCACTCATCCTTCTCTCCGCTCAACGCTACTTAAGCAGATGGCCACAGATGGGGAAAGAGAGCCCTGTGAACCCGGTGGCATCTGTTTTGGGTCACGCTCTCCATAACTCTCGCACATTGATACCTATGTACACAACACACACACACACACATATACACACACACACAGAGTGCTGTCTTCTTATGGCCTGATGACTATTGCGACACAGACTATTAGTCACTTTTACTGTGACATCATTACCTGCATAGGGTATGAAAGATCTTTCATAATACAATACAGTGCATGGTGTGTGACACTACACAACAAGCCATATACAGTGTTCTCAGAGAAATGAATTCATGTAAGAAAATTCAGCATTCTTTGGAGATGATTTTTTTAGTTTATAAGAGATGTACAGAAACCAAACTCTGCTATTAACTCTTTGAAACCTGAGCAAATTGTCTTGACTTCGTTTAAAAACATGGGAAGAAGGCAATGAGCAATGAAAGAAGATGACCCAAAAAATTCACAAGAAATTGGTGAAAAGAGAAAATTAAAAACAAGAAAATTAGTAACAAAGAAAAGAGAGGAAATGACCTGGAAAGAGTGCTTAAAAAGTATAATAACTCTGTAACATAATTTTAAAATATAATAATAATAATTATTAGTATCATAAATATTGCTTTTCCTTAGCTTTTTTTTTTTTTTTTTTTTTTTTTTTTAGATTATGATTTTTTAAATTTTATTTGCAATCTGTGGGGTGTTTCATACCAAGTTGCTCATTGCCTTTTTTTTGCACCAATTTGCTCGTGGTTCAAAGGTTTAAATATTTGCAAATGGTGTCTGGAAGCAGCACAAAAACAGTAATGTTGTGCCAGGTTTCAAAGTGTTAAAGGTGTTAAACTAAGACTGTAATAGAATACATTGGGCTGCACCAAATGGATCCACCTAATAAGTACCTGTCCTTAGTAAGAATTTTAATTTAGAGGCTACAGCTTTAAAAGTGCTAAATGTTACTCTAGAGAAAGATGGTCAATACTGACGCTCTGGGTTGGTAGGTGGACCAAGCCACCAACCACTGAAATATTGTGTTTCACAACCTAAGAATAAGGCTCAACAATCAACTATCTTTCTCCAGAGTTACATACAGTGCAGTTTTAAGACTTTAAGTAGTGTCAAGAACTTCAGCTTTCTTTTATGTGTCATTGCAAATACTAAAAGACACAGTTAAAGAAAAATCTTGTTATTTTCTAGTAAAGGCCGTAAAATTGACTGAATGTCAATGCTAAAGACAAAAGCAGTTCAATAAAAGATCAAATAAAATGCATTTAACAGAGTAAAAATGATTAAATCAGATATGCTTTTGAACATTCTGGTAGGTAGCTGTTAGACAGAGCTGTGGACCTGAGTCATACATCTTGGATTCAAGTGAGACTTGAGTCACAACTTTGATGATTTGACAAAATCAAAAAAGACTTGAAACTTGACTTGGACTTTAACACCAATGACTTGTGACTTCACTTGGACTTGGGCTTTATGACTTGACAATTGTTTATACCCTCCCACAAGTCCAGAGACTAAAAAGTTATTTAGAAAACTGCCACGAATCAATTAATTTACCTAAAAATGCAACAACATATAAGGAAGAGTAGTGTTACAGAAAATGTCCGACAATTTGGGAGGAGAAAGTTAAAGATGTTTTTCCAGTAGGATATGAGTTAAATACAACAACACAGAACAGGTTTAAAAAATCTCTTGTGATACTGGTTAATATCTCTATATGCTACAATATCAGTGCTACTCTTTTTATGATTAAGTTCAGTTGCACTTTTTTGAACAAAAAAAAAAATGCAAATTTTAAAAAGCATTTATGATTATACAAATGTAATATATTACTACTTTGATGATAAAGTGGCATAACATTTGGTGAAGAGCACATTATGACTTGTTAAGGACTTGACACTCAAAGTTTAGGACTTGGGACTTGCCTGTCTTAGACTCACAAGTCAGTCTTTAGACGCTTTGCTTAACTAAAGACTGATGACTTTCTCCCTGATTTTGTGTTTAGATGGGCGGATACAATTTCATTGTTTAAAAAAAATCCCTACATTGCAGAACCAATAGTAAATCTGCAGGGCGTTCCTTCGGTGGCTCGCTGAACTCTTGTGCTCGTAAACATAGTCCACTGTCCCACTAGAAACACGTGTAGCGGTACAAAATGGCTCAGCCGTGCTCGCAGAAAACTCCGTCAAAGTTAGTGGATGTTTGTCGCGTTTGCGGCGACACATTCTCGCCAACTAAAAGAAACAAACATAATCTTTTACAAGGCCATGACTCAT
>NC_065509.1:22084748-22110089 GCF_006386435.1 Epinephelus moara
GGCATCCATTTTCAAGCTCTCTGTGTGTTTGTTTCCTTGCGGACGAGAAAAGGAGGAGCGCACATTTCCGAGAAGGCGTGTCCTTTTCAAAAATGCAAGAGGCGTTGCTTTGTTGCCGGCCGTTTTCGCCGGTGTGTTAAACACACTTTAGAAAGAAGTGTCCCCAGACTATCAGAAGGCGGAGATCTCTGATTGTCTGGTGGCGAGACTATACTGTCTTGACTTGGGACTTGAGTGCAAAGACTTAAGACTTAGTTGTGACTTGAAAAACAATGACTTGGACCCACCTGTACTGTGTGCAAAGAAAGAATTAAAAAGAAAACGAGGCAATTAAGTTGAGATGATGGGAAAACAGTTATCTTTTGATAAAAGACAGTCATGATTTATCTGCTACACTTTTGATTGAAAAACATCAGACAGGTTTTGAATATTATTGTTTCAATGTCTGTTTGAACTTCTCTCAAAGCTCTTGAAGTTGGGATTGTGAAAATGTTTTAGATCTAAAAATTAAGCCACAGGCAATGAATCCCTGATATAACACCTCATACATGCTGATTATATTCCCCACTATGATAACAAATTCAATGTCTTATTAAGCTGGAATGCTGAGGATTCAACAACCTGTCAACCTCCTCTGCTCATCTGAATGCTCATGTGTGACGACCAGGTGAAATGAGGAATAGCGACCCCGGCCAGGACGGCTCCCATCCGCAGCACAGCGAGCGCCATCCATTTCCAAGCGACAGATCATTACAGCTCTGATGGTCGACAGATGGTGATGAATTGGCGCTGATACCGGTGCCGGACAATTTTGGAGGCAGTCAGTTGCACAAACTGCTAGATCACTTTTTCTCAATGATGTAGCTATCCAGTGAGTGTCAAACCCAGACATAAGCATCAGCAGCAGCAGCTCCACTCTCCTCCCACTCCTCAAGTTCACCAGAGATGGGTAAATACCACAGAGATAATCCTTGGGTTTACTGCTTCATGCACAAACAGATGTTTGCTCTGATAGAAACAATCACAATCCACTAAAGACTCTGACTAATATCCAGCATATGGCAGCCTAATAAAGTCTAACAAACTGCATGCCACAATTAGTACAACAAACACAAAACAAGACCTGACTTCTGAGTGTCCCAATGCAAGAAAGAGAAGCTCCAGGGAGATGGTGCTCCTTCATCAACAAACCAGATAATGAAGACATTAATTTATCCTTAAAGCAATGCTGTCATCTAGTGGTGTAAATGTGAATAGGCCAAAGAAAGAATGTAGGTTGCTTCTGTGTAGATCCTCCATCAAAGAGGGAAATATGTCAGACTTACTGTCTTGTACGTAGATACCCAACAAATGCCATCCACATTTGCGTCTTAATTTTTATAATCAGCAGATGTCAAAGTCTACAACCACAACACATATGTAGCATGTGGACAGAAACCTTTTAGTTGAAAATTGTTTTTTTACATCAGATTTTTTGATGTTCTGGGTTTAAACCAAAACCAAATATTCTAAGAGTGAAAAACAAACTGATACATCTCCCTAAATATGACCCACCACATCCACAGAAGGCTCTGCAGTTAATTGCTGTGTTGCGGAGCGACCTATAACCCTTAATAAGCACCACACTATACTTAAACCTAACTCACACTGCAATCTTAGGCTTACACATAACTCACCCTGCATCTCACCCAATAATTTGCATCTGCATCATCAACCTCAACAACAGAGGGTAATTGGATTACTGAGCGGCTTGGGTTGAAACACCCAGCTAGATTTTTTTTTTTTTTTTTTTTTAAAGGCTACAATACCACCAGTCACACTAATTGGACAGCTGACCTTTCTCTGGCTTGAAAGAGCCCACTCAGCAGTTTGAAAGCCACATTGAAGACTCATGGGCTAAAAGGAGGGCTAAACCCTGCTAACCTAGATATACTGAGGGAAACACACAAGTGTAACATTTAGGACACTTGTTGCATCAGAAATAGTGGTGTAGAGTAGGTGGGTGGGTGTTAGAGTTAAGTTTTAAGAAGAATAACATCTAAAAGTAACTTCTGCTGGATTGTTTTTTCTTGAATTGTCATGAGACCATCAACTGCTGAGTATGTCAGAAAACTGAGTCACTACAGACAGTTTATCCTTCAGCCCTCGGATTATCCACCGCTGGTTTTTGAAGGATAAATGTGTCTCCCATTGGACAGTGTTTAAGTCCAATGAGAGCTGAGGTGTTTGCCTTGTCAAAACTAAAGTTATCAGCAGGATTGTGCAAAGCGAGGTCAAACAGTGGACCTAAAAACCCCAGCAGAAGAGATATAGCTTATGTTATTTGATCACAGTGCTTCATTCTATATTTTTCTGGAAGCTAAAACCTTAAGATTTTAATAATGTTCTTTAACAATTAAATAATAGTAATAAACTTTATTTATATAGCACCTTTCATACAAGAAATGCAGCACAAAGTGCTTTCCAATAAGGGCAGTATAAGCACTGAGTGCTTCACATATATATGAAACAAGGCTATTCAATATAAAAGGACATTTAAAACAGTTTAAAACATGGATTAACTGGTTCATAAAATCATAGTGGTAAAACTATAAATTATAAATTCAAGGATGATTTTAAAAGAGTTGCAGCAGCGTGAAGCCTAAATAAAAATGTTAATTGGAATTGGCTTAAACATCCTATCCAGAAAATGTATTTTTACAGAGGAAATGTGCAAGAAAGAAAAGTGAAAGAGCAAGCTGACCACAGTTTATGTGCTTTTCTGATTGAGAACAAGTTTATCTGGCAAACATGTTTCCAAAATGGCCAGCAGATGTCACTCTTCACAGTAAATATATATGAAAAACACATAATAAGTAGACTAATGACACTGACAAGGAAGTCTTTAGCTCAAAATACTAACTCTAATATATAGATAGATTCTTTACTGTGTCTTTACAAGGACATTTGTTGCCACAGTCTGTACACAGCACCCCATAATACACGAGTACATACATTATTCACCGCATCATAACTGTATGCAAGACATACATCCACATTTATACACACACACTTACACACATAGCACTTAAACGCAACTTATAAAGGTAACTGTTAAAGTGAATGTGCTAGTTTTGCTAAAGTATTGGACTCACATCGCACTAACTACAACTCCCATGATCCTCAGTTACAGACTCCCACCCAGCTTCAATGATGTTTTTTGCTTCCGTCCAATATTAGTTTCGGTATTTATGATTGACGTAGTAGCTACGTGCTGTTATTGGTTTCTATGTGGTTTCCAGGAAGTAAACGCCACAATTCAAACCACCTCCCACATGTGAGCCCCGTCGTTAGCACCACGCGCAGCGTGTGGAGGAGAGAGACACCGGTCGGGAAGGCAACGTCACTCCTCGGACCACCGACTCGACGTAGCGCAGCGGACAGATAGCGGAGCGGAGCGGCGTTGTCCGAGGCAGGTACCGTACCGGCTCCATTTATACTGAAATATACTCAACGTCTTAAAAGCTGACAGTTGGTTTCCAGGCGAACAGAGGGGAAAGTAGGTCGTATTAGATAAGAACAGGGTGGACTCTAGGGCCTGGCAGACTGTAGGCCTGATATTCTCCGCGCACTGTACTGAGAGACACAACCCGGGCAGGGTCTTTCCCTCACGGTCAGCCCAGCTGCCAGTACTGGTCAGGTGCCTTAACGGACACCGCGCCACTAGGTTGGAGAGGTATCTATCCCAGCTGGTTAGGACAAATATTTTGCCAGCCTACTAAGACTGTGAATGTCGGTCAATCTCTTAACTCGCCGGTTTAACGCATATGTTTTGCTCTTCATTTTCACGTCTTTTCAGGTGCTGAAGCGATTACAGCAGAAAGATGGCGGACGACCCCAGCGCGGCGGACAGGAACGTGGAGATATGGAAAATCAAGAAGCTGATCAAAAGTTTGGAAGCTGCCCGTGGGTAAGAAATCGATTTGGGCTGTGAGTGGATGTAGCGGCGGGGCCCACCTGTACACGGGCCTGTGGCTTTAGGTGATGGTGTGAATGTTGACCGCCGCAACAGCTGGAGATCGGATAAGTGGGGCCGAATTTGGGAGTGGTTAGCTTAGCATAGCTAACCCCGCTTACCGTAGCTTTTGCTGCTAGCTTGCTAACTGCTAACCGTTAACTGCTGTCGCATTTCGTCTGTCTGGAGGTCGGAACCGTAAAGTTAATATGGAAGAAAATGAGTTTTTGTTAGTCTGTGACATTGCGGAGCATGTTGTCTCGGGTCCTGTAAAGGGTGTAAAAATTGTAACGGTGATGTTAGCTGTGCTGCTAATGAGAACCGCTAACAGACGTCATCTCTGGAAAGAGGCCGCCATGGGTGTCTTTAACAAGAAAGCACGTTGATGAGAGAGGAAGGCCGGCTAGCTTACAGTTGGTACTACCATATGCTAGACTATTTCCACAACGTCAAATGGCGTTAGCCTGGCCGTTTTACATGTAGAATATATGGCAGCTTATTAATTCCCCCAAGAGTCAACTAAGTTATCGTATGGCAGACGGGCTGCTTAGCGTTACACTAACACTGTACTGGCTACAAAATGGTCAGTTGTATAGAAATCAGTTGCTCGCCGGCAGGGCCATCGTGGCCTGCTTGAATGATCAAACACGACATGTGAAATGTGGGTGTTGCTATACTGGCTTGTAGCTTGCTCTGCGACAGCTTGCCGTCTAGTGTTGCGCAGAATCTGCTGTCCTGTGCTCCACCGCCTGCCATGTCACACACAGTTGACCGTTTGCCCTATATTCATCCAGCTGCTGCTACCTGCCCGTGTGTTTGTGTGTGTGTGCAGTGTCAGCCTGTACTGGTATGCTTTGTCTTTTGACTGGCAGTGGATGGTGAGAGAGTGTGGAGTAGTGGAAGTGAAACAGTCCTCAGCTTCAAGGGCAGATATTGTATATTGTGTAACTGAAAGCCCACCCTGTTTGTCCCTCAACCTCTCAGACCTTGACAAGGTGATTATTTTGCAAGGGAAGGTTGTGTTTACAAAATGAGATGAGAGTAAGAGGCTGTGTTATCTTGAAGGTAATAAAATAAACAGGTCAAAGTTGATTACAGTTATAGCACCTATCACGCAGTTGTCCTTTTGACATAGATATGAATCACATTGTCACAGCGTTAAGTTATTAGACACTGCATCCTATAGCATCTTGTCTGAATGTATGCCTCAGTGTTTATGTAAGCACTGACATTAAATGCTCTCTTGTCTTTCTAGTAATGGCACCAGTATGATCTCACTGATCATCCCTCCCAAGGACCAGATATCTAGAGTGGCCAAGATGTTGGCTGATGAGTTTGGCACTGCTTCCAACATTAAGAGTCGAGTCAACCGGCTCTCTGTGCTCGGGGCCATCACCTCTGTACAGCAAAGACTAAAACTCTACAACAAGGGTATGTGTTGCTGTGAAAATCCAAGTATAACCCTGCTGACTTCAATGTGGGACTTTGTTTTTCCAGGGGCAGCTATCAGGACGCCTTCAGACAAAAATAACCTCATGTTCCCACTAAAGGCCAGAGCTAGCGTTTGATTAACATTTAGTCAGATGTTACTGATGCAAATATATTATTTCAGTGGCTTTGACAATAGCGGCAGGTTTCTAAACACAAATAGGTTGTCAGTTACAGTAGGTCTAGACTGAAGTGGACATCATATAAATGTAATTGTACAACTTCTTTGTCAGCATGTAGGTTTTTTTTAGATTTTACTGGCAGTGTGTATGGTGTATTATTCACCTCCCTCCAGCTTTCAACCAGCTAATAAATGAGAGGGTAATGTTTAACTAGCACATAGTGTTGTGGTTATAGCTTTGAATTGTAAAGTAGGCCACTATAAGCACAGGACAAGTGTGTATTACCCAGCGTTACAATGTCAGAGCATACTTCACATCATAATAGAAAAACACTCCAAGGAAAACACTTTGGACATTTTGTCACAGTACTGTGCGACCTTTCAAAACTTACAACATGTGCAGTCACATGTTTGAGAAAGCTTGATGACGCTGGCCTCCCTTCCAGAAACAGTACATTGTTTATCTATTTGTACAAAAACCTGATGTTCATCTAATCTTTTGGCCTCTGACATTTCTCTCTTGCCAGTGCCACCCAACGGTTTGGTCGTGTACTGTGGCACCATTGTGACAGAGGAAGGCAAGGAGAAGAAAGTCAATATCGACTTTGAGCCTTTTAAGCCAATCAACACCTCCCTGTACCTCTGCGACAACAAGTTCCACACCGAGGTGAGAGCTTTTGCTTGGTTTCTGTGTCTGCATACAATATTTTTCATGTACAGACATATACTTCTCTTAGTGTCTTTTGCACTTGCTGTCTGACACATTCTCATCATCCATCCTCCTACCACTCTCCCCTAACACAGGCATTGACAGCCCTGCTCTCTGACGACAGTAAGTTTGGCTTTATTGTGATCGACGGTAGTGGGGCGCTGTTTGGCACACTGCAGGGCAACACCAGAGAGGTGCTGCACAAGTTCACTGTGGACCTACCCAAGAAGCACGGTACTGACCCACAATACTCACACAACACTGAACTTTTGATATTTTCACCGCATGGATCATTAGAGCATTGATTAAATATTACCCAGCATTCATTTGTCTCTCTTTTCCTGTAAAGATTCGTTCTAAAGACTGTCTCTTATTCTGTATGTTTCTGACAGGCAGAGGAGGGCAGTCTGCTCTGCGTTTTGCTCGTCTGAGAATGGAGAAGAGACACAACTATGTGAGAAAGGTGGCTGAGACGGCTGTCCAGCTCTTTGTGTCCAATGACAAAGTTAATGTGGCAGGAATGGTCTTGGCTGGTTCTGCCGACTTCAAGACCGAGCTCAGCCAGTCGGACATGTTCGACCCAGTAAGTGTGTGTCTGTTCTGAAGCGTGTCCGCAGGTCCTTTTTAAAAAGTCTTAAAATGTCTTGAATTCAGCATTGTTAGTATTAGGCTTTAAATAGTCTGATAGTTTCAATTTGTGAGGTCATAATTGTCACAAACATTTTATCGTATTTCATTTATTTTTCATTTCTTTTTGTTAAAATTAGTCAAGCTCTCCTGCATGAAAGTCCACATCTCAAAGTTACAAATCTTTAAAACTAATGGTGTCTTTTTACTTTATACTTGCACTTACCTGTTGGCAAAATATAGATTAGCCTAACTCACATTAATAACCGTATTTCCACATAACACCTACCTCTTCGCAGGACCGTAAATATACCACTAAGCTTTATACTTAACTGCAATTCTTGAATAAGAAAGTTCAGTCTGAAACTTGGTTAAAACTATTTCAAAAATGTCTTAAAAAACATTAAATTCAAGTGTCTGATACCCGTAGACGCCCTGGTTCTGATAAAAGTCAATGACAATTAAGTATTTACTACAAACAAAAAAGATACATACTCTTGCTATACAACAGACTAAATAAATATTATAAATACTCTCATAAAAACATGATATACTTTTCATTTAGTGTAAAGAATTATAGTTTGTGCACCCTGTAGGTAAAGGACTGTTTGCCAAATTCTCACTGTGTGCTTCGCAAATACAGTGGGTTAACTGTGTTTCTCTCACTTGCAGCAGTTTATTCTAAATGCTAAGAGGTCTCATAAACTTTGTATATACTGTATTCTGCCATACCATAATGAAGAGTACGTCTCTCAACCCTGTTTTAAAACCCTCTTTCATTGAAACAGCATTTACACTGCGTCATTTAGTGCAATCTGCAATTTGCTCGTCTGTGGGTTGACTTACACCACAATACACTGTTATTATATTAGTAATCTTTACTTGAATTATTAAGCAATAATAAACGATATTGTAAAGAGCAACATATTAAGTACAAAGTATATTGGATAAAGGACGGAGTATTTACATGATGAACAACTAAAATGTTTGAAAATGATCCCAGACTCTACTGGGAGGTCATGGCAGCAGTTCTTAAGGCGCACTAACCCCTGAGGAAAGGTGGTCTTAACATTGGTAACTGTTGATTGAGCTTCCCACAGATATCCTGCTCCCCACAGATATCCTGCCACAGCTCTGGTGGAAACAAAACCAGCAGCATGTGTCATTATTGTCAGCATATTTCTTTTGATAGCCTTTACCATATCTCTCATGTTAGGGACTCAGGGATTTAGCTCTCAAGCTGCCGAGTTTGATATGCTTCTGATCATATCACTTGTGTGCCTGCGTGCGGGTATCTCTTCAGTGTGTTTAACCCATATGTGTGTTTGTTTTCCACAGAGGTTACAGGCCAAGGTTTTGAAGCTGGTGGACATCTCCTATGGAGGAGAAAATGGTTTCAACCAGGCTATTGAGCTCTCAGCAGAGGTCCTCTCTAATGTCAAGTTCATCCAGGAGAAGAAGCTCATAGGTGGGTTGTCTTAGTGACACACTGGAACAGCTTTGTTTGGACGTCTCCAGTGACAGCTAAAGTAAACAAAGGTTTTTGTTGTGGTTGAGATTTTCTTAATGGTTGTCCCTCTCTACAGGGCGGTACTTTGATGAGATCAGCCAGGACACGGGGAAGTACTGCTTTGGTGTAGAGGACACACTCAAAGCCCTGGAGATGGGAGCAGTGGAGATCCTCATAGTCTACGAGAACTTAGACACCATGCGCTACATTCTACGTGTACATGGGGCCGAGAGCAACGGAGCAGAGAACGGTACACAAATATCACATCTACCTTTGCTGAGAAACAAGGAACATACTGAGATGCAATATTATGCTATGATGCTGTAATTTCAATGTCCGTCCTTTGGTTTTCAGATGAGAAGACTTTGTACTTGACGCCAGAGCAAGAGAAAGACAAGTCCCACTTCACAGACAAGGAGGTGAGCGCTGCAAAGAAAGGGCAAATCCCTGTGATCTAAGTTAGACCCATTACCCATCATGCCACGTGTCCCTGACTCTGATTTTGTTTCTAGACGGGGCAGGAACATGAGCTGATCGAGAGCATGCCACTGCTGGAGTGGTTTGCTAACAACTACAAGAAATTTGGAGCCACGCTGGAGATAGTCACAGACAAGAGCCAGGAAGGATCCCAGTTCGTCAAGGGCTTTGGAGGCATCGGGGGTGAGGATGCTGTTGTTTAAGCCACTGTGTATTTTAGGTTTTCACCATGCTGAATTGACCGTGGACGAAATATAAAGAGTACCTTAGAAAAGTTTTCCTTTTTATCTGCCCCCTATTTATCTTTGCAACCTGGAATAGTGTAGTAAACAAGACTCTGTTATCAGCCACATAACAGCTTTTGTCACAATAAAAACAAGAGCTGCTTTTCAGGAAAGCTGCTCTACCTACATTTATTTTATGCTGAGATCAGCTGCAATTAAGACATTGATAGCCAGGGCTACATGATTACAAGAATGTCACAGGCTAATAATAATCATTGGCTTAACTCCATGAACTCAAGACTATAACCTATACTTACTAGGTTATGGCTGTGACTAATTCACTGTAAAAGACGCCATGTCAGACCATTAGGAAATAACTGTTTACATATACAGCAGTGTAAAATAACAGACTCCTGCGCTTTAACTAAATCCGCTACTTGTTACTGGGCCACTTGATATAGATTCTGATACAGTAGAGGGGACAGACTGTCCCAGTTCAGTTCTCTTCTCTTTTTTTCTTTGATTCACTTTCCTCCTGTCCTTTGGCCACCCTCTCTGAGTTTTCCTCAGGAGACATGATGAACAAGGCACAGTGAAGACAAATTTAAAGCACCCCAATTTATTGAGCTGTATTTGCACTGTATGTTGTTGTCCTCTTCCTTGAAGTCAGGTAAGCACTAGTAATTCCCTGTGTGATCAGTAAAGTTTCACATTATCCTTCATATTCCAAGTGTTTGAATGTTGTTTCAAACATTTGTTTATTCTAAAGAGTGTGTGTTAGTTCATTTTATTTGATATGGGCATCACACTAGCATTAGAGCTGTAACATAAATTTATCTACAAGGACCAAATACAGTGTGTTTAGTGTTTGTAGTGAAATAAACACCTGTCCACAGGAGGCTTTTTTAACTTCAGATAAAAAAGAAAAAGTACATCCACAGATAAATCCACAAAATACAGTTTTGTTGACAATGTTGTTTCTCTTTTAGCCATGACTCAGTACCTCTATTAAAAATCTAAAATTGTGTTGAATTTTCACTGCAGTTGGTAGACACGTCCCATGGTTTTGCTTCTTTAACAGAAAAGACTGTTCCTCCAAATGAGAGTTTGTGTAGGGCTGGATATTGGTACTCAATACCGTTAAGGTATTGACCAAAATAATTTGATCCTTCGATCACTGCAAGCATTTTTTATTTATTGCGATGTGTGATTGGACCCCTACTGCAGTAGCTACAACCATACAGACTGTGGTGTGATGAAGCTGACTGCCACGTATTTGATGGAGGTGGCAATGCAGCACGCTGAGATGCCACCAAAACATTTGAAAGTGTTGCTATAGTACAAGCCTGTGACATCTGATAAAAATAAATGCATACGATGTGGAAAGATTATACGCAGCCTTAATATGCGATACTTACTGTTAATTGAGGCCTGTGTGAGATTCATATTGCCAAACACTCTGTCATAACTGGACATCAGTGGCATAATATGTCAGTTTTCCAAAAATAATTAACCTGGATTCCTGTTACAGGTAAGGCCTTTTTATACTGATATGTGATTGTCCTGTAGATATGAGTATGATAGAGACTTTGATCATCCAAAAGCTTTGAATCCCTTCTTTATGAACAGGTGTGATGCATTACATTTTAGCAGGACAGTTGTGGAATCATTGTGGGTTTAAAATGTTGAGCAGGTGATAGCATGTCAAATGAATGTAATGGTAGTACATTTTTTTTTGAAGAAATGAATTAGTTCCCTGTACAGTTTCTCCTCAGCCTAAAAGTAAATTTGATGTTTTTTTAATTCCGTAAGTACTACTTAAAAAAAAAAGAGGATTTCACAAATTCATGCTTTTTAGATACAAATACTCCCACTCCCATAGCTAAGAGGGATTAGTTTATCCTAATACAAATTCTTCCTTTAATGCTGCCACGATCTAACCAAACATGACATAAGCTGGCCAGCCATCATATTACCCTTGTTAACCTATCATCTCTGTGTTCCTCAGGCATCTTGCGGTACAGGGTGGATTTCCAGGGCATGGAGTACCAAGGAGAGGACGATGAGTTCTTTGATTTGGATGACTACTAGGTAGTCGGGGACTGATATTGGGAGAAAAAAAGAAAAGCAAAGGAATGAATGAAGAAATAAGGAAAGAAAAATGCCACCTCTCTTGCAGCAAGTGAGAGGTGCGACCGTGTTGACCATATATATGACAGACACACCTTCCAATTTACCTGTTGCATACACAAACTTGCGCATACATTTCATCTGTACACACGACAAAAAGCATCACACAGGCTGAAGAGGAGTGAGATTTTCTTTCATCCAGAGAGGGAGAAAGCCCTTCCTGAATAAATCCCTGCCTTAGAGTGCTGGTTCCTTCCCCTAGTTGGATTGGACTCGACTCATTTTCTTTTTCTTTTTTTTTCCTCCTCCCCTCCATTTTGAATGAACACAACAGCAAGTTCCCAGATTCCTCGCTGTCCCCGACCCGGTCTGAAGATGAACTTTGGACTCACTCCTCACATATAGAAAATATATTTTCCTTTCTTGCCTCAACATGTCCCTACCTTCTCTCTCTTTCTCTCTCTCTCTGTCTTCTCCCCTCTATGCTTTCTCTCTTCTTCTTTTTTCTTTTTTTTTTTTTTTGCATTTCATTTTTTTACTGGTAACTGCTGCTGTTGTATTTTATGAGAGTGGGGGATTTTTTTTACCTGGGTTTCTGTAGAGAAAGGGGGACAAAGTATTAAATTTGAACTGCTGAAAACCATTGCTACCTCCTCATCTGCTGTGGTCTCAATCCTGTGCCGGAAAGGCGGACCTTTTCTCTGCTTTTCTGACTTTAAATGAATATATATATATATATATATTGTTGTAGTGCTGTGTGAGTGATAAGTATGCATGACCACTTTTGGGGGATTCTGTTGTGTAATTAGTTCCTCAGGATCCACCTCCACATGTTGAAATTTAATTAATTTTTAATTGCAGAAAGCTAAGGTATCAGATCTCTTGGTATTCATTAGCATCATTAGCATAAGGTGACGTGTTCAGATAAATTCTCGTATTTTTAAGAATCTGAACCCCAATTAGAAGATTACACTTATGTGATTGCATTTGTAAATGTCATCAAAAATCCATTCAGAATCTGAATTTATCAATGTATTTCTGCTGATACAGTTTTAAATGTGATGTTAGTCATCTAGAAAATTACAGCTGGCATTTGCTTGCCTCTTTTAAGGAAATAAGCTAAAAGATACACTCAAGTTTTCATTCATAACGCTTTGTAAAGAAATGCTGATGACAGAACTGCCCAAGGAGTTGTTAAAGAATGGCCTTGTTAAATACACCAAACACTCATCCATTCTTCAAAAAATGAGTCACAGCAATTCACAGGACAAACTACTGAAGTAAAAGTGCATTACAGGAGCTTGCTTTGATGAATACTGAGTAGAGTGTTGAGGAAATAAAACATCCTACATATTACAACCATAAAACACGTCCTGCGAAGTTCACATTACAGTTCTGAGACACTGGGATGTGAGTAATTCAAATATCAACACTTAATTGACCGTCAAACATACTCCTTTAATGCCAGTGGGATTCACAGGAAAGCATGAGCAGAGGTGAACTGAGGTAAAGGATGAAGGGAACTGAGGTAGTGCCTGAGTGCCAGCTTTACTCTCTGGATTACATTGTTTAAAGGCACACAGGTCTTCCTACATCAATCCATTTTCACACAGTTCCACATTTTACTCATCAGTTAACCCTTAAACTCATCTGCTTTTACAAACGGCTCCTGTTGTGACTATTATGTCTGTTTTATCCCTCTCCTTATTCACTGTAATGTGAATAATATTTTAACCATGCAGCATCCTTTGTGGATTTACTAAAATATGCAGTTGGATGTAAATGTACTAAAACAACCCAGACCTCTTATTAAAACTGATCATTTTTATCACAAAGCTTTATGAACACATAACCTTAAATCCTTGCAGCACAACTTATGTTGCTGTTTTATGCAGCGTGGTTTAAATTACTATTTCCTTTAATCACACATGACATTAAAATAGCCAACATCCTGCAGCATCTCATAGCAAAGCTATGCGGATGATTGATTTTGCCTTAGTGTATTCCTCTTCAGGATAGCAACAGCATCTTCATCCATTTGCCCTTTTGTTTGGGGGAGTCACCGGGGAAGCCTTGGTAGCACGGTGAGCCAATCAATAAAAAGCAAACCTGCGAAGTCACGCCCCTTTTGACAAAATCCGTCCAATCAGCGGGCCCTATCGCCGTATGGGCGTCACCATCCCCCCACCCACCCTTTTGACACTGCCCTACCAAAGCTGTGTGGTTGAGCGAAGTGAATGACGTCTCTGCATTTGCGGGCCGCCGACGCAGGGCTGGGTTTCCATTTTCAGAGCGAGTTTCGGGGGGGATCGTCAACATGGAGCCGGAGATGGAGGACAAAACGTTGGAACTGATGGTAAGATTCGTTTTGTTATGGCATCCTGAACACCCGAAGTGATCAGTATGTCTCTTTATATTGGTGGAAGCGCCGAGGCTCGATTCGACGGCAGGAATGGGCTGAAGCGGCTTGTCGGGAGAGGTGGAGGAGAAAGGAGGGGGGACCAGAAAACAGAGGGAGGGCCTGAAATTATCGATACATTTCGCTAAGAATGCTCCGCATACTGGTCGGATTAATAACCGAAACCTTGACTTCAACATCTGGTAAATGTAAATCATATGTTGTTTTGGATACAACTGGCAAACAGAGGGGAAATTAAAAGGTTGATGTTCAGTCGTCGGCCGAAGACAGCCGAGGATTCTCGGGGTAGCGTTCACTGCGGTGACGCTGCGCCACTTTAACTGGGCCCTGTCTGATACTTAGCCATCCAGCTAACACAGGCTAGAAGGCGATGAACTACGTAAATTTACGGGTATGTTATATTATGTAGTTTATGTCAAGGCAGCCTACATGATAACAGATGTGTTGAGCTGTCAAATGGATTCCTCGATACAACGGAATGCTGCTTAAATCTCTATATCGTGCTGGTTCTCTGTTTATATTTTCGAAGTGCGTAGAAGGAAGTGTATAGCTTTTTCATTCACATAGCGTTACCACGATTAGCGAGGTAGCAATTAGCTTAATAGCTAGCATGCTAAAAGTGCTAGGGTTACTTGACAGTCGTTATCGTACCAAAACAGTAAACTGGTCAGGTCGGTAAAAGCTCGTTTGATAACCAGAAACACGAACTGTCTATTTAACATGGCTTTCCTTTATTGACGTTCAGATTTGGTCAACAGGTAATCGTCTTTTTGTGGAATGATTAGCTATCTTGAAAAGCTAGCCAGGCTAGGCTAACGTTAGCTCAGTAATAGCTAACATTAACATTACAGGGGTCAAAGTGGTTTCAAGGAAGACGCCAATTAAGACAAGGTATTGTTTTGTTAATGAACTTAAACGTGGATAGTTTCCATTCCTCTGGCAGGTGTTTATTATAATTTTTGGATCACCGCACAGCTCTCAGTGTCTGTAAGTTACCAAACAAATCAACTGTATTGTCATAAGTTACTCGCTATTGACATAGCCAGGTAGGCCTACAAAGTAAAATCTTCGATTGTACAGTAGATAAGATGGACCAGACGTGTCCTGTGTAACAGAACCGTGGCTGAGTGAAGAGTGTGTTATACTTTTGCTAAAGCGAAGTGTCTACAGTTATCATAGATGTTTATAGACCATAAATAACCATCCTTGAGAGGAATTAAATGTTAGTTTAGAGACAAATTAGTATTGGAGATAGCCACTAGATCAAACACTAACCAGACGTCAGGAACGTGTTTAAAAAGTTTAAAAAAAAAAAAAAAATTTAAACCACAATTAAAATTACTGTGTAGACAGAACAATTAATACAAAGCAATAGCAACACTGCTTTCCAAATCTTTCTGTGATTGTTCAGGCTTTATTTTGGTCCCTGAGAGAAGATAAATAATAATAATAATAATGACTGAAAACAGAACTTTACCCAGGTGCTTACTCAGTTAAGAGATTAGAAAAGAAAAGATCAGAAAAGAGATTAATAGTTTTGACAAAGTATGGACAGCACATACTGTGTGTAGCCAATGGACTTAATGCATTTATACATCTTGATCACACATATTAAAATGGAGGGAAATATACATTTTTTGCAGGGGACTGTAATCCTACAGGCCTACAAAAATGAAATTTGTCTGGGTTGTGTCTGTGTATTTATTTTGATTTTATTTTTGTCCCAGTGTTATTCACTAACCACTCATGAGAGTGGGGATGGCAGAACAGTGGGTGGGGTTTCTGTCAAAACCAGTGGCAATAATTGACAATTACTCCCATTGCCCCTCCCTCTCCTCTACCTATCCCCACCCAGTTCATGTCTAATAATGCTTCTGTGTGTATGTTTATCAGTCTGTATCTTGTGTGTGAAGGAGTGTGTGTTCCTGCGCTCACTGTGCCAATGTGTGTGTAGCTCTAATACTGGTTTTTCCCCTCACTATCCCCCACCTCCTCCCCTTCTTCTTCTCTCCTCACCTTTTGATGGTTACACACCCACCTCCTCTCAATTTCCAAACCAAACCTTTTTGTTTATTTGTTTATTTTTTCATTTTACCTTTATATTCTTAACACTTTTTACACACTCCGCCTGTCCCGTTCCTCACCAACTCCTCACCACTTCCATCCATCTATACATTCATTGATCCATCCATCCATTCACTCACCTCCTTTGGTTTCCTCCTCCCAACTTCCCTCATCAACCCCCCTCCTCTTTTCCTTTACTTCCCATCTCTGGTCTCTCGCTCTTCCCTTTCTCTTCCTCCCTCACCCTGTCCACTTCGTTCTCCTTCTCCCTTCCTCCCTTCCTCTCTCTCTTTCACACAGTGCTCTGTGCCTCGCTCTCTCTGGCTGGGCTGCTCCTCGGTGGCTGAGAGTTTGTGTGCACTCAGGTGCCTGCAGAGCATCCCCTCCACCCGGGCTCACAACCAGGTTCTGCCTCTCTCCTCTTAATTCTGCTGCTCCTCCTCCTCTCCCTTCCCTTCCTCCCTCGCCATCTCCACACCCTTCACTTTTCTTCGCCCACTCCACATGACTCCTCATACCACCTTGGTGCAGACAGCACCCACTCACCCCCTCACCCTCCTACCTCCTCACCTTCCGTTGTCCTTTCCTCCCTGTTGGAAGCACACTGCTCTCAGGTTCTTCTCTGGTGCATCCTCAAACTCTCTCTGCTTGAAACAAAATTGTAGCTTTATAAACTGTAATTGACTTCCTTATAATCATGTCAAATCACAGTTCTTGCATCTAAATTAGGTCCCGGAAAACTTAAAGTCAAACAGTGATTATGCCATGTAATGAAAACTGAAGACTTTTACAATCAGTTTGAATACTAGACTGTTTCCTACGAAATTTGGCATGAGTGGAAGCAGGATGCAGGGCGTACCAGAGAATAACCCCGCACTGAGGAGTAACATTTTCTCCCCTTCTACCTGGAGGTGTGAGGGCCGAGGTGGGGGGTCTTCCTTCAAGCTCTGAGAGGCTACAT
This sequence comes from Epinephelus moara, assembly GCF_006386435.1. NCBI lineage: Eukaryota > Metazoa > Chordata > Actinopteri > Perciformes > Serranidae > Epinephelus > Epinephelus moara. The sequence continues at coordinate 22,101,473 of NC_065509.1, forward strand.
GCTTGCTTGCCTGCCTGCCTGGCCAAACCTGGTCTGTCTGTTTTTTATTTCTCCTTCCTCCTTCTCTCCTTCTGCTCTGCATGTTCATCAACACCAGCAAGCCCATTCTGGCTTCTTGTCCTGTCTGCTTTGGTCTTGGTACCTGACCGTTTGTTTGTTTGTGTGGTTGTGTTACTGCCAACCACTGATATGTTCTTTGTTGAATTTGCTCTCCACATGTAGCAGCATCTCCAAGTTAGATGGTTAATTACACCGAGCAAAACCTGGAATGGCTCTTGAGGGGGTTCTGGGTTTTACTTAGAAAATCCAGATCGTTAGCAATCCAGTGTCTAAGATAGGCCCCAGGTTCAGCCCGCCAATGGCAACTCTTCAACCTCTGGAGAAGCACTAACAGATAGGCTATGAAAATAAATAATCAGACAGGCCTCTATTTTAGCTTTTTCACCAGCAAAGCTGTTTTCAAAGAGTGTGACCTTGGCTCAGTCATCACCTACACTGATATGTGATAGCATTGACCCTCTCCCAGGTAGAAGGCTTTGCCTGTCCCATTTCCCCAAATTAGTTTGTGGTATCTGTGAACAGAAAATATACATTGTATAGAAAAAAAAATAGAAGTCAAGTTGCAGATAATAGCAATTATACATTAGTCCTTTTTTGGTGTTTTCCTATGTAGTGATGCTATGGCAAGGTTGTGCTGTTCCTGCTCATTTCCGGAGAGCTTGCAGTGTATCCTTTAAAGAGTTTTCGTAGCTGAGTGTGTGTTTTACAGTGTGCAAACGTGTTGGTTTAGAGTGGTCTCCAACATTAATAATTTGGTGTATCTTCAGTCAGAGCTAAAACTACAATGCTCCCTATGAGGATTAGCAGGTCTACATGTTGGTTTTGTATATATATATGTAATGATAAATGTAAGGTTATGACATTGCTGCCAGACTGTTCATGACTCCCAAAGCAGTGTTTATGCTATAAAGAACCTGTTATGTGTTTATTATTAGATTTTATTCTTCGTTAAGTGTTTAGAGCCAGGCTAAATGGTCAGCCTCTCACTCCATTACTGTCAATAGGTGATTTGTGCCATAGCCCTGTTGTTATTAAAATGACTCAAGGCTCTGTAGCTTGTTTGCAATGCACTTGTAAGATACTTAAGACATGGTAGAAATGGGTGGGATCCGGTAACCTCTCAGTTTTCTTCTCTATCCTGTGTATGTACTGTAAGACCACTATCTGATTTTAGTTTCATTACAGTCATGCCCGAGCTGCTGCCAGTGACATACCCAAGATGCTGCAGTTTAATTTCCTGTCCAGACTACTTAGCCCACATCACAGACAAGCAAGCAAATAGATTCCTTTTGTTGCAGTGCTCAGTTTTTTTTCACTCCATATGTGTGTGTATGCACGGGTGTTTGTGCGTGCACGCCTCAGAAGTCATGATGGTTCCCTTCCTTGGCTGTGTTTGTGGCACTCTCGTGTCCAGCGCTGTCCACACCGCTGCCCTGGCTCTCACAGTGCCTTTAACACAGATGCAAAGACAATAAAACGCTAACCCGCAACTTCTCTTTGTTTTGTTCTTTTGTTACAGAACACGTCAGGGATGGAGTCACAGAACCTCGTGGACGACCTGTCGCCAAAGAAGAACACAGTTCTCAAGGTGTGTGTGTGTGTGTGCGCTGTTGGTGTATACAGGCTTCAGTATCATTGAAAATATGAAAAACTACAATTTTAACAATGTTTGAAACAATTTCTCCAGGATTTACAGCCACTCAGCATTAGGAAAATAGCGATAAAGCTGACTCAGACATGCACAGTATATGTATTAGTTCATATATTTATATTTACTTTACTTTGGTCTTAAAGAGCTGCAGTGGGCCAAACCCTCACTGTACTACCATTCAACAACTTAACTGTTAATTTCTTCCCTACTGCGATTGCCGACAGCTGTCTGCTCTGACCAACACTCTGTCTCTTGCTTGACCACGTGGTGCTACTCACTGAGCTATCGTTAAAGGAGCTACGCTACTCTCATCACACGAGTCGTCATTTAAACCCGGTCGTTATGTTTTTCTCCAATTAGAATGAATGTTCTTTTGCGTTTTGCTCATGTTAGATGAATTGATACCATTTCATCTATTAAGTAAAGAAGCCTGCCTGTGTCTCTCTGCGCATGACGTGTCTACTCCCACAACGACAGATCTAGGCAGAGCAAAGGGAAGTCTTGGAGAGTAGAGCAGACATAGGAACATTGCTCGCCTGGTTCGATTGGGCAGCTGACTGATTGTATTAACTAGCCCAGTGTTACTTTTTACTGGCCCCGGGCAATCGAGCAATCCTTATGGTTGGACCCTGCCTATTGTTGAGGGCTTTATCTGATTGGTCAGAGAGTTAACAGCATGGCAAGCATTAAACAAAATGGTGCCTACACACAGAAGGTAGATTATTGCGTTGCTACTACAATTTAAGTGCAGTATTACAGTGTTTCGTTATGACGAAGAAACAACTGCAGCCCTAATTCTCAGTATACTGTGACATCAGAATTGTATTTTTTCCTTTCACCTTTATTCAAGTAAAAACCTCACACTGATGTTGACATTTATTTTAAAGCATTGTTTTTCCTACTCCCACACATACACCCACACCATCGCGAGCTTCGAGTGGTTTAACGAGCTTTAACCCTCAGCAATGAAAATTGATTTTTAACTTAGTCCATTGTGCAACATGAAGAGACTCCTGTTGATGTTGTTCACAGACTGTTATAAGGATGGAAAAAAAGACTTGGAAAGTAATTGAGGTGATATTGTTTTATTCTGTTGTTACAAGTAGATCTGAATTCAAGTGTTTTTTTGTTTTTTTTTAATTTACAGCTTAGTAATGGTCCTGTTGTGGGGTCCCGCAAGCGTCCGTCAGAGGGTAACTACGAGAAGGAGAAGGAACACTGCATCGCCCTGTTTGACCAGTGGTCAGAGGCCGACCAGGTGGAGTTTGTCGAGCGCCTGATCTCCCGTATGTGCCACTACCAGCACGGCCACATCAACTCCTACCTCAAACCCATGCTGCAGAGGGACTTCATCACTGCGCTGCCAGGTACAAATACAGATAGAAATGCAACGTTTAGTAGCATTGACGACAATGTGACTGTACGGTTAGGCACATGTAAGACTCATCACTCTCAGGTTTTATGAAATTGGATTTGAATTATGTCCATGCATCCACTTTTGTATGATTGATTTTCTTCATCTGATCTTCAAGGCATTTTTAATATTCGAACTAAATACCTATAAACATGGATAACAGTTAAAAATAATGAACCCTAGGCACCGATAAACTGACCAGATGAAATCCTATTCATTTTGCAACAAACACTCCACTCAGCCTTTTTCTTCCTCTCTTTAGCCCAAGGCTTGGATCACATAGCGGAGAACATCCTGTCTTTCCTGGATGCACGCTCGCTGTGCTCGGCAGAGCTGGTGTGTAAGGAGTGGCAGAGGGTCATCTCTGAGGGTATGCTGTGGAAGAAGCTCATTGAACGCATGGTCCGCACGGACCCGCTCTGGAAAGGCCTGTCTGAGAGACACCAGTGGTGAGAATAGACCTAGACCTACTACACACACACACATAACGGGCTGGCTATTGTTCTTTTGTTTTACAATAAGATCTAAAACTGGCCAACACTCTGGCAGAAATTAAAAGGATGCTCTCTGTGGATAAAGTTAAACCACTTGTTTTTAGTGTGCTTGTTAGTCTTTTGTTTTTTTGCCAGTAGATTTAGGAAAAAAAGGAAAGGTATAGAAGGAGGAAGTAAGTTTATACTCCGGTGCATACAAAGCAGCTGTCATTCTTATATTTGTCTTTCCCTAGGGAGAAATATCTGTTCAAGAACCGCACATCAGAAGTCCCACCCAACTCCTACTATCACTCCCTTTATCCCAAGATCATCCAAGACATAGAGGTAAGAGACAGTGAAATGGGTTTCAGTATAATGTGAACACTGTTTTCATTTACTTATTAATATAAAAATATTTTCTTTCCTTGTTAAAAATGCCACTTGCACAGAATTTATTATAGTGTGTCGAAAACCCTGGAAAGCATGAATGGGTTCATATTAGGGCTGGCACGATGCCAGATTTTCACTACATGGTTATCTTGGCCAAAGTTCACAATTACAATATTATTATGATATCTATATTTAAAACATTAAAATAATTCTATCAGTCATATTCATCTTTAACTTAGTTTATTGTATGTTGTGTCTTTTTTTGCAAATGAATGTTACTCAAAATACAAAACATGAGAATAGGGAGATGGAGAGAGAGTCTGTAATCACCACTGTACAAAAACGTACAAAAAGAGCAATCACAGTTAAGGGATAGTGACAAGGCAACCAGATGGAGTTGGGTAAGGGAGACAAAGCGAGAATGTTAGGAAGCGGAAGTGATTTGAGAGGCTCTGGATTATTTACATGATATTATCACATGTATATTATTAACACAATATCAGCATTTCACTTTTAAATATCACGGTTATCGTCAATACTGGTTTATTATGACACCCCTAGTTCATATGGACTCATTTGAACCACTTTCCATCTGGCTACATTACATCTTTAACTGTCCTCCTCTAATAATATTACATGACATGATATTTGCCTCCATCTTCTCTCTCTGTTCAGCTACATTGCTTCTCTTTCTCTCCTTGGTTGCCTGTTGTGTTCATCTTTCTCATTGTTTCTCCCTCCTTTCTCCAGACTATTGAGGCAAATTGGCGATGTGGCAGACACAACTTGCAGAGGATTCAGTGTCGCTCAGAAAATAGTAAAGGGGTCTACTGTCTCCAGTACGACGATGACAAGATCATCAGTGGCCTTAGGGACAATTCCATCAAGGTACGTGTGTGTAATCATAAAGGTCAGTCTGAGGTCTGTGATAGTGAATGAATTTGCCCACTTTATTATTTTTGCCACTGTGCCGGTCACATATTCTTCATATAACCTCTTAGGGATCTGTCTAGTCAACATGTTATCAGGGACTTTAGTGGACAAATTAGGAAAAGGGTGTTTGTTTAATTATATGAGGTATAATTTCTTTATGTTCTAATGCCAAATCTCTCCTGTCATTGTTGTCTATGTGGACCTGGGACCTGTATATCACCTTTCTAGTCTTCAGACTACTCCAAGCGCTTTACCTAAATATCACATTCACCCATTGACAAACATATTCACACATGGGTGGCTGAGGCTACCATACAAGGTGCCACCTGCTACTCAGCTTAAACACACCCACACACCAATATAACAGCCATTGGGAGCATTTTAGGGTTCAGTATCTTGCTCAAGGATACTTCAACATGCAGACTGGAGGAGCCGGGGATCGAGCCACTGATCTTCCGATTGGTGGACGACCCACTGTAACTCCTGAGCCACAGCCGCCCATGATGGATGGTAGATGAACGGGCAATGCACCGACGGCTCGTGGACACAGAAACTCATTGACTAGGATTACAGCTGGTAGCACCTAGGGATGTGGCCAAAATCTTCAATCATGGTATATGTAATTTTATATCATGATAATGGTATACATCACAGTACAGTAGTTTGTATGTTGTATTTGTTTTCCTCTTTTATTTTAGTTTTTGGAACCCTAATGCAAACAAAAAACAACTGCTTCACATGAGACAACACTTTGAACAATTTAAAACAAAAGACACAAAACAGTAAAAGTAAAATTATTTTTTAAGCTTTAAGGTTCCTGAGAACAGTCATTTAAAGTGTTTCAGGTTTCTGCGTTTACAACCTCACTCTCCTCCATGTCTGCCCAAATCATGTTGCAAGGCAGCTGGCGAGAATCACAAGATCACGTGAGAATCCAGCCCTGCCTGCCTGCGAGGACGGAGTCACAGAGAATGAAATGAGAGCCACACCTTCTGAGTTGACTTAAAAAAATATAGCTCCTGGCATCTGTGCTTGACACATGCAGTGCACCTGCGCCAGCATGCCTAAAGATAACCAAATACGGTTGAGTTGTTTTGATGCAGGGGATGCTAGCCATATTTACTTGTTGTTCCAATTTCCACTCTTAAATAATAATAGCATAAGTTGAGTTCCTTGGCCAATGTCCCAGCTAAATTGACATTAGCATTAGCCTCTGATGGTTCCATTTACTTTCTGCTAAGATAATATTAGCAAGGCTAACACTGTTGTAACATAATAAAACAATTTGCTTTTGGATTAGTTTTGGAACCTGAGACAACTTCATGAGACAACAGTGTAGATAGTGCAGCAAACACTCACAGGAGGTTAAGTTTATACAGCAGTGTCATTATTACAAAATTGTGTGAGTAAATGCAAGATGGGAGCCAGTGTTTACGATAATTAATTTTTTTTAAGTTCCTTGAACTGAACTCTTAACATTACTTTTGTAGCAGTAACATTACATTAATTGGGATGAGTTTCCCCTTAAATCTTCATGCTAAGATAAACTGCAAATCCACATTTAAAGCTGATCTTGCACACCCCTGGACATCCTTTGGTGGTTTCGTTTAAAAAAAAAATCAGTATTTTCCCGCCAGTGCCTGCTGCAGAGGGGCTTAGAACTATGGCGGCTGATGCATAAACTTTAATGGCCCTATCCAGAGCCAGTATTTGGTGTGTCCATTCTGGGCTACTCTAAAAACATGGCGGTGCAACATGGCAATCTCTGTAAATGGGAAACTGCTGTCTATGTGTATTTAAACGGCTAATTCTAGGGTCGTAGAAACACAGTATTTTTTATTTTCAGGTGATTGTACATAAAAGAAAACATACTTACCATATTATATTCCATTTCTGCTAAAATATCCCCCTAAAATCTACACACTGGACCTGTAAGTGGTATATATATTGGACTTTTACATGGTTGGAAGAAGGTTGGTTAGAAGTTTAAGTCCCATCTTTCCTGTTGCCCCTGCTGTCCCAAAGCACCAGCAGCCAGAGTGTTGGCTCTGAGAAACACATGCATGCTGTGTGTGGTTGTTTTCTTCCTACCTGGGTTTGTGTAGTTATGAATTGAATCTTTTCTTCCGGCTCAGTATGGCTTATCATCTTATTGTCTATGGCGCTGAGCTAACCCAGCAGACACTGAGACAGAACACAAGTGAATTATAGGATAAAAGGGCTCAGCTCCAGACCCGTTGTGTGTTCCACTTATCTGTCTGGCCTGGGAGAAGAGGAAAAGATGATGAAGAGAAGGGGAGGATGGAGGGAGGAGAAGAGTGGATTTGTCTTCTTATTGTTCTGGAGGAGGATGAGCTTGAAAGGGCTCTTACGTACACACTCAGAGCTCAGCACAGCAGTGGGGAAATGGGGCATGAACACTGCTGTGAGAATAGGCCATTCTTAGCATGACCCAAATCTGCAACCTTTTCACAACCACTTATTATTCTTTTTTCTCTTTGTCCTCCTCTATCTCCCTCTGCTTCTTCATCCTCTTCCTACTCCTGTGCTTTCTTCTGATAGATCTGGGATAAGCAGTCTCTGGAATGTCTGAAGATACTGACCGGTCACACAGGCTCAGTGTTGTGTCTGCAGTATGATGAGAGAGTCATCGTCACCGGGTCTTCTGATTCAACTGTCAGGTACGACACACATCTTGTCACAGAAAGAACACACTGTGTTTTGGAGTACGACCAGCAAGTAGTAACACTTCTGCTGAGTGTTAATTAGACTGGACGTTTTGATGAGTTGCAGGGATTTACTGCTCCACTGTGCTCAGATCAAATGAAAGTTATTTATCTTAAGTTCCCAACCTATTTTCAGTTTGAACATAATGTACATCCTTGGTTAAATTTGGCAACATGAGGCAAAAAGTAGATGGGCATTTATAGCTACTTTATTTATGAAACTAAAATTGCACTACTATGCTAAAGTCTGCATGACACGCTCAGAGTTTACATTAGCTGGTATATGCCGGCTTTTGGACGGTATCATGTGGAGTTGTCCAACAGATTAAAACATCAATGGCCAAAATGTTTGGTGCCAAATAATTAAATTCATTAATAGCATATTAAATAGCCTACTATTGTGTCCCCTATAAGATGTGTTGCGAAGACAAAACAGATTTTTGGATATTAATTACCAACGTATCTATTTATCCACGAAGCCGTACAGAGTGCATCCTTGCCTCTAAAGAGCATACGCCACATCCGTGGCGTTTATGGCCTTCCTCAGCATGCTCGATATAGCTGGGTGATGGCATCACAGATTATGTTCTCCATGAAGACCTCCAACACACCACGGGTCCCCTGCTAGAGCAGACCATGGATACGCTTCACTCCAGCATGGTGAGCCAGACAATAGCAGGCTTGGTGGTTCACACCAGAGCATGTGAGCGGAGCGGGAGCGGGGAGCGGGAGGATTTTGTGTTGAGCGAGGAGCGGCTATTTTTTTAAAAGGTGGAGTGGAGCCTTATCTCTCACTCCAATTTCGCTCCAGTCGCTCATGCCCCACCCAGAATGCATCTTTGCACCTGCGCACACCCACACTACTTTCTTTCAAAACTATGGAGTTTACTGTGTACTTCAGAAAAGAAACTGAGAAGAGAAGCAGCGGTACCTTGGAGAACGGTCCCTAACTGCGGGGAGAGGCGAGAGG
>NC_065509.1:22110478-22206612 GCF_006386435.1 Epinephelus moara
CAATGGGCTGTCGGAAAAATGGGCAGACCCCGTTTTATTTGTGAATAGAAGATTACAGGTTAGGGTAGTATGACGCAGTTTTTTTGAGCGGAGTGGTGAGCGAGTGGAGCGGGATAAAATTTATGATGGAGCGGAGCGGAGCGAAGAATGCGCAGAACCAAGCGAAGCGGACGAGCGCCGCAAAGTGACAGGTCTGCGAGCGAGGAGCGGAAATTTTCACCCGCTCCGCTCACATGCTCTGGTTCACACTGGATGTGGAAGCAACACAAAGCACGTCGATTTTTCTGTGGACTGCTGCCCACTTCCCTTCGATGCCCTTGTTGAGCAGTGGGGCTGTTCACACTGGACATGCAATGGCCGGTTGCAATCTGCAGCATAATTTTGGCGTCTGGTCTGTTTTCTGCAATCCGCGTGCGAATTTGGCAGGAAACATGCTGATGATCTCTTGTGAACGATATTAAAAATATATTCAATATGATTTAAATGATCTGATAAATGATCAAATATGTGCTCCATGCCTCCACATATTAGTCAGTTGTGTCTAAATAGAACGAACAAGACAAGCAGACGGACACGCACGCACAGGCACACACAGAGACACGTAGGCAGACAAAGACAGAGCTCTACATGTGATTCAAACAGAGCAGAATCCCTCTGTTGTTAATGGCCAGGCGGCTACATGACAGCTGACATATTAGGGCGCTTATGCGGCCATTGTGAGCATGGTGGTGATGCTTGGCACATCAAGTCCTTTTCCACATTTGCCTCTGCCACTAAACCTCTGATTAGTCACTATTCAATACACTGCTTCTTTATTCATCTTATTTTCAAGTTATGAAACAAGTGTGGTTCTGCAGCACACCTTCTCAAACTGAAAGGAATGCTTCACAGTGGAGATTAGATTAATGATAATTCATATATATCAATAACAAATAAACTGCTTACTTAAAGATCCAGTGTATAGGGTTTAGCCGTATGTAGCGGTGAGGTTGCAGACCTGAAACTTCTCTCCTGTGCCAAGCATGTAGGAGAACTACAGTGGCCAACGCAAAAACACAATTGGCCTTATTAGAGCCAGTGTTTGGTTTGTCCGTTCTGGGCTACTGTAGAACATCATGGCAGGCACTTTGGAAGATGACCTGCTCTGTTTGCAGATGAAAACGGCTTATTCTAAGGTAACTAAAACGTAGCAATTCTTTCTTTAAAGTTATAATAAACTAATGAAAACCATTTCTGCCAGTAGATGGCCCTAAATTCTACAAACTCGATCTTTGTAACTTTGTAAAAAGATGTAGTCAAAGCTGCATTCCTGCTCTTAGGCTACAATCAGACTGCGGGCAAATCAGATTTGTTTCTCAAATCAGATCTTACAGACGGTCCGCACTGTTAATCAGATTGGATTTGTGTTTATTGTTTATTTGGATCCCCATTAGTTGTTACCAAGGCAACAGCTACTCTTCCTAGGGTCCATGTTAGAACATAATCTTTACAAATGCTTTCGTATACATAAATAAACCAACCTTGGCCATTGCTAACAAATTAATATACTTTCTGAAAAGCACTTACAATGAAAAAGAACCGATAAGGAGTATCGATAATAGTAGTAGTATTGATAAATTCTTAACAACACCCATTCCTGCTGATGATGTGGCTTTCCAAAGCAGCGTGCCCTCCAAACAATCATGCACAAATTGCAATCAGAACTCCTCCGTCGCATGAGACAAACTCCTCTATAATGCTCTGCTAGCAGCAGCATGGCTTCTGCTCAGCACTTTTGTCAGTCTGGGTTTGACTTTGTTGTTGTGTTTCGTGTTGCAAGTGACGCAAAAGACACTTTGAAATCAGATTTGAGCGGCTAAAGCGGATGGACTGAGACACATCTGTAGAAGTCCAGTTGGAATCTAATGTGGTTTGGATTTAATGTGTGTTCTTTGCCGTCCAGACTTCCTTGAATCAGTCTGGATAAATCTGTATATGTCAAAAAACGGAGTTGGCAGTCTGAACGAGGCCTTAGTGATTAGACTGACTGATTTGTAAAGTAGCTCAAATCTTTCACCTTAATCTACTTAATCACTTCACTACATCTCAAGGTCAAAGACAAAGGAGAAAAATCTGGCTCCATGTTTCTGTTATTTAAAGACATTCATGCCAACAAATGAACAAAGAAGCGGCTCCTGAAGTAGGTTTAAATTCGGTCAAAGTGTTCATTCAAAATGGAGTGCATCTGTAGAATATAATGAGTAGTTCATACACAGAGCAACATCTATAAAACTACATACTGTACTGTTTATAAAATGAGATGACATATTTTGTTATCAACTGAAACTGTTGCTGTTGTGCTTAATTGCTTTAAGGGCTGCCACAATCCTGATGCAAAATATTTCATGTAAAATACACCTCTGCTGTTAAAAAGGCAGAAAAAATTTTTTCGATATCAGATAATTTGATTTTTAAATGTATATTCCTAACCATAGTGCACCACAGTGTTCAAAATACAGTACTCTTGCTGTTGACGCACTATGTGTCATCTCACATACTGTATGCTTATAGTCCACTTTGTACCCAGTTGTGACAAACACACCAACTGCTGCCCATAGTTTACGATGAGTTCCCACCCAACCTGCAGCTGCTCTCACAGTCTGGCAGGGAAAACATAAATGTTGACGTTTATTATTTCATAATGAGTTAGATTTACTATCATTACCAGAGATAGTGTGATATGTTTTATTGCGGATATTTAAAGACCTGGCGTGTATGTGTATGTTGACACTTGCTTGGCTACTGCACACAGAAGCTCAACATTAATTCTCTTATTACTTCACACTTCAGCCGTACTCGCTGGGCGGTATCCAAGGAAAATGTGACTTCACTTCCTTAGCAACAGCTTGACAGGCACTTTGTTTGTAGGTTCGGTTGTCAGCTTTTTCCAGTGTGTTCTGCATTTGACTCTCAATGCCCAGTGGTGCAGTTCAGTAACATGTTCTTCACAGCCGCCCCTCTGTGTTAGTGTGCATGTGTGTGAGTGTGTGCGGTTCATACAGTATCTGTGAACTCTCCGTTGCTCTCCATTGTAAAACTAATAAACATAATTCTCTCTCCTGTCTCCATTGTTTTCCTTTTTCCTTCACTCCCATTACATTTCTTTTCCACTCTCTGTCTTCAACCTTCTTTTCTTTCATTTTGACCACTCTCCCCGCTGCCCTCGTCTCGTTTTTCTTTCCTACTCACCCCTTCCTCCTATCATTTTCCACTTTTCTCACCCCTTTGTCATTTCTTCCCTCTTTGTCTCACACCCCTCCCCTCTCATTCCACATCCCCATTTTCCCTTCCTGCCTTTTCTTTTCCTCTCCCTGACACCTTTGCCCTCATCCTTTGGCCAATCTGTCATTTCTCCCCACTTCTGTTTTCTCTCCCTCCATCCCTCTCCTTCTACCGCTCACCCGCTGCAGGGTGTGGGAGGTGACGACGGGTGAGGTACTGAACACACTGATCCATCACAACGAGGCAGTTCTTCACCTGCGCTTTGCCAACGGCCTGATGGTCACCTGCTCCAAGGACCGTTCAATCGCCGTCTGGGACATGGCCTCTCCTACTGACATCAGCCTACGTCGTGTCCTCGTGGGACACAGGGCTGCTGTCAACGTGGTCGATTTTGACGACAAATATATTGTGTCCGCCTCAGGGGACCGCACCATCAAGGTAACAGGAGCTGAGGAGGTGGATTCTAGAGAAACATTTTTCTGATAGTAGCTGCAGGGTATGTTATGTTATTTGTCTGCTAAAGTCTGGCGCACACGCAGAGATTTTGTTTCCTGTTCCCACAGTTTTGTATGATAGACCTTATAATTCAGTCTGTTCAGCAGAGATACTTACAGTGTAACTAGAAATATCAAACTTGTTCTGTAGTTTCAAACCCACCAAGTGAGTTTCAGAGTGGATGTTGAAAGGCTGTACACATCTGAATAAACCCAGGCCACTGTTTCACAAAGTGTTTTGTGCTGCTCTCTGCAGGTATGGAGCACCAGCACCTGTGAGTTTGTGCGCACTCTTAATGGTCATAAGAGGGGCATCGCCTGTCTACAGTACAGAGACCGTCTGGTGGTCAGCGGCTCGTCTGACAACACAATCCGGTGCGTCTGAGATTAAACATATACATGTATGTGTTACACAGACTGATGATGAATTTAAAATACAAGGACGACCAGTCGGTCAGAAACTCTTAATTTAATCAAATGTCATTGTTTAAAATAATATCACAGTATCAAGGGTGTATTTTGCTTCGTGTTTACTAAGACTTCTCTTTCTCCAGGTTATGGGACATAGAGTGTGGAGCATGTTTGCGAGTGCTTGAAGGTCATGAGGAGCTGGTGCGTTGCATTCGCTTTGACAACAAAAGGATTGTCAGCGGCGCCTACGACGGGTTAGTCTCACTCACTCACTCACACACACACACACACACACACAAAGCTTTGTGCACAGAGACGCATTTTGTTTCTGACGTCATGTCATCTCATGTTTCTCTCTGCAGGAAGATCAAGGTGTGGGACCTGCAGGCAGCCCTGGACCCACGAGCCCCCGCCAGCACATTATGTCTGCGCACTCTAGTGGTGAGTGTCATTTCATTTAGCTTGTTAAAACATGGCTGACTGACGGAGCAAATGAACAGGTCTCTTTAACTGCAGCTCCTTTAAAGCACTTGAGCTGTTGCCTTAAAAGATCTCAGTTATACAGGATTAAAAAATAAAACTTCTCTGAAAATACAATGTGATTTTGTTTTTCACATTTGTTATAAAACTGTTAAGAGAGCTGGAGATTTAAGTTTATTATCATTGGTTGTGTTGCTATTTGATTCTGCGTAATACTGAGAGGCTTTCCAGTATTCAGTCTTCCCTCATTGATCTAAATGAAGTGAACAAAATATTCACCTCTGTTGTATTTGCTGCCAGCTGGCCTCAGCATTAAGAGTTGGCTGCAGTTTGCTTCTAATATCAAACAATCACACATTAATGTTCGGTCGGTTAACTTGCAACCGATGCATTTCATTGATGACATCACAAACGTCCATGTTTTTCTTTCAGTCTGTGGTCTGCCTGTGTGCACAGCATGTTAACATAACCTCTTTATTCATCATGTTTTCAGGAGCACTCTGGCCGCGTGTTCCGCCTCCAGTTTGATGAGTTTCAGATCATCAGCAGTTCTCACGACGACACCATTCTGATCTGGGACTTCCTGAACGTCTCGAGCAACGGCCAGTCAGAGGGACGGTCTCCCTCCCGCACCTACACTTACATTTCTAGATAGCAGGTACAAAGACACACACACATTCACACTTAGCTGATCTGACCTTTTTGTAAAACTGTTGCGTATGAGGTTGTGTATGTGTTAGGGCTGTACCGAATAATTAAAAGCTTTGAAGCTTCATTTATAATGTTTATCTGAATTCTAAATCAACTTTCCAATGCTGCACAGCATTTTTCTGCTCTTTTTCATGTCTATTTATTCTGTTTACACCCAATATTTCTGCACAGTTGCAAAGAAAGATTAATCTATTTCAGTGGTTCCCAACTGGTGCAGCCACAGGGTCCAGATTTCTCCTTAGTCATTAGTTCAAGTTCCAGACAGTTTAATATAATCAGCGGCTCACACTCATAGTGCCTGTTTGTCGTCGAGCTAGTTTGCTGTCTCTGTTAAGTGGCTGTTCGGTATTCACTCGCTCTACTGTAGAAAACTTCAAAATAAAGCTCTGTGCTGGGAGTTATCTGTACTTAAAAATAAAGTGTATGTTTTTACAAAGTTGACATGTTCGCAGGTCTTTTGTGGTTCATTTAGAATGGACCCACGACCCACCAGTTGGAAACCATTGGACCACGCTGTTGTTATTAGCATTATACTTATTTGTAGAATTAGATTCCAGTGGTGGCTGCGTAGGATTTTGGAAGTCCAAAAGTCAAGATTTAGAAAAAGAAGGAATATTTGTTTATATTTCCAAAATTCACAGCATGTTTTTATCTAACAAAATGCTCTGTTTTAGACTGTAGTTTTTTTGTGTTTAGCCTTTAAAATCAACACTTTGCCTACATTTAAAAAAGCGGTTTGCTCTCTGTTTACCGCACACAAAGGTAGACACCCAGCTGTATTAGGGGGGGCGGTCTAGCAGCATCTCAGCACTATAAATTACATTTATTAGTAATAGGAAGCGGATTTAATAAAAAAAAAAAGATAAATTATTCAAATGAAGGATTTTGTTAGATTTGAAAGTCTTAATAGAAGATTTGAATGTTAAACAGATGACGCTGGTGCAGCCTTATTATTTGTGCATGGTTAGAGAACCGTATTCAGTCAGTATGTTTTAAACTTTCTGAGAGACCCGTGTGTGATTACAGACTCCTTGCTACCCCCCCAGGTGGCGCCATCCACTGCATCCTTTCTTGGAGGAGCCCAGGGCTGATTGGCTGATGGGTGCGTCCATCATGGAAAGGAGCCCATCTCTTCTCCTTCCTCCTCGTCATCTCTCTGTCCACCTCCCGCCCCGCCACCTCCACCTCCCTGCCCGTTCTGACAGACTCTTGAGCTTGGGCCCATTGCCTGCCAGTACCGTGACATGCACACACACAGACACACATACACACACACACAGGTCAACACTGATGAGGATTCCCGACTACAGAACCGATGCAACTCTCCCAAGAAGTTCACCTTCTACTACTAATTTATGTTTTGTAAAGTACACTAATGACAGTATTAACTTAGACCTTATATAAGTCACAGGCTCCCTTTTGTCCCCTTGATACAAACTTAAAGCAGCTTCTGCTCCTCAGTTTTCAGCGCCTGCCAAAACAGGTTTCCACAGATATGGAATCGCTTATAGATATATATTTATATATATTACACACACATACACACACAAACACACACACAGTGACACAGTTGGACAGAGGATGACCGGAGCTGTGATGCGGGAGACAGAGACTCTTTACTCAGCTCTAGGAAAGGAGGGAAGGATGGGAGATGGAGGGAGTGAATGAGGGAGAAATGTGTCGGGGGATGACTCCCCCGCTCCCTCTCACTCCCTCACACTCCTCCCTGTCTCTCGCTCTCTCTCCACCCCCCCTTCCCCCCCTCTAACCCCCAGAGATGCACACTCGCTTGGAACGTGGGGGCGCGCACACACTCAAGTTTGCGTGAGTGTGTGTTTGTGTATGTGGACTTGTGAAACGACAGAGCAGAAGCGTCAAACAGACAGACATGCATGTGAGGTTGCCGTGGATACAGCATCCCGGTACACCTCTGCTTTTATTTCTCTTTAACTCTTACTTTCTTACTGTTTTTTATTACTGTTATTTTCTCATTTTATTTGAGTATTTTGGTTCTTAGTACAAAAATCATACTAAGCGTAGTCCTCTTTCTACTCCCCCTCCCCTCCTCCTCTCTATCTCTTACTGTCTTCTCCTCATTCTTTCTTCTAACTTCCACCCTTGTTCATCTGTCCCTTTCACTCCATCTTTCTCTCCCCCATCATCTACGTGCTTGCTTTGGTTATGAGAGAAGCTGGAACTCAAGAGCTCAAATTTAGCTGTAAACGGAGTTGTCTTGTCAAAAATTGTGTTGTATATTAAAAATGATTTTTTAAAGAAGAAAATGACCTTATTGTGAATAAAGTACTTGACAGTGGTGGAGTGTTGAGCCAACTGTAACATGAATGAGTGTCTAATTGTCTGTCTGTTCTTGTCTGTGTGTGCATGTGTGGGTGGATTTGTGCTGTGCTGCCTCTGACGGGTAGATACAATTCAGCGGGCCGCCACTCTGTTCCCTTGGTGCTTCAGTAACAACAGAAGAATCGCTGGCTGTCTGTCCCGCAGACAAAGAATGTAGATATGAATTTGTAATGCGTGAAATTCCTGATTGTTCACAAAAAAGACTTAATACCTCAAGATCCAGTTACTAGATTTTCTCTCTGGAGACAACAGGATCTTGAGGTCTTCCTCAGTTGACAAGACTCAAAAGTCAACAACTCAACTGAGCAAACTTGGTCTGAAAGCTCAGTGAATCAACTGGTAGACTGGACCTTTAGTAAATTATTTAATCTTTCGTATAACTGTTACCAAGGTCAAGATGTACGCTCATGCTCCACTTAAAACTGTGTGCGTTTACCTGCACAATCGTGTCCCAGTTACGAGTCTTATCCTGGTTTTTGATCTTATTCTGGTTTCACTGATTCAGAACTGAGATCGAGCCAATAGTGACTGAGACAGCTGTTTACATCTGATTACATGTGCATGTACTATGTCAGCAGTGCGCACATAGACTACATTTTGTTCTCATTTCATGTAGTCTTATTGTTTTATCCTGGGATTTTAATACCTGTTTGAGTTTTTAAAAAATTGTTGAATTGTAATTCATGTTAATTTGAAGATTTTTTTTTACTTAGTTGCTGATGAATGCTTTATTATTTTAATCCTATCTATGTAAATATTTGTTCAAGCCTAATGTTGCCTTACACATAAAAGAGTGATGTCAGTCACCTTCACATAGTGAGGAGTACAGCTTATTAATTAAACACTGGTATTGGCTCACTGTTCAGTATCGGCTGATACGTACAGCCCAGGTGCTGACACCAGGGCTGAAAACGTTGGATCGTGCGTCCCTGTCTTATTCAGGATTTGTTTACATGTGAAACCTGCTGATTCATATCCCTGTGTATACAGATTGTAACAGTATCCAGGTTTCTGATCATCTGTGTGTCGCTTTATTTTGATTTCTCACCATCTCAGCCACCATGTTGTTTACTAACACATGCTATCAGAGATCTCCAGGTAGCAGATCCAGGTTTCTTCAAACCAGGACATGATGTTAACAGCAGCACAGCACAACCAGGATACTCCAAAAATGTGATCTTAACGAAGACTCTAGTGCACAAATTTCTGATTTCAGACTGTGACAGAATGTTTTAAAGAAATTCTCGAATGTGATGTCAAAGGTTCAGAGCTCTAGATTTTCTAAACAGAACTCAAAAAAGAAACCTGCTGTAGCTGCAGTGAAATGTAAATGATTGTGGGTGAGGAGTACATGTCAGCATCTTTTATATCTGGACAGTAGTACTTAGGTAGGTAGTTTTAAATCACCTGTTTGTCCCATCACATTCTACAAACAGTAGTGGACACACCAGTTCTTGAAGATACATTTGTAACAGACAAAATATGTGGGCACAGATGAAACAAAGTTGACCTCAGCGTTGTTACACGTTGACCTGTAGTTACTGGTAATTTACTTTGCACACATTTGACCAGAGAAACCAAAGAATCCTGTATGCTGTCAATAACGTATACTCACTTTATTAATAATCTTTCAATCCTCAGGCTTTGATTTACGTAAAGTTAATTTAGACATTTTTTGTAACTTACATAATGCCAATGCAAGTGATTGATAGCCGAATTCTTTTTTGACAGTCGAAAGTTATATATACAGTAAGAAGTTCAAGAACTTCAGACCAGTTTGCATCCACTAAGTCACGGTATTAAAGGGAACTTTGTTTCATTTGTAACCTCATTTAATGTGTTACAAATTAATTTGATTCTGCACACCTGTCAGTCAGATTTTCCAGTTTACTTTCATTATTGTTACTTTTTTCTTTTTTTTTTGCAATTTGGACTTGAAGTCATTTAACGAGAAACAAATGTTGGTCTCACTGTGTTGTGTGATGTCAATGTGTTTAGGATGGCCACCAGGTGGGAGTATAAACTCAGCTATCTGCCTCAGTGTGATGTGTTTATGAGACCTGAGCTCTGCATTCTTGGTAGCCAAGTTTGGAGTCTAAACAACCTGTTACAGTAGATCACATACTCAGTCTTGTAAACACTGTAAGTGTGAAGGAGGAATGTGTGTTTGAGATGCTATAAGTGGTGCCTTTACAGCACAGACCTGGCCAGTGTTGCAGAGCTCTATGATGCATCTGTCTGCTTATTGTACAGTGTGCATTCTCTGAACTCTGAGGAGGGGTTTTTCTGAATTTCTGGGTTCAGTTTAGTAGAATGTTTGAAATACTGGGAATAAGTTATGTGGGATGGATTTGTGCTTGGTGGAGCACCATTAGTATATGATGTGTGTATGAGTTGGATATGGGTGTGTGTGCTTCCTCTGGGTCTGTGGGATTTTGGCCCATAATTCCTGCAGCTCTCAGGTCACAGCTCCGTTCTCACGCACATATTTGGCATTCCTTCCCCGACATGATTACCATACACCTTCCACTCTGGGTTTGGCTACGCGGAATATTTCCATCATTCCCGAGTGGAACTGGAGCAACGTTCCAGAAATGAACAACTCACCCCACCACCCCCCTACTCGCTCTTCTTTATCCCACCCCCACACCCCGTTTCCCTCCCACCCCCACACCCCGTTTCCCTCCCACCCCACTGTCTCCCCCCTTATACCACCCCCCTCCAGCACAGATTCCTGCTGCCTTGCAATAGGAATCCTCTGGTACAACCCTTTTTTCCCCCTGAGTCAGCTGTTTGTGTCTGCCGGCATGATTGGGTCATTTGGCAGCGACATCTCTTCAGTGACCTCCCGCTAGGATGGGGAAGGAAGGGGAGGGATGGGGGGATAAGAGCAGGATAGATGAGAGAAGAAGCAGCTATGAAACTCTATCTCACTACTGCATGTTTCCCTTCCACTGTTCTGTCTGATCCCTCATGCTCCATATTCATGGCAAAACTTCATAATGTGGAGGTCACTGTTGATTTTTGCAGAACAGTACGTGTTCAGCAGTTTCAAAGGGTCCCTGAGTGAGACTGGTCCTGATCTTGGGTTTGTATTTTTTTAAGCAAGTTGAGTTTCAAGCTTCAGGGACTACTTCAACCCATTCTGAAAAGACTGTGACAACTACAAAATCCATTTGACTGCAGCCTGTGCATCTTTGCACCTTGTCTCTATTGGAAATCTGCTGGTGAGATGTTAATGCGGTAAAGTAGTTGGGGAACTTGATGAATTGGCGTGATGAACATGACAGGCTGCTGGTGGCCCTTGATACTTGCTTGGAGTTTATTAGGTATACAGTTTTCCAATAATGGTGAAGCCAGCTAGGGCTGCAACTAAGTAAGTATGTCACAAAATTGTGATAAAAAACATCATAGTATAGTATGTCATAAAATTTTGATCAAAAAGTTATAGTATGTCATAAAAATGTAATAAAAGAGTTATAGTATATAGTATGTGGAAAAAAAGTTATAATATGCCATAAAAATATGATCAAAAAATATCATAGTATACTATATCAAAGAATTGTGATGAAAAATATCATAGTATAGTATGTCATCAAAATGTGGAAAAGAAAGTCATAGTATAGTATGTAGTAAAATTTTGATCAAAAAGTTATAGTATATTATGTCATAAAACTGGAATAAAAAAGTCATAGTATATAGTATGTAAAAAAAATCTGAAAAAAAGTCATGCTATAGTATGTCAGAAAAATATGACAAAAAATATAGTACAGTATGCATCAAAGTTTTATAAGAAAAAGTCATAGTATAGTATGTGATTGAATGTGTTAAAAAAAAAAGTCATAGGATAGTATGTCAAAACATTTTGAGCAAAAAAATATAATAGTTTGTCATCAAAATGTGATTAAAAAAGTCATAGAATAGAATGTCATAAAAATGTGATTAAAAAGTCATACTATAGTATATCATAAAAAATGATAAAAAAAAAAAGTCATAGAATAGAATGTCATCAAAATGTGATTAAAAAGTCATACTATAGTATATCATAAAAAATATGATAAAAAAAAGTCATAGTATAGTATGTCAAAAAGAAAATCCGAAGTAATAATAGTATGTCATAAAACTATGATCAAAAAATATCAAAGTATAGTATTCCATAAAAATGCTAAAAAAAAAGTCATAGCATATATGTCAAAAATTTTGATAAAAAAAAGTCATAGTATAGTGTGTCATTAAATGAGTTAAAAAAGTCATAGTATAGTATGTCGTAAAATTTTGATCAAAAACTTATAGTATGTCATAAAAATGTAATAAAAAAGTCATAGTATGTGAAAAAACATCAGAAAAAAAGTCATACTATAGTATGTCATAAAAATATGATAAAAAAATATCAGTATAGTATGTCAAAAAATTGTGATGAAAAAATATCATAGCATAGTTTGTCATCATAATGTGATTAAAAAGTCATAGAATAGAATGTCATCAAAATGTGATCAAAAAATTATCCTAGAGTATATCATAAAAAATATGATAAAGAAAAGTCATAGTATAATATGTCAAAAAATTTTGAGCAAAAAAATATCATAGTATAGTATGTCATCAAAATGTGATCGAAAAAAGTCATAGAATAGAATGTCATCAAAATGTGACCAAAAAGTCATACTATAGTATATCATAAAAAATATGATAAAAAAAAGGTCATAGTATAGTATGTCATAAAAATGCTATAAAAAGTCATAGTATAGTATGTTATAAAATGTGAAAAAAGTCATAGTATAGTATGTCATAAAAATGCTATAAAACGTTATAGTATAGTATGTTATAAAAATGCTATAAAAAGTCATAGTATACTATGTCATAAAATTGTGATCAAAAAGTCATAGTATAGTATGTCATAAAAATGCTATAAAAAGTCATAGTATAGTATGTCATAAAATTGTGATCAAAAAGTCATTGTATAGTATGTTATAAAAATGTGAAAAAAGTCATAGTATAGTATGTCATAAAAATGCTATAAAAAGTCACAGTATAGTATGTCATAAAAATGTGAAAAAGGTCATAGTATAGTATGTCAAAAAATCAGATAAAAAGTCATAGTGTGGTTATTCATAAAAATGCTATAAAAAGTCATAGTATAGTATGTCATAAAATTGTGATCAAAAAGTCATCGTATAGTATGTTATAAAAATTGTGATCAAAAAGTCATCGTATAGTATGTTATAAAAATGTGAAAAAAGTCATAGTATAGTATGTCATAAAAATGCTATAAAAAGTTATAGTATAGTATGTTATAAAATGTGAAAAAAGTCATAGTATAGTATGTTATAAAAATGCTATAAAACGTTATAGTATAGTATGTTATAAAAATGCTATAAAAAGTCATAGTATAGTATGTCATAAAAATGCTATAAAAAGTCATAGTATAGTATGTCATAAAAATGGTATAAAAAGTTAAAGTATAGTATGTCATAAAAATGCTATAAAAAGTCATAGTATAGTATGTCATAAAAATGCTATAAAAAGTCATAGTATAGTATGTTATAAAAATGTGAAAAAAGTCACAGTATAGTATGTCATAAAAATACGATAAAAAAGTAATAGTACAGCATGTCATAAATATATGATAATAAAGTCATAGTATAGATAAAAATATGATTAAAACATATCATAGTATAGTATGTCACAAACATATGATAAAAGTGTCATACTATAGTATGTCTTAAAAATATGATATAAAAAATTCATAATATAGTATGTCATAAACATCTGATTAAAAATGTCATAGTCTAGTGTGTCAAAAAATTGGGATGAAGAAATATACTGTAGTATGTCATCAAAATGTGATAAAAAAAAAGTCATAGTATAGTATGTCATAAAAATGTGATTAAAACAGTCATAATATAGTATGTCATAAATAACTGATAAAAATGTCATAGTATAGTATGTCATAAAATATATTAAAAGTCTTAGTATAGTATGACATCAAACTGTCATAAAACTAATAAAGATAATAAAATAAAAATAATAAAGTATAGTATGTTATAACAAATATAAAAAGTCATACTATAGTATGCCATAAATATATATATAAAAATCATAGTATAGTATGTGATAAGATACAGTTAAAAAGTTATAGTATACTATGTCACGAAAATATTTAAAAGTAACAATGTATAGTATGTTATAATAAATATAAAAAGTCATACTATACCATGTTATAGAAATATATTAAAAAGTCATAGTGTAGTATGCCATAAAGATATGTAAAAAGTCAGTGTAGCATACCATAAAAAAGTGACAGTACAGTGTTCCATAAAAATATATTAAAAGTCATAATGTAGCCTGTCATAAAAAAGTCATAGTATAGTATGTCATGAAAATATCATAGCAGAATCTGTCATAAAAATATTTAAAAATATCATAGTATAGTATGCTAAAAATATATATAAAAAGTCAAAATATATTATGCATAAAAAAAATGTCATAGTATAGTTTGCCATAACAAATATGTAAAAAGTCATAGTATAGTATGTATCAATCGTAGTGCTGTTAGCTTCATTAGTGTATTTTTTCTATGTGGCCCTCAATCATATGTTGGCTTACTAAATTGGCACCCAGTGATCAAAACTTTGATAACGCCTGGTCTAATACAACCAGATATATTAAAGGGACAGACACCTTGGTATGAACAGTGAGGCATCCTCTGTGATCATGGTATAGGTCATTATATGGCCCAAACCTTCTGCATATCACAATTACTGTGAGCTAAAGGAAAGTTCTTCAGATTGCTTGTCCAAACCCCAAAGATGTTCAATTTAGAATGATATAAAACAGACAAAACCATCAAACCCCTACAGTGCAGTGGCTGGAACAAGCAAATGTTGGGCTTTTTTGCTTGATACATGAGTTAAGCTATTATTATTTATCAAAATAGTTGCCAATTATTTTTTTGTCGATCAACTAACTGTGCATTAAAGCCAGCTGACCACATCTGGAGCCTGGGTGAACTTGAATCTCTTCCTAAGATATATCCTGTGACAGAAAAGAGAGCATGTGAAGAAGCAGTTTAAAGAGGCTAGGAGACACAGGAAATGTTTCTGTAAGGTTTACTGAGTCGAGAAAGACTGCTGCACACAGAGCTGAAATAAATAAATGAAATAATTTTATCGTAATAATTATAATAACCATCATAGTAAGATTGCTTATTTAGGGTTTCTGTCTTCTTTTATATATATAATATATATAACTTTCAATAAATTGTTCCCTTTAATATTTTTTCTCCTGTGTGTATGCATGAGACTTTGGTTTGTTCCACTGAATGTCCTGGTAGCAGCATTCTGTATCCACGGTATCGCACGGGAGCATCATCCCCTGGGTCGTTTCTATAGCAATGCTAATAGACAAGGCACCCTCCCGCCGTGCTCGCCCCTGCGCTCAGCACCCTCTGCACCTATAAGCAGAGGGTATAGTGTCCTCTGGGGGGGGGGGCAGGGCGTGTGGAGGAGTCATGAAGAAGGTCTCCAGTTGTCTTTGGTCGGTCGTTGGTTTGGTTGGCTGGCTGTTTTTGGTGCAGCTTGGTTTTTATACATTCCAGTTCCTAAAGCTTCAGTCCCTGCGGTGAGTTGTCACGGGTTCATGCAGGGACTGAATGGTCCCTTTCCAGAGTCCCTTGTGATCCAGCTTCACTCTTGGTTGTTGGTGCACTCACTCATACACACACACACACACACACACACACACACACACTTACATACATTTCCTCGTCTTCCTGTTCTTACAAACATGCGTTTATTCAGTACATCACTCACTCGATCATTCCCTCATTCATCCTTTTGTCATCCATTCATCCGACAGTCTCACAGGTACCCACCAATTTAGCAGTGAGACAAATAAGTGCGTCACATGTCAACAGTCCATTATTGGTCCATTTGATCTGTGCAGATTTCTCTATCCCTTTGTCCACTATGCCGTTTTCCTGTCCTCTCCTTCCTCTTTTCCCTTTATCCGTAGGCTAAGCACCCACTCCCTTGTTCAGTCAGTCTTTCCCGCCCTTGTCCTCTCTCTGTATGGTCCAGTTGTAATCCCATACTTGACGTTGTCCAGTGAGTCCAGAACAGGAGACATGAAGGCCTTGTGGTTTTTGTGGTTGTGGAATAAAGGCCTTTGTAGAGCTTGGGACTCTGGCTGCCCTTCAGGTTCCCTCTCAGTATTTCTGGCCTATGAAGAGAAGCAGATCAGGTCCATAGAGCTTCCAGCAATGGACCAGTAATGATCCAGTTGGTCCAGTAAGGGAACTAAATTTGAGAGGAATGATCACTAACTAGGGGCTGTAGTGGCAAATTAGTAGGTGTAAAGCTAAACCCCATGAATGATTCATCAAGTTTCTGGTCAATGTTTGTCCCAACAAAGGGAGGTGTTCAGTCGTGTGCGACAGAGGAGATGACTGGGTTAGCCATTGGCAGGCTCAGGTCAAGGCTTTGGACGACAAGACAGTGGGTGCTAGCGTTAGCCACTACTAGCGGGGCCCAGTAGCGCGCACCCGCTTTCCCCGCTTGCTGACGGTGGTGAAGCGAAAGGGGGTGGTGAGGTCGGGCTGCTCCCCAGGCGGGAAGCGCTTCATGAAGTGTACGTCCTGCTGGTTGGGGAGCGTGTGGGGCCCGCGGCGAGGACGGCCTCTTTTAGTGAAGCCCACGTACCAGCCTGTGTAGCGTGCTGACATCAGAGCTGTGTAGTGGTTTTCCAGAACCTTTTCCACAAAGACGCAGTCATCGCTTCGATTACTGGCCTTCTGAGAGAGCAGAGAAACCACAGGTACCCGCACACACACACACACACACACATTGGGAGAAACAAAAAGAGGCTGGTCAGGAAACTGAAAGATAATTTGATTTTTGATAAACACATCTCTAAAAGAAAGAAGTCTCACCTTTCCTACCAGCTTGCCACGACGGTTCATGCAAAGGTAGAAATTGGTTTCTTTGCCCCGGATTCTCACCTGGCTGCCAAAGGTATCGGCCTCCACTACGAGCTGGGCTTGTGAAGGGACAGACAGAGGGACAGACAGACATTAGAGCCGCAGGCAATGCAAAGAAACACTTCGTTGTGTTTGCAGCACTTCACAGGTTTATTAGGTTAAGGGATGTCAATTGTTAACTGTTAATAGGTTAGCTGCAGAGAATATTTTTGAGCAGTTATATGCTTGTCAGACTATAAATCACCCAGTCCTGGTGGGAGCTAGCTAGCGGTGCAACTTGTGGTGATTTCTGCTGGTAATGCCATCTCGACTTTATGCCATCGCTTTGGAAACACTGTCCCAACCCTCAGTCTCCCCCCAGGTCGCCCTGATCATTAAGCAGCTCAGTTTTGAGCCACAAACTCCCACTGTTAGTAACGTTGGAAGTGTCAGCACTGCGGTGAAGCTAACAATGCTAAAGGGGTTTAGTGGCTCAAAGTAAAGCTGCTGTCCTGCCGCCGGGCAGCATTACAAGCAATAATAGCGAATGAGTGGTGCTGCCAGCTAGCTCCCACCTAACCCGGGTGCACAGTAGAGAGCAGCCAAGGCAGGCGAGAGGGTGGGCAATGGGCACTATATGTTTCCACATCTTATTGCAGCGAGCTAACCTGTCTGTTAGCAAAGCCAACAGATATTAAATGGCAAGAGATTTACAACCCAAAGCATTATATTTGATTAACTCTAAATGGATAGCGCTTTGAAATGTGGTGCTAAACTGACTGAGTTAATTGAGTGCCAGACTAAAAGAAAGGTCTCTTATATCTCACTTCAGTTTGCTTTTTTTTATTTATTTATTATTTTTATTAAAAGTTAGTCACTGGTCAATGGGTGTCAGGCTATTGAAAGCAAAATTAACCGAAACTGACATCCGTAATTAGTTTGTATCACACAAATATTAGAGGAAGGAAGATAAAGCTAACCCAGATTTAGAGCTCACTTTGTTTCATGTTGTCCAGGATTATTTGCCAAAGCAAAGAACAACATTCAAGCTTACACAAACAAGCCCACAGCCAAGTAGTGTGACACTAATTGCAAAGATTACCAGCCAGCATTAAATCAGATTTGTGTTTTTATAACCAGATAAGGCATTCACATTAAATCACAGTTTCAGGATTCATAGCTGCTATTAAACCTGCTGATAAATCACAGGCCGATGTAAATGTCTCTGGCTGGACAGATGGTTGTCAGATAAGCCCGGTCACACACATGGATGTGAGGCCGCTGACCACAAATGGGCCTCGTAAAAAAGATAACAGCCAAGAGTAGACAGAGCACGGAGGGCTGGGAGGAGCGGGAGAACACTCAGACTGAGTGTCTGCGATACTGTTGTTTTAAGGTGAGTGCGCGTGCGCATGCACATCTGTGTATCTGTGTGTGTGCAGGTGCATGCATGTTCATCCTTCCAGGCAATACCGCTTCACCAAGTACACATCTTCAGAGAGCACTTTTGCCTGTTTAAAAATAAATCCCTAAAATGGTTCCTACATGACCTTAGTCAACAAAGGGGTCAAGAGAAATCAATACCTCCCTCCCTCTTGCCCTCTTCCTCTCTCTTCCCCCAACTCTCCTCTCGTCTCCCTTCTGCTCTTTTGCTTCATGTTTATACCTTCATGCTCCCGCCCCTTCTTTGCTTTATTTCTTCTCTCTCTGCTCTTGGTTCCCTTGTGTAATACCTCATCGCCGTAGTGGGTCAGTTTTGGGTGGATTGTTCGGCTTAGGAGGGTCCCACCTATGGCTTGAAGTGGCGTGTGAGCGACCTGACATGTTTGTGAATCGACGGGGTGTGCAATGTGAGCCACTGCTGAAGCACATACAGAAATATGAACTCTTGCTTTCTGGCTTTCTTCTGCTCATTGATTCTGTGTGTGGTTTAAGAATGGGTTCGACATCATTACAGACGGAGAAAGGTGGAGAGGAGGAGGGAGTGGGGGATGGACAGAGGGAGTGTTGGAGGATGGAGGGGGGGAGAGGAAGCCTGCTGTTTTAAATCCAGAGGAGACAACAGGGAGGATGAGAAATCAATGGAGGGATCGATGACGGAGATGAGTTTCTAACACTCGGTCCGACACTCTACCTGCCAGGCTTCTCCCGCTAACTCACTTTTTTCACTAACACCTTCTCTCCTCTTTCTCTCTCTCTCTTTCTTTTGCTCTCTTGTGAATCATTGAGTCAGCAGCCAGTCGATGAGGTCTTTGTACTCCCAAGACAAGCTCCACTGCCCCTCTGCCAAAGCCTGGGGAGGCATGTGTGTGTGCTTTTGTGAGTGTGCCTGCACAGTTGCATTCTGTATCCATTCATGCATGCACTTGGTCAACCTTCAAGTCTTTGTACTTGCAGCCGTTAGTCAGTGTGAGTGTGCATGTGTGTGCAGGGAAGCATCTAACTGTGCATACATTCACATGTACCAGAGTGTGTGCCTGTGTGTGTGTGTCTTACCAAATTTGTCTCCATCTTCTCCTCGAGCGCTGATTCTGCGTCCCAGCACCTGGACGTGTTTGCCGCTGGTGCGGCTGTAGAGCTGGTAGACCCGGTGGTGTCGCCGACTCATGGTGTCTCGCACCTGCGTCTGGTTCTCCACATGCACACTGAAGTTGACCCCATCCACACCAAGTACCTGCTGGATTCACACACACATACGCACAGAGGCAGACACACACCCAGAAGTTGGCACACACATACATTTATAGAGTCATGAACAGGGTTGAAAAACTGCACATACTACCAATATACAAGTTGTCTTTTATAATGTATGGCCACTCTCTGACATGCATGCAGACTCTTACCTGTAATGGATTGCACATCACCAGCAACATCTGGATACATCTGGAAAAAGTAGAAACAGATGAGTTCAGAAATATGTAAGCAACATTGAATGTTGGAAGAGTCATGCGTGACACCATGATTTCCATCTCTTTCTTCTCTGCCGTTCTTTCTGTTCAACATGTCTTTTCCTTATTGGGTGATTACTCACACTGCTGGGTGTGTGGCTGGCACGGGGACATGACATACAGACAGGCAGATGTCCAGGCATCGGCAGACAGACAACACCCAGAGCACTGTTTATCGTAACGCTACCAGCCTTCTGTCCAAACCCACTTTCTGACCCGTTCCTGACTTTCGCCACACCAAAATCTGGCCTCCAAATGACCTGATTGGACCGTGGCGAAATGGCAAACATGCCGAGACAACTAGAACATGTTTTGGTTTGGACATCTAAGGGACTGGGCTGGCTTATTTGGCTGCTCTGTGTATGTAGACAGCTGGGCTGGACTACAGGTGTACACTCCGCTGTGATGTGGCTTTGGAGAGCGGTGGACTGTGGTTACATTTAGAGATGCTATGAATAAGTGAGAACATGAGCTGTGGAAAGATGATTAATGGAGGAATCAATTGGTACGGAGTAACCGTGGTGACGTAGCATGCAGAATTAATGTGCATTGTTCTTTTGAAAAATAACTTTTATGCATTATTTCTTATTACTTGTTCCTCTGATGTGGACTTTCAGAGACATCTGTGATTGAGACAGCTGGTTATAGTTACAATTAAAATTTGTCTCACTTTATCACATTCCTTAATTAAAGTTTAGACCTTGACCTTGAATGTATCAAATGTTATTCACAGCTTTAGTAAGGGAGTGATTGTGTTGCGCAAAAACTACTCTGGCAGTCCTTGAACTGTTCTGAATTAGTGGCTGAAGACATGATGAAGTTCAGAACCAAGTGTGTGGGCTGAAAAGCAATTCTACGAATTCTGTCTTTCCCCACCTCATCGTCTGCTATCTCTCTGCATGCCTTTTCTCTCTCCGTCTCTCTGTGCTCCACTCTTTCTCTCTGACTTGTTGTCCTCCCTATCTCTTTTCTACCTTATCTCTCCCTCCCTGTCTCTGTCCACTCTACCTTTCTCCTATCGTTCCCTGCCTCCCTTCTTCCTTTATGTTTGGGGTTAGCAGGGTGACTCCTCCACACTGTCATGGGCATGCACACAGATGTGCAGATGTGTGCAGGGTGGATGTGTGTGTACAGGAGGAGCAGGCAGCTGACAGCTGGGCCAAAGCAAAGACATACGCGCTGCTGAGAGAGGGAGATAGCGAGGAGGAGAGAGAGAGGGAGACTGAGAGGTACACAAAGGGATAGGGAGAGGGAAGGTGATGTAAGAATAAATAAAGGGGAGATGAAGCAAGAGAAGGCTGACAGATAATAAGAGAGGTGAGAGATAAAATCAGAAGGAAGATGCACAGATGTGAGAAGGAGACGGTGAAAAAGAACCAAGGTTACATCTTGAAGGAAGGAGGAGAAAAAGTGGCAAAATGAGAGACAGTAGTGTAACCACAGAGTGTGGTCTGGCGTGAGAAGTAGACAAAAAGATAAATAATGGGAATGAAAGAAGGGGGGGTTAACTCGTGCAAATCGTAACACATGTCATTGCCTCCTGACTAACATACACATATATGTACATATGCTTGCTTTCTCTCATCCCCACTCTTTCTCATCTCGTTTCTCTTTCTCAACATTTCTTTCCCATAGCTGGTGTTTTGGCCCCTGACTCGTTCTAATAGATGCAGATATCCTGGGCAATGCAATAGAGTGTTGGCCCTCACATTTTGCCTGCGCAGCCGAAAAAACCTGAGCGCCTGTGCATTGTGAGGACTCTCAGCTGTTAAAACACCACGGCTGCACTGCCGCCGAGGACACTGCAGGAAAAGTGCCTCGGCACTGGATTCCCCCGCTCCCACAAAAACCACAGACACTCCATATTATGCCAGCCACAGAGAGAAAGAGAAGGAGAGAGGAAAGAGGGAGACAGGAGCAGCCGGGGGTGGGGGAGGGATGTGAAAACGAGAGAATAAGAGAGCGCCGAGTAAAAGTTGGGGAGAGTAAAGACAGAAGGAGGTATGGAGAGAGGGAAAGCCCGGTGCGCCTTGGCCGGCTGCCAAAACAAGCAAAGGTCTGACATCATAAACCTGCGTCCCAGCAGATCTACCATATGGAGGCTGCGGTTAGACTAGCAGGCCTCAGCACCGAGGACTGGGCAGCAGCGTGGAGTGAGAGCGGTCGGCCTGGTGGGACTCAGCACAGAGCGGCGGTTTCAGCTGTGTGTAGCAGTGGTTAGCGTGGTAGGCCAACACTGGAGCAGTGGGCTTCGGCATGGTGCAAGAGTTTCAGATGTTCAGCAGCGGGCCTCGGTGAAGAATAGTGGTTAGGCTAGTGGGCGTGTGAGTGGTATCAGCAGTAATAGGGCCCATGGTGGAGCAATGGTTAGGGAAGCACAGGGCCTCAACATGGAGCTGCGGCTTTATGAGAAGAGCAGTTAACAGGTTGTTGTGGCAAAAGGCCCTTGGCTTTTCTCGCTGGCTGAAGACGTTCAGTAAGATCACGCTGGTAAAACAACACGGATGAAATGAAGTGGCTGTGGTAACACTGATAGGCAAGAAGGAAATGAATGGAAAGATGATTGGCTCTGAAAGACCTAAACTAAAACCAGCAGACTAAACAGTGAGACTGCTCTTCCTCAGATACTGCCAGGGGCGCCATCATTCATCAGTTATTAATTCATACTTTTTATCTGAGCAAGTATCTGTGGAAAAACGGGGTATAGGCAAGACAGGAAGACAGATGTAGGCAGTTAGGTGGGTAAGTGGAGAGAGTGTGAGGGAGACACAGACGAAGAGAGAGAAAGTCAGGCAGACACCAGCAGCAGCAGCAGCAGCACACACCCTGTCCAGGTTGTGTGAGGAATGAGAAGTATCTGGAGATGACTGCCATCTGGGAGAAGTACAGCCGACACAAAGAAAGAAAAATAAATCCCTTGGCTTTTAACAAGACACACCTCAAATGGGCAAACTCAAGCCCCCTGAGTCTGTATCCTCCTCCCTTAGATTTGCTCTTGGCACTTTATCATTTTCCTATCCCACTAGATAAAGCCGGTGTTATTTGACTCAACTTCTGAAATATTTTCAATAGGGGAAAAAAAGTATTTTCTTGGCGATGGGAAAATGGCCTTTCCTAAGCCAGCTTGGCCATCCCTGAAGTAAGTGCAGATGGTGATGGAGATGTTTATGGCAGGTTTTATGAGTAACAGGGCCCTGACTCTGACCCAGTGACCCTGAACTGTCAGCCAATCAAAACAGGGCCTTCCGTGGCATGTTTTCTATGGGGACTGATGAGGAGTGATGTAATCGTTAGACACTGCAACCTTCCTCTCCATCATCTTCATCTGTAGCTATAGGCCTGTCACGAAACTAGTTTAAACAACCGAAGACAGAGATAAGACCTGAGCTGATAAACAAGATTTTTATATGATAAGTGATAAAAGTGACTTACAAGACGGTCAGCGTGGAAAGAAGGGGCCACATTGCTTCCCCCCTCCACTATGGAACGTGTCCCAGAGACAGTCTCCTCGCTCGGTCTGAGCCAGTCCGACAGTCCGGAGAGTTCCCCTCTGTGTTTTGAATCCGCTGGATGTTGTGCAGAGTCAAAGAGTCAGCGGACACTCCCGTTGGCATCGGCGGCGGCGTGCCCCGGTTCTCCCGGCGTGGGTAAATGTGCGGGCGCGGGCAATGTGGGGTGTGAGGCTGGGGTAACTGTGCCACTGTGACCGCCGGGCAACCTCTAACAGCTGTCCAGACCGGTGGAGAGACGGATGGGCGGGGGAGCAAAGGGGGAAGGTTAGGGTTTTAAAGGCTGCGCGTCCCCGACAAGGAGAGGAACAGGTGAAAGCGCGCTCACGCGTCACAGATAACCAACTCCAATCGACCTTGTTGACCCTTAGAGTGATGCTCAGCCCTGTGGACAGATGCGGTGCGTGCGTAATCTTCTGCGTAATCCAATGCGTAACGTTTCAGCGCAACAGAAAGCTTCTGGTCACCAAAATGAATTCTGTAGTCGGTGAGATGATAAAAGAAAGTGGTGGAGTGTTTGTTCCGGTACAGACAGGAGTAGCAGGCAGGTTTAGTCCCAGCAGAGCAGGGTCAGGAGCTGTTGGAGGTGGGCTACCTGGGCTGGCTGATGGAGCAAATGGCGAGCTGGAGACGGGGGCTCTGCGGGCGCAGGGTAATGCAGGGCTGCCTCGGTCATGACTGCGCCCCCACGCTGGCTCAACGGGTCTGTGGCTCAGGTGACACCGACCAACAGTGTCCGACAAAGAGGGCGATAAGGTCCCGGAGCGGTCCAGCTCAGAGGGGTATATGGAGAGTGGTGAATGAAAATGGGAGGGGATAATAAAGGGGAGAGAAAGACGAGGGAGGGAGGGGTGGCTGGAGAGGATGGGAACAGCTGTGACTGGGTGGCGGACTCAGCCACCCGCGACACCGCGAGGAAATGACAGCCGCACTTTGCACCTGATTTTCCGGACTTCCCCGCTTGCCTCAGCCGCTGGTTACCGCCTGGCTGCAGCAGTCCTCCCTGCGCCCTCTCGACACAATACCAGCCAAAACACAGCACGATGACATCACCTCCAAAATGTTTGAAGGGGGAAAATGCAATCCGATCTTTTTATTTATTTTTTTAAACGTAGAAAGTTTAAGCAGTTTCTCAGAGGGGGGAAAAACACGAAAGTCTCCTCGTTCCGAGAAAAACGAACTCCGCCGTGCAAGAGGAGAGGAGTCGAGCTCACCAGTTTCTGAAGAAATAAAAGTTAAAACGGGCGCACTGGAGACGTGTTTACCCAAAAAATCACACTGACAGATCGACTCCCAGTCCAGAACCTGCACCGTGCCCCTTCCCCTTATATTTGCCTCCCTGTTTCATTCAGACACCAGAGCAGAAAACGCAAGAGAGAACGCAAAAAGAGCCCAGCCGTGCGTTTTTTATCCACTTCACTGGTATTATGCAGATCCTTCTCCCTTTCAAAAATTCCAAGGTTCCCTTCCATAAAAAGCTCTTCTTGAGGGGGGCTGCACAGGAGAGGCGCGTCGGCAGGCACAGACCTCACTCCAAGAAAAACCAGAACAAGATTTTAACAGACGCGGATCAATCCTCCCTCCCTCCTCTCCTCTCCTCACTCCCTCCCACCTCTCTCTCTCTCCCCTCTCCTTCTCTCTCTCTGCCTCACACACACGCACATGCACACTTATTGGATCAAAATGGGATTAGTCAGTCGCTATGCGATGCCGACCCAACTTACACTGCAAAAATATAAATTTTAACAAGTGTTCTGTTCTATGTGAAAAACATCTGCTAACGAGGTGAGATAATTTTACTTGTTTACATCAAAGCAACTTGTTTCTGTCATTTTTACACATCAGGCCATTTTCTTTTGGGCTATTATGTTATTCTGTCTTGTTTCAAATGATGTTTGTTTGTGGGAATTCCTGAAACAAGCAAATTCATTGGAAACAATTTGAATGATGTCATGGTGTCAGGAGGATTTCATTTGTGTCCAGGAAATAGGATTTTAAAGTAAATGAATGTGACAGAAAGAGAAAGAAGCAAAAACTTTTTTCTGTGTTATCTTTTAAAGATCTCCACAAAACAAAGACACCTGTCTCAGTCAAGTGAACATCTGTCTTAAAACCGAGCGCACTTCTTGCCCTCCACTATCTCCCCCGAAGATAACCTCACCCCTGCAGCCTCAGTGGCCCCGGACTCAGGATGAGAGGGTGGAGGGCAGTGCACTCACACACACATGCACACACTCTCACACACACAACCTTCAGAGCCGCCGCGCTTTCAAGTGATGTATTTTGACTCCCCATTTCATAACTTTTAAGTTAAACCTTAAGAGGGAAAAATGAAACGGAGAATGAGAGACAGTCGGGAGGGCGGTATGTAAGCACGGACACGGATCCAAAACGAACATTTCTCAGGGATTTCGGCAGCAACGCCCGCTCTGCGCTCCCAAAACTCCCTCTCACCGCCGCACAACCGCAGACGGTCAGCCAAGCCAACACAACACTCCTGCCATACCTTTCATTCACTCACACACACACACAGACACACACACACACACACACACACACAGAAAAAGAATAGGGGGGGAAGAGAGTAAATTTGTGCATGTGAGTGCGTGTGTGTGTAATAGAGGTGGGAGGGGGTTGGCCTCATACATCAGGGACAGTTATCTTGGCTCCAAGTGTAGGCTTATTCTTTTCAACATTGTACTTTCAAATCACACACACACACACACACACACACACACACACACACTTGCAACTGGACAGGGTTGAGCTGGGCTGGGTAGGGGTACTGTGGTTGAATGCCTTTCCAGTCATGCTCCATAGACAAGCCTCTGGCCTTCTTTCCTACTACTGGCTCTCTCTGTCTTTGCACCTGTGTCTGGGTGCTTTTTCGCCGCTCACCGCACTGCTGCAAGGGACACGAGTGTAAATGTTGTGGAGAGGGATTTGAACCACATTCTGGTGATGAGGAATGAGGCCCGTCTGGTACTCTTAAGCCCAGATGGAAGGGTTCAGAACAGGGACTATAGCACATCTTGGTACAATGGTGGAGTAAGAAAAAGCAGACAGAGGGGCTCAACTCTGTTCACACACTGCGCACGAAAGCCTGATTTAACAGTAGCTGTGGATTTGTAGATAGTAGTAGATTTTCCCAAAGGATCCCGATGCAGAGATAATCTTACTCCTGTTGTAAATCTGTCAAATTTATGCTACAGGAAGATTCTTCTGACACAACCTGGCACAGCACTATGAACATAAGTTTTGGTTGAAATACAAAAAGAAAACAAAGCGCAAAATTAAACGGAGCCCCATTCACATCTGGAGTCATGCATTATACACTTGGAAAAACACATTGTTCATACCTCAATTAGAACTGTGATTGGTTCCTCACCAAACAAAGCAGTAGCTGCGAGTCTTAGAAATGACTTTGCCTGCTCCTTATTTTGAGTTTGATGGAGAAACAGTTCTTGGGTTTGGAGCAACACAATTGCCAGAAAAAAAAAAGTTGGCATTGTATGTTTCTACAAACCACGGATAAGTACATGTGCACGTTATTGTGTGGCGAATATGTTGAAACTTTACGATTCAACAACGCTGTGGTTAACGTGTGGTTAGGTTTAGGCACAAATACCAGTTGGTAATGGTTGGGAAAAGATCTTGTTTTGGCTTAAACTGCCCAGTTTTGGGGGCCCCTCTGGAAAAAGCAACCACATGTCAGTAAAAAACAATCACATTTTGCCACTATCTTGACAAGAAATGCAGTGATGTCTCAGTTAAAAACAACAGCTTTTCATGGTACTATCTCTGCTGGAAAAACAGTGACAGGTCGCTACAAAACACGCACATTTGGTGTCTAAAAATCCGCTGGAAACGCAGCTATTATTCATTAAATTACAACCAGTTTTAATGCTTGTTGGTCTTGAACAGTGGTCTCCATTGGTCTGCAGCTTGGCAGGTGTCTCGCCCAGGTGACATGCCGTCCACCATCCCCTCCACCTCCAGATGACAGTCAGCTCACTACATCACTTTAGAAACCTTTGATATGATACATATCTTGAAACCTACACATGTAAGAAATCTGTGTTTTGCAGAAACGTACAGTGCCAACATTTTTGGTTCAGAAATGACATTCCACCTACCTTATCTGACAAAATAACAAAGTTTGAAAGAAAACAAAGGTTGTAAACCAACCAGACCTTTTCTTCCTCTCCCTCTCTCCTTCTGTCACATCACTCTTGCTCATTCATTTTCTGTCCTCCCTATCTGTCTCTTTAATCTCCCCGGCTGTTTTTTATCTGCTCACTCTGTCCCTCCCTCTGTTTGCAGCCAGCATATTGATTGCCCATGTCTTTGCCTCTGCAGCTCCTGCCTATTGATCCTTAGCTAAGACACACACACACACACACACAAACTTGTATGCACACACATCCTCACATACATGGATGTCCCCTTCCCGTTTCTCTGCACTCAAAAATCCTTGCTCCTTTTACGCGGACCAACTTTGCCACATGCATTATTCCTAAATGCACACGTGCATGCACTCACGTGTGCATAAACACACACAAAGGCACACACACCAGGACACTTATTTTTTGCATATACCCTCTGTTGTGTTGAATAGACTTGGCATTGATGGACGTTATGCCTTTGTGCTCCTCTCTCGACTCATTAAAGTGAATGAGAGCCGTGTGTGTGTGTGTGTGTGTGTGTGTGTGTGTGTGTGTGTCTGGGGCCCTGTAGCTGCTGTAGGTCTGGGCCCAGCAGCTTTTACTCTGTGTATCTCTCTCTCTCTCTCTTTCACTGGGCCTGCAGGCTTCTTCATCCAGGGAGCCTGGTCAATATGGCCATTCTGTCTAGCAATTAACATCGATCAGTGCTCGTCAATACCGTCAGCAACCAGACAAAGACCCAGGGTGCATTGCGTGTGCTTGCCCTTTCTCTATCACAGTCCAACAAATCCCCAAACAGCACTCTCATTATATGAGGGCATTCTGGCCTGACCCCAAGGTCATCGTGGAGGAAAGGCATGGTGTGCTGGACTCTGTGTTATGGGTGACTGGAGTGGAACCTTACCCAGAGCTCGAAGTGTTCTGAGCCGTGGGCCAGTTGTTGACTCATTGTGACAGTTGTTGTTGTGTGGGTGAGGAGTCAAGTTTAGATATTCTTTGTTTGGATGGAGTCAAAGACAAGTTGGCAGACAGGCGATATCATCCCCCCGCGGTGTGCTCTAAAGTGTTAGACACTGTGAAAACTTTGAACAGTATAAATGCAATCCATCATCCTGGTGACACACAGATTTGGAGTTTTCAGATGTGTCAAGTGCGGTGGATTGTGTCCAATTAGCTTTGACTATAAGATATGGGCTATATATGTTTGGATGGGAGGGGGGAAGCGGGTCTGTGTATATGTGGGATCTCTGGAGGGAGAAATAGGCTTTTGGCTTTGATTAATACCTGCAGACATGGGCCTTAAACTTCACATCAGATGTTGAGATGTCAGGCTAACATCGGTTTCTGGGATAGATATCCCTACTCTGTTAATCATGGGCCAAGTTTAAACTGTTCCCCAATGTGTAAATGTATGAGACACTTAATAAAGGCCCTTTGATGACAGGGGGGCCCATGCGAAGTCAAGGAATGCGTACAGTGTGCCGGGCTTTGAAATGAGAACCTGTTCGCCACTTGTCCGCGTCTGCGAGATGAGAGAATCGACAGCTGCAACTAAGTAAGAGCAGGAATTAATTAGCGGAGAGCTGTTTGTGCGATAGTGAGCCGTGGTTGAGATGAAGAGAAAAGCAAAATATTGTTTTTATTAGCGGCGATGTTGGTGGTGCACAGCCTGCTCCCTTCTCTCGCTTAGCAGGATTAATCCAGTGAATATGAACGTTTACTCTCCTCCGTCGCACAATCCATTGCAGCTGTTGTCTCTATACATAGCCCAGCTGAAGCACTGGAATAACTTTACTTTGACACTTTCAAGTTGGAGGGTTTGATGCTGCTTTGGACTCGTGTCAGGGTAATTATTCATGTAATCTAGCTTGTCATTGTTAGGCCAAAGCCTGGTTTTGCAAAGTGAATCAAGTGGTCATGTTTTTTGGGCTACACCTGCCTTCATAGCGAGTTATTCAGTGGCTTCAGGAGTTTGTTGTCATTGTTGTGGACAAGGATTGCCAAAACATTTCATAATACAAAACATCTGTGATTAACCAAGTGCAACGTACTGACTTCAGATCCAACA
Source organism: Epinephelus moara (assembly GCF_006386435.1). NCBI lineage: Eukaryota > Metazoa > Chordata > Actinopteri > Perciformes > Serranidae > Epinephelus > Epinephelus moara. The sequence goes on from NC_065509.1 coordinate 22,139,838, forward strand.
ACATATGCAATCCAGCAGTGGGACTGTCTTATCTTCACCTCTGCGCCATCTGGCAAGTCCGCCTGTTGAAGTTTGGACACTTTGCATTGATGAAGTGGTATGTAAAAAACAAAGATGTCAAACTTGGAAGGAGTCATCCTCATGCACCTGTATCAAATATCAGCGTCATCAGGAACTTATGACAGACTCATGAAGGAACCAGCTATTATCCATCCATCAATTATCTGCAACCACTTATCCAATTCAGGGTCATGGGAGTGCTGGAGTCTATCCCGGCTGACATTGGGCAAGAGGTGGGGTATACCCTGGGCAGGCTGTCTGAGTATGGGCATGGACTACAGGCGAATTGGTGTCCCCAGTTAACCCAACTCACATGACTTTCCATCATGTCTTTGAACTGTGGGAGAACTCGGAACTGAACCCAGAGAAAACCCCTGCTGACACGAGGAGAACATGCAAACTGACACAGATGGGCCCCAGCCCAACATTGCTAACCACTGCACCAATGTGCCACCCGGCCCACTTAAATCAAGGACAGAAACAAATTTCAACAACAACAGGGACCATCTGAGTATTTGATTTGACATTAAAACTAAAGATAAGTTGCTGCAACGAGGGAGGGGGAACGGCAAACGCAAAAAGTCCTGCGTGATGGAGATGTACTGCAGGAGTGGCACTGCACGCTGTCTGACGCTGATTGGCAGGAGATGTTATTGTGCTCCATGAGGATGTTGAGAAGAAGAAGAAGAAGATAATTGCTTTTGACCAATGAGGTTGTACATAAATATGCAACGCTCAGCGACTGGATGGATGTTTGTTTAATTATGGTCCTTGTGGTTGTGTGTGTTTGGTTGAGTGAGAGTGTCATGACCCTCAGTGACAGACTGCGCACAGCTGAGTGTGGGGAGTTTGCGGCTATAGTGTGAATGGTTACGAGCGCATGCAAAGATTGCGTCAACAAGGGAATGCATAAAGTTATGTGTGTTTCATGACTGCAGTGTGCATGTGTGCATGTGGGTGTGGGTGTGTGTGTGTGTGTGTGTGTGTGTGTGAGAGAGAGAGAGTGAGAGTTATCCTGCGCTCTCCATGCATAGTGATGTGAATTGCAGCTGTGGCTTGTGTTGGACGCTGCTCCGGCAGCATGTTGTTTTCTTTTTTTTTTTTCTTCCTGTTTCATGTTCAGGCGCTCAGCGATGGAATCCATGATCACGGTAACCTTCACTCCTGTCATCTTTTCTGTTCCTCTCATCCACATACTCCCTTCTCTCTTCCTCCCCCTCCTCTCCAGTTAGCACCCTTTACTCTTCCATCCTTTTTTACTCCCTCTCACTGTGTCCATTTCTCTCATTCTGTTTTTTTCCCCTCTCCCTGCCCCTTTAGCCTTGCCACCGGGCAGAGGAGGAACTGTAATGTTTATGAAACCCTTTAATGTGCTATGTAATTACCCTGGCAACACCTCCCATCATTACTCACGCCAATAAAGCACCTTCGAATTGACATGTCAGAGTGGGAGAGCAGAAGACAGAGAGAGAGAGAAGGACACAGCACACACACTTTCCATCATTCAACCCCCCCGCCTCCATTAATCTCTCCTCCTTTCTTGTCTTTCTTCAGTCTCCATTTGTTCATCTCTGTTTGTCGTTTCTTTCATTCTTTCCATCCGCAGCTCCTTCCTCTCCCTCTGCATCCCCTTCTCTCCAGCTCACTGTGACTTCTGCCAGATGCCCAGGTGGTGGTCAATTACAGCACAACTCCTTTTGGAATAACAAAAGCATTCTTAAACTTGCTCCACTGAGCCTATTTTAGGAAGACTTCTCTGTATGCTGGAAACTGGGTGAATGGGCCTGAAGGAGAGGAAGAGAGGGAGAGAGAGAGGGGGGGGGGGGGGGGGGGGGGGGGGGGGGGGTGAATTATAAGAAATAACACTTACTGAAAGAGTGTAAATGAGGATGCATAAAACAGGCAGGCAGCTGCAGGAGTAGCCTGAATGGTGCATTCCTCACACTAATTGTTGTGAGTAATGCAGAAATGTTTGTTTATGCTAAAAACTTCCATATGCAATTAACACATACTCACTTCCTCTTACAGCAGTCCCTCCCTTTCCAGAGCACCCACCCATGCTAGTCCTCGGGTCACTATACCTCCCACTTAGACAGCTGAGGCCCCGGCCCTTCTTGTGTTAGCATAGATGCTAAGTCCCCTAGCTTTTCCCTACCTTTACTGCAAACGCTCATACCCCATTTTCTTTAACATCGGACTCTTACTGTAATACCCTCTGCCCACCTCTGTTCATCTGTGGCTGTAGCCTCTTATTCTTCCCCTGTCCTGGCAAAATCCTCATTTGTAAGACAAATATTATAACAAATTAAGCAGCAAAACAATGGGTGGGTGTCTGCCTGACGTCAGCCTGCATTTCATTAGCAATCGCTAGGCTAACGCGTTCCATATGGAGGAGCCTGCAGGGTAGCCCCCTGCTGCCCAGCCCCAGCCTAGCCCAGCCCAGCGTGGCCCAGCTCGACTTGGTTGCCACGGTCTGCCCCCACCTTCGGTCTCAGTCAGCCCCCATTTTGGACCCCATCCGGGCCCCCACCATTATGTCATCTTTAATTTGGACTTGTCACACATCACCTGACACCTACCCCCGTCATGCTGTAACCTTTTGTCCCGTTGGAGCGAAAAAGCACTCCGGAGGCTTTCTCCCTCTCCTTTTCTCTCCCACTTTGCCTGTTGTTTTATTCTCCATTTTCTTCTCCTGCTTTCTCTTTCTCTCACGCTCTTTCCCCCTCGCTCACACTCTCTCTGTTGGCTTCCTTCACTTCCTCCTTCTTTCTCTTCAACCTCTTACTCTATGGTAAACCCACCTGCCTTTCCCCTCTGCCCTTTGTCATCCAGATTGAGGTTATATATGTGTGTTTGCATGTATGTGTGTGTGTTATGAGCAGAGGAAGCAACCAAGAAAAACTCAGACAGGAATCTGATGACACCTCTGCTCAGTCACCCGTAGCCCTTTTCCCAGACCCCCGACAGATGAGCTGAATGACAGTGATGTATGGGAAGTGACAGTCAGAGGGAAAGTAAAGTGCTCTGGAAAGAGCTAAATTATAGCACATGACAGGATTCTGGAGACAGACTGGTGTGTTGGACAGAGCTGTGGACTTCTGGAGAGCGGCAGGGCCGTGGGGCTGTCTCCTGTGATGGAAATATGGAATGTGACAGATCTCTGGAATTTAATAGAAGAAGAAGGACGGAGATGGAAGCGCAGAGAAATGGACGAGAGGAAACATATAGATAAGAAAGGATTCATGATTACAGGCATGAATTTATGTGTTCAGTGTGCACTGAGACAAAGATGGGTATGCATGTGCATTACAGGTGTGATCAGGTATTTGTGCATGGCCTGGTGTGTGTGTTTGCATGCTTGCCCTCTCCTGGTCGCTGTATCTATGTGTATAATCATATGTGTTTTTTTTAATGGCCTGTGTGCACTGGTGTGTGTGGGTTGCTGTGCACACCCATGTGAGTTGCTGGGTGTCTCTGGTAGCCGTCCCTCATCACTGCTCTGTTCCCCCAGGTCTCTGCTGTTGGCTTCACTCTGCTCTCCTGTTCTGCTGTGATGCTGTCTGTATATGCTTTGTGTTCAGCTCTGGTTTACCCTGTTGTATTCTATTGTATTCTATTCAAATTTATATCTATACTATTCTATTGCTGTAAGTATGACTAACTGGAGTGCTTGTAAAGAGCTTTGCCAGTGTATATTTTACAATACAGATAATAACTTTGAGCTTTGACTGGTCTGAAGCTTAGAGTTGGATGATTAAATTCATACGTTTTGAAAGGTCTATTTTTATATCTTGTAAGTCATAACTCCCTTCTCGCTTCTGCAATAATAGAAAAAAAAAAAAAAAAAGAATGAATCAAGTAGTGACAGCTGGTAGACAACCATTTGGTTAAATTATTCTCTACAGCTCAATAGCCCATATTCTGCTTGGATGGAGGAAATTATTTTTATTACGAGGGAACTATTCTGGACCCAAATGATCTGGTGAGAACTGCGCTGACCGAAGTGAAGGGAAACTTCAGAGGCTATAAATACCCAAACAACTACATATTGGATAAAACACTGAAAATGGAAAAAAGAACAAAGGAACTCCTATTATACACAGTTAAATTATCTTCATCCAGATTCCTTTGTACTGTGCAAAGCCAAGAAAATATTCCCACACATTTTCAATCGCTGCACAGCAATTAAGGAGCTATTCCTTTTTCTCAAGCTTCATAGCTTTATGAACATTCCCATAAAACTGATAATGGACATTTTCCATATACAGACGAGTGACAAGTTAAAGAAAGCTTGAAAAAATGAATGGAGAAATATATGATGCAGATGCTTTCACAGAGGGTGCAAGGGGTCACTGAATGGTTTGATGAAAATGATGTGAATCATATGCTGTGGCCTTCAGAGTCACCGTGGCCCTGTTTACACCTGGTATTAACATGTATCCTGAGTGATCGGATCTCAGGTGGACAGCTCTAAATATGAGTGTAAATACAGCCAATGCATCTTCAATACATCTTGAGTTCAGATTGCTTAAAACCACATTCAGACGTGGTCTGGGCCACATATGGCCACATTCTTCAGCAGAGTCACATGCCACATTAAAGGACCACTTATTTAGTTGACATCCTTGCTTACCAGCCCCACTGGATAAGAAAACTTTCTGTTGATGCAGTTACACAGATGCAGAGGTGAAGCACCGTCTCTGGCGCCATTTTCCTCCCCAACGTATTCTCACACCGACCTCATCACAAATTGACGTTTGGTCATGGACTTTCCACGTCCAGATACGATGTGAAAGGTACCCTGGGTGTGTTGGTTGTTGATGTTCTGGGACGCCGTGTCAAGTTCTGCCTGTTACATACAGTCTCTTTCAAAATAAACACAGAACGTCAATACAGCACCTTGAATTTATATCTACTCTAACTATTAACGCACGTGGTTGGGTTTAGGCTACAAATGCATGTGGTTAGGTTTGGGAAAAACACAAAACACAAACACCGCTCTCCCGGGTGAAAGTCAGTGTCTACCACCTTTTCTGCCCACCTTAGTGGGACTTTTGCCACCTTAATTTTCGTTCTTGTCCCGCCATATTTCCCCCTGATGCCACTGAGCACCGTTAAACTATACCACCAATCGGTTGCGTATCATGCCAACGTTAAAGGATGACTTTTTCATGAGTGTCTGATGCCACAAGTCACTGCCCAAGTGCTGGATTTCAACGACTTCAGTGTCAAACCAGATTGTCGTCCCTGTGAACGGTCAGTTCAGCATCTGCCTGGTTAGTACAAGCTAACACAGCAGCAGCAGCCATGTAACAGTTCCAACAAACTCATGTCATTAAGTTTGTCATTAAACCCATTAATAATCGTTGGATAATGTTAGCTGTGTGATGCTAACAGTTAGCCCTGTCACTGTGTGCATATTGCAGGGGCGGACTCTCACCATATATATCACTTATTTCATATTTTATTTGTGTCATATTTCATCCTTTATTTTAACTTGGCTTACTAATTTTAAATAGTAAAGGGTATAAGTGTGAGCATAGCCCTACAAACCTCCTGCTGGTTAAAAACAACATCAACATATTTGGTCTTTGCAAATGGAAATGATTCACAAGTTTATTTGCACATAGAGCGGGGCAGTGAGATCTGATCTCATGTGGTCACTTGAGGTGCATATGGAGATGCATTCTGATGCTAGGTGTGAAAAGATGTACTTAAAGCCGTCCACTTGTGATTGGATCACCGCTGATGCACGTTAATACCATGTGTAAACAGACTTTATCTCAACACTGTGAACACCTACAGTATGGGACATTTTGGACTGACATGTTACACAGTGCTCTCCACCACCATGATAAAAACACTAAATGAGGAAATATCTTTTGGTAGAATGGTGTTCATTGCTCCAGTGGAGTTTAGGGACCACATTTAGGGACCGAAACAGCTTCAGTGCCAACTATATGGTACATTTACAGTGCTGAATAAAACATATTAAACCCAAGATGACATTTGGCTGCAGCATTAGATCAAGTTAAGCGCACCTAATATCTTTCGCATCATTTTAGACATCTGCATGACAGATTGTATTCTCAACTGAGCATTAAAGTTCATTCTTTACACTGAAATAATAGTTTGACAGAAGATACTTTACTCAAGGTCCACCTACTAAAGTTTTCTGTTATTCTGCTTGACATGGATGTCATTAAGTAACAAAGAGCATGTCTGAAAAGCAAGAAGTGACTATCTGTACTGTTTACAACCACCTGAAGAGTGAAGTTTAAGACTTAAGTGAGAATTCAGCCATCTTAATCTGTTGAGGAAGAACATGAAAAGTGGTTGAAAGCACCAGCAACAAGGTATAAGTAAACTTTAATTAGGCTTTTTCGTAGAACCATATTCATCTGTAGCAAAACCATATGGATTTTAAGATTACATGAGGCTTGCAGGAAGTGTATTCATTTTAATGTACAGGCAAGTTGCCAGTAAAAAAATGTTTGCTTTATATGTTTCTGTAAACCACAGATATATTACATTTTTACATTCCATACCTATCATATCAGCATTTCTAAGCTGACATAGTATATGAGCTGATTTTGTCATCAGGAGGTGGGAGGGATGGTGAATGGCTTGACACATTGGCGAGACAGCTGCCAAGCTGTGGACCACTGTTTGAGACCAACAAACAACAACACCTGTTGTATTTTGGCAAACCTTCACTGTACTTTGACCCGTGTTTGTGGCTCTGAACCTGGGTGTTTTAGCGGCACATCGTGGTGTTTCCCCATGGTGATTGTTGCACCAAACCTCTGTGTTTTTCTACCATACCTGGGTGTTTCAGTGGCACATCCGGTGTTTCCAAATGGTGTTAGTGGCACTGAACCTGGGTGTTTTTACACCAACACATCGTTGTATTTTCCAGTAGCATTTGTAGCACCAAACCTGGGAGTTTTTTTCACTGAACCTGGTTGTTTTTTGCAGCATATCACAGTGTTTCCCAGCAGCATCTGTGGCACTGGACCTGGGTGTTTTTACCAAAACATCACAGCATTTACCAGGCGGTGTTGAGCCACTGAACTTGGGTGTTTTTCACCGACCCGTCACTGCTTTTTTAGCAGCTTTTGTGCTACCAAATGTGGGTTTTTTAAGCCAAAACATGATCTTTTCCTGGCCAAAACCAAGTGTTTTTTGTGCCTTAAACTAACCACACCTTCACAACAACATTTAAAGAAAAGTTGAGTTCCAACAAATCCAGAAAAGTACAATGCCAACATTGTTGTTGTGTTGAACAGACAGTGCTGAGGACTGTGTCTTTGGTGACGAAAATCACAATGTCAACATCAACACTTCAGGCCTCCAGGTAGATCACTGATACATGGAGTTTTTTACCTTTGTTTTTACTCTGCAGTCAAACAGAGACGTAAACCACATCGACGTAGTGGAATTGTAGCACTTGAGCTCTGTTTTCAACCAATAACTGTCACATTATGTGAGCTGTACTTTTCAGCACGCAGCTAAAATCACAATGCCTCCACATTCAAAGTAGTGAGGCTGGCTTATAAAATGACAGTGGTGGAGTGGTAAATACCAGAGTGACAACATCAGACATTTGTTTAGTGAGTTTGGAGTGTCTGGTTGCGCGGTATGCTCAGTAGCTGTGTGTTTTCAGTGGCTGTGTCGTATGTGTGTGTGTGTGTTTGAAAGCATGGTTTGTTCATATGAGGGCAGTTTACAGTTTGTGTGTGTGTGACTGTGTGTGTGTGTGTGTGTGTGTGTGTGTGTGGACCGCGTCAGAAGCTTGTGCGTCCAGTAGCATGGTGTGTCTGTATGTGTGTGTTTGTGTGTGTGTGTGTGTGTTGGCTCTCTGTGGGGTTGTTGGTTGCTCATGCTGGTTGGAAGTTTATGATCAGTATTTTCCGGCTTGCATGACTTAGCGTGTGAAAATCCATTCACACCCAACCCAAACACACACACACACACACACACACAGTAATGGTGTGGATCTTGATGATATTCCATGGTGTGTCCGTTACTGTATGGTAGTCTTGGTAGCGGTGCAGTGTGGGGGGAGTCAGGGTGTGTGTAACTTTGTGTGTTTGTGAGTGCAGCTGCATGTCGGTGTGTGTGGAATGAGTGTAAAAGACATCAGACACCACCGTTAATGGGCTTAATCAATGACAGATGAAATTCCTGTTGTTTTTCTCACCGCAGCACTGTCTGCTCCAATAGAAACAAGGCACAGAATGTGCAGAGAGACTGATGGGGACGACTGAGGTTGGAAATCTCACTTACACTCTCAGCCACCATACACACACACACGCAGTCACACTCATGGACGCTGCGTGAAAAAGGTTCTACATTGGCATGGACCTGCTTGCATTTTGCTCGGCCACAGAGTTTACGAATTGCATGAAATATGCATATTACAAATAAACTATGCGTACGCTGGTCTTTGACTCTGTTACACACATATGTCCACACTCACTCACTCACACACACGCACTTGCCAAAGTCCTTTCTGTGCTCCAGCTGGGGACCCAGCTGCAGTGATGTCATTGCTTGCTGCCACTTTGCTGATTGTGACTCTTATTGAAAGCAGAGCACTTTGATTCGGCTTCAAGAGCGGTCAGCGTGCACAGAGCGCACGCACACACACACAACGCACAAACACTAAAATAGATTGCACGCATTATGCACATACGAACACGTACGGCTCATACCATCAGCATATTTTGAGCACGCGCAAACACACGCACACACACAGAGTGCTTAAAGGTTTGGATCATAGTGGCACTTTAACAGCACTTTTCCAAAGTAGACAAACAGCTTGAATACTCAGTAGATGAGATGGAAAGCAGGGTGAGAGGGGAGGAAAGCAAAAAGGTTGTGCCCTTGAAGACTTGATCCAGAAAGAGAGGGAGAGAAAAAAAGAGAGAGATGGGAACGCAGCATTGACAGTTTGCTTTGAGAGCGGAGATAAGAGAGATGAAGTTACGCAATGAGGGAATGTCTCCTTTGCCTCTCCAAGCTATCCCCAAATATATCAATCTCTCTCACACATGTAAGATTATATTCACACAAACACCTACCACACAGCACGCTGACAAACACACACTTATAACTGTGTGCAGATTTAGGTACAGGCACACACACCAAACAGTCTTTGCCAGAATTTTTTTTTTAATCTATCAAGATCTGATATAAAACATCATTCTCCTCTTAACCTCCCCAACAGACACACACACATACACACACATACACACACACACTGACAAAATCAGTTACAAGACTCTGTGAAAGTCCTGCCAGTGTAAAAAGCTGCAAACATATGAGAACAGTTCTGAACAGTTTCCCCATATTATGGTCCATCTGGAATTGTCCCAGCACCCCCCTTTTCCTTCTGCGCTGGCCTTCGCTCTGTGTCCTCACTGCCAGTGGCACAATCTCAAGTTCTCAACCCTCCATCACCTCCTCCTCCGCTGCCACCCCCCCCTCCAAGACCTTTCTACCCATTCATGTCCCCAGACCCTATTCGTTTGCCTCTTTCTAAACCTTTTTGCCCTGTCCCCTTCACGTCCCCCCTTTCTCTCCCATCTCCCCCTTCCCCTCCTCTGCCTTGTATACACTCGTCTGTTGGCATGTCCTCTGTCTTTCCAGCCTTTGAAGGCTTTTCAGGCTGCTAATAAAAGACAGGTCCCCACCACAACAAAAGGGCTCAGCGCTGCCTTTGAATAAACAGTTTATTTCGTTTTTTTTTTCCCCCTCCCCATCATGTACCCCCCTCCCTCCACTAAACCCCACCCCACCCAACCCCGTGTGTGTGTTTTTTTCACTCTTGGCTAAGGGGGAAATATGTGCACTTGCTATGTTTTTTTCCATGTGATCACAATGCTCTGGAACAGATTAACAGAAGACGAGGGAGGGAGAGTGAGGGATGAAAACGATCGGAAGAGGGAACAGACAGAGAGAGCAGGTAACTGTGGCAACCTTGGCCTTCAGAGGAGACAAGCAGGGTGCGTGTTTATCTGTCAGTCAGTCAGTCAATCTCGTTGTCTGTATCTCCGTGCGGGACTCTGACCATATTGCTCAGGGGTCGTGGGACACATGCTCTCCTCCCATCTCCGCATCTTATCTTCGGAGCAGCACAGCACACTCCTACAAGCACCTGTAGTCTGCGCTCTGAGGTAAACTCCCCAAACCACATTAGGCCTGTGTACACTGGCAACACCTGGCTTTTCCCAGGGGGATTCAAATAAACATCTAGTTGAAGAGAGACCTGTTTTGTTGGATAAACTGGAACAACCTGGCTTTGAATCTGAGCGTAATCCACCACATCCAGGGGAATCACGTCAAAGTTAAGTTGACAATTTGTCCTGTTTACATGTGTAGAAATATTTCTCTGGGTAGAAACAACTTATAAGGCATATTTGAAAAGGTGTATTTTCCCCCCCCTGAATGTAAATAAGTTCTCAGTTTGTTGGAACTGGACCCAGCGTGGCTCTGCTAGCTGGAAAGACACTCTGCTACTGATCGGAGCCCCAACAGACGGGCCAGGCTGGGCAGGGCAGAGTGCTCCCTCCAGCAGACCTGGACAAACATAAACACGACTCAGAATATTTGAAATGTATGAGGTGAACCTTAATTCGTCTCATCAGACACTTTCACAACCTCAATGTGGCCGAAAATCAAATGGAAGATAAGTTTATTAAACACTTGTAATGTGTGTTTTCAAGTGCTGAGAGTGAATTCAGCTACTTTCTTGCCCGAGTTTGTTTCCCTGCTCATTTCAGCCCAACCCACACAAGCCACAGCCAGACTGTAACATAACCAAACGCTGCACCGGACCAAACCACAGCTCGCTACTCCACATCCACCAGCAAACTCTCCCCCTCTCTCTCAACCTGTAACTCCTTCTGGCTCATTCTTTTCTTGTTCGTCCACCGCTCCTCCCTCTGTCCTCTTCTGTTGTTCGCCTACCTTTTGCCTTCCTACTCCCTCCTCTGTTTCGCTCTTTGACTCTTTCTTTTTTTTTCTTTTCTGGTACTGGCAGGCTGTGTTGCCGCAGCCCCAGAGCTCAAAGTAAATAAATGGTCATTTTTCGGCCTCTTTCTCTTGGAAGAAGAATAACAGCGAGAGGAGCATGTGTGTAAAGGTTTGTGTTAACTGTGTAAGTATGTGTGTGTGTATTCATCCGCCAGTGTGTACATATCTGTGTATATATGTGTGTGTATGTGTGTATGAGGCAGCAAACCACAGGCTTATTGGAGCTATTAGAGAGCTGGCTGAGCAGCACAGCATAGCAGCACCAGATGGGCAACTAGAAGTAGACACATTGCATGTAGACGCACACTACACACATACAACACACACACACATACATAAAACACACTTTGTACAAAGGCACATGGTGCACATTAATATTGACAGATTGACAGAAAGAATATTAATACATGCAGTACACACGTGCGTAAACAGACTTTGAAATGTATGCAAACAAATTGATTACACACACATACACTTGCGCGCAGCTGGCATGCACAGCTGCCACACACTCATGGAGCCCCATGATGCTCCCCCGATGAATGATGGACGGAGTGAGAGTGAGGACGGGTGACACCAGAGAGCATCCCTTCATCTCTGTCACTCAGTTAATCCCTCTCTCCTCTCATCCATTACGTCACTCTGCCTCTCGCCAGACACCCCCTCCAAACCCTCATCCTGCTCTGTGCGTCAGTCGCTTACTCTTTCCCTTCTCCGTTTGACTACTTTCCTCCATGAGATCCATCTCTTTCTCTCCTTCCCCTACTCTCACCCTCCTTTGTTTGGTTCTAATTTAAAAAGAAATAAATGGAAATTCAGTTTATGTTTTTGATTTTTACTATGACATACTGTACTGTCTGTGCGGTGTCAAGTGCAGTGCAAGAGGTACTCAAACCTTAAGTGACACTGCAATGATAAAATACTCAGAGTAAAAGCACACGAGTGTTTTAACAAAGTGAATTTAAAATCCCTGACTTTGCAAACGAGCCTTTCTGAAGTATAATGACTATTGGATTATTATTTCCAGTTCACTAACCTGTAAGCGGCACTTTAAAGCTACAGTTGGTATCTTTTATTAACATTTTTTTTGCTGAAACTGTCGCTATATGCACACAGCATTGAATGAGACAGATAATTTGTGAAAAAAAAAAGAATCATACTCCTCTGCCTACTCCATTGCTTTGTACCATTTCTAATGCCCTAACTGTGAATGAAAACGACCAATCAGAGCCAAGCAGTCCCAAAAGCAGCTGTCAGTCATGTCACTGCTCATGAACTGCAGTCAAACTGTCAAACTAGGCAACACTGATCAAATATGACTCAAGATTCTGTGACTGTGTTGCCTATTTCTTATCTCAAATGTTTCCAGAAAGATATTTTAGTGTTCTGTTTAGCTGTAACATGAGGAAGTTTGTGACCTGGCTGCCATGTTGGATACAGTTAGATGGAGTAATAAGCACCACCCACCAGTCGAACCGACTCTCTCTTTTTACAACTTGACAGTAAAATATGTCTCTGAAAACATTTGAGGTGAGAAATAGGCAATGCAGAAACAGACTCTCAATTCATATTTGATCAGCACTGCCAAGTGTGACAATTTGACCACAGTTAACAAGGAGTGGGTGACATGCCTGAGAGCTGCGTTCAAGACTCCTCGGCTTTCATGGATCGTTGCTGCCGTACCACGGTCTTTTTCTAGCAAATGCCAGTAGAAGGAGTAGGAAGAGGAGGAGGAACATGACTTTTTTCATAGACTATCTGTCTCATGTGCTTCTTTCAGAGTATAGTGACAGTATAAGCATTAATTCATTCATTCATTTTCCATAACCGCTATCCTGTTGGGGGTCATGGGGGGCTGGAGCCTATCCCAGCTGAAAACAGGGCGAAAGACATGGTATACCCTGGACAGGTCACCTGACTATCTCAGGGCCAACACATAGAGACAGACAACCATTCACACTCACAGTCCCACCTACAGGCAATTTAGAGTTACCAATTTACCCACTGGATTATGGGAGGAAGCCGTAGTACCCAGAGAAAACCCACACTGACAGGGGGAGAACATGCAAAATCCATATAGAGGGGCTCCTCAACCCTAGGTTGGCACTAGGAACCCTGCTTCTGTGAGGCGACAATGCTAACCATTACACCACTGTGTAGTTGTGTTTCAGCAAATATGACAAAAAGTTATTTTCATAAAAATAAACTGTGGCTTTAATGCTCTAGCTGGTTGAGATGGAATAAATTTGAACCACTTTCTAAACTTTCGGGCTGTTAAATCTTTAACAATGGATCATATTTTATAAGCTGGTGGTTTATTTTGAATATAAAAACTTAATATGCAAAGTTACTAGTACGTAGAGCTGTCAAATAAATGTAGTCAAGTGAAAAGTACAAGATTGTCCTCTGAAAAGCAATGTGTAAAGAAGAATAAAGAAGTATAAAAGTGGCATAAAATGGAAGTACTCATTTACTTACTCATGCCGGGTTATGTTGAATTTGGGAAGAAAACACTTTGCGGTGAATGAAGAACCGAAAAACATAGAAAATTCTTGATGGTCTGAAGTGGACAAACAGAAAAACTATTTCAAAACATCTGTTTACAAACTCTCACACAACTCCAGTAGTATAATCCAGTATAATACAAGCCTCATTTATCTAGTCGAATGCTCAGTACTTCCCAAACACATGCATTTTTGCGAAAATATGACTTCACTGCATCAAGAATTTTCTCAGTTTTTGGATTCTTCGTTCACTGTGGAGGCATGTGAGAAAGACACAATTTTCTTCCCGAATTCGACATAACACAGGGTGAATACTTGAAACAAATGATCATTTCGGGAGGTGGGGTTTTCCTTTAAGTAGAGTACTTGAGTACGCAGTTATTACTTAGTTATTTTCCACCAGTTGTCTCATGCACCCTCACTCATGGACCTACACATAGATCTGTGGTCAACCTCTGTATTGTATGTAAGCATGTAGATCATGTTATAGGCCCACAACACATCTAATCCCCCTCTCTAAATTGTCTTTAACATTCTTCCTATTCCCACTTTGTTTATTTTACAGCTGTGTGCTTAACTGCAACCTGCTTTTTAAAACTTCTCTCCAGCACTGATGTCAAAAACACACTTCTCAGAATAGATTTTTTATTCCCTCCACATCTGTGCTTTACACCTATTAGGGCTAACCTGTCCAAACAGCTCTCCTTATTCAATCCAAGTGTTTTGAATCTCACAAAATATTACAGCTCACACTTATCAGCTTCCCAGAAGTCCTAGCAGCTGGTCTAGAATTTATTATTTTCCCTGCAATGTTCTCTTTGCATCTCCCTCTTGGCCGGCAGGAATTTACTACGAGCTCCAGCATTACCCCTAACGTTCTCCCATTTGTCATCCATCAGGCTCTGCAGAGTTATTGGAACGTTGCAGTCGTGCTTCCCGTGGCGTGGATGCGGCCGGCGGGCACGTTCTTGGGGTTGCAGTAAAACAAGCGTCTAATGACACCCCCTGTAACCACAGCAAAGGGGGGGCACGCGTCACCAGCGCTAACCCAGGAAATGCTTTGGTTGGCCACAGGGTAATTGGGACTGTCCCATGTAATTTGGGCGGAGAGGCAGGCAAGTTTGGCCGGCACTCCTGCACTTGTCTCTCCCTGGCTGTTGGTCAACCACACAGCACCACAGAAACGACAAAGGGATGGAGGAAGGAGGGAGGAGGAAGAGAGATGGAGGAGATACGAGATAAGGCTGGAGTTGGGGAAATGGGGAGAGTGAGTGAAGACAGAGTACTGCGAGGCTGCATGGAAAGAAATCAGTGAATAGAAAGCAGAGGGAAACTGTTAAGATTGACGGTGCGGATTAGCAGTGTGTGTGTGCATGTGTGTGTTTAAAGGAGTGTCACAGCGAGTAGAGAAAGTGAAGCGTGGCGTGTGTATGGTGGGCATTATTTTTCCCCACACAGGTTCTCCTACGCTGAGGCAGATGGAAAATAGGAAAGGGGAGCAGGGGGAAATTCAGCTTAGTCAGGTCTTCTGCTCCAGCAGTGTACTCATCGCAGTGTGTGTGCATGTGTGTATGTGTGTGTTTTCTCTGTCTGTCAGGTCCTCTTCACAAGCAGCACTCACTTTAAGTGGGACAGACAGCTCAAAGACTAAAGAGTTCTGTGTGCTGGCCCGAAACCACAGGTGTGTGTTTTTGTGCACCCTCTTGTACCTACTGTATGTGTGTGTGCACATATTTCTGTTTTTATATGGGCAGGTTCAAAAATGGTGGCCATGCATCTGAGTGTGTTTATACATATTTGTGTGTGTATGCGGGACTATACAGTAGGCATGTGACTGGCTATCTAGAGTTTTCAGTGTGTGTATGTGAGTTAAACTTTCCTAAACACATAACTGTGCACCAGAGTGTGTGTAATCTCTTTGTGTTTGTAGTGGCTGCTGTGTCATACCTGTCTGTCTCTGCAGATTTTTTCGCATTAGTGGAATTAGACGGCTTGTTCCACATGTTGTCTGCGTGTGTGTGTTCTGTCTGCCTATCTGTCTGTGTTTTCTTGGCTCGCTCGTGTGTTTATGTGCACGAGCAGAAATATGTCTGTGCCCCGCTCACATCTATGTGTGTGTGAGCGTGCATATAGAAATGTGCAAGAATGTGAGTGTGTGTGTTGCAGGCTACGGGGTCACCGGCAGGTCCTCATCTCCTCAGACCAGACCAGACCAGACGATGAGGAGGGGAAGCGGCTCGGTGCGGTGCAGAGTGCAGCGGTGTGCTGTGTAGCAGTCTCCAATCTGGGACATGGCCTTGGGCTGCGACTAAATGAAAAATGAAACAGTGCAGCAGCGGGGCCTTAAATGTTTGTAAATCGGAGACTGACTAAACCGCGCTAAACACAAAAACACACACAGAGCAGACTCCAAACAGATCTCCCGCAGAACAGCACCCTCTGACCTGCTTTCATGGCCCGGTTCTGGCTCGGATCCAAACCTAGTCAGGTACACACCAAAGGCGATTTCTCCACCAGTGGCCGGCCTTGGGTTTATTTTCATTTTAAAGGCTGCTTTGTTTTCATGATTAATCAGAGTGAAGGGTTCTCAAACAGGATTCATGACCGCAATTGAATGCATTTTTAACTTCAATAAACAAAATATTTAGCAAGTGTTGTTGTTCTTTGCCCCAGATTCTTGCGTAACAGTAATATGTTTAACAAAGCACAGATGCTGTATCAGCCTGGAGACATAGGTCTGCGTTACAGAGGGAGAAAGACAGGGAGAGAGACTTTTTAAGAATGTCCCTACCTTTGGTTCAGCAACGACACACACACATCCTCATCCAGCCAGGGCCAAAGGCTGGCCCAGCTCAGGAAACACTCTGACCTTTCTCTGGACAATGCTGACCTATTCAGATGGTATCATGTTTTCTGTGACATTTGGGTTCTGCTCTCCACACGTGGCTGGTGGGGGGGATTTGGGGTAATACAGGAATAAGCTTAAGTGAAAACACAGGGGAGGAAGGGAGGAGGAGGTGTAAAATGTGATGGAACAGGAGATGAGAGACAAAATGGGAGAGATATACAGAGTGAGAGACAAAATGTGGTGAGGTGAGGGGGAGAGGGTCCCGCCATAAACAGAGGGAGTACGAGGTACACTTTGCGCTTGGGACCGAGAGAATTTTAAGCCTTTTCTGCAGCGGTTGAGGTTACGAGTTGTTTCAATTCAGGAAGGACTCGCCAAGCCAAAACAGTTCCAGTATCCCTGCACCAGTAGAGCAGACAACGCCAAACCTCTGCACAGCTGGGAAAGTCCAATCTGACTCATTTGTGGATTCCATTCAAAGTCTTTGCATCTACAGATGGAGAAATACTGCTGCAGTGTAAATAAGACTGGAATAGTGAAATACAACACCCTGCAGCACGTCTTCTTCTCTCATCCATTTCAATGCTTAGCCCAATGAACAGTAGCTACCGACCAGATGTCAATCATGTGTGACCCCCATCGCATGACTGACATTTGGATTGTGTTTCCCCTTTTAAAAAGTCTTTAATGTGCTGAGAGGGATAACTTAGCAGAGAGATGTTGGATTAACTCAGTTATGTGTAGCCTGGTGGAAAATACAATGTTTGCACTAAAGCCACTAGATGGCACTTTTCAGGTATCAGCAGATTGAAAGATGTTCCAGAGGGAATATGGTAAGAGAAAGCAGGAAGTGAGGTGCTTTCTTCTTCATGAACCACCTGGGGCATGTTCAATCTGAAAACAGTGTGCATCATTTTGCCACGGTTTCCAGGTTTAACAACATATTTCCTTGAAACAGTTTGAAATGAACTAATATGATTGTATAGAAGTACAAGATGTAATGTTTGCCACGGATGGTGATTTAGTTGGTCTGATGTTTACGGTCTTTCCACATGCGCCCGAGTAATTCATGAGACGCCTGCATGGGTAATACTTTCTGAAAGTGTTGTAAGTTCACCCTAAGGCCATGACCCACCAGGCGGATGGTCTGCTTTCGGTCAATGTTGTGTCATCGGTGAGCATCTGTCACACTACTTTTGGCAGTGTGTCCTAAACCACTGCCACTTGTCAACCATTGTCGGTCCGCGACAGCTTTTTTTTCCTGCTGATTCAGCATGTTTAATTGGCGTCGGAGACGGCGGGTCTCACTGGTGAATAAAATTACTCTGACAGTTCAGCTCAGTGAATGAGCAAATAAAATAGAAGTAAGGAGAGACAACAAACGACTAAAGTCAAGACAGTGTGAAATCAACACAAACTTGTTATATTAGGTAAGATTTTCACTGTTGATCACTGTTGAGCTCTTTAGCAGAAACGGTCCATAAATGTGTGTGTTATTGATTACTAGTCCACAATAAATATCCTTTGTTCTTTCAACATCTGGTTGTGTTGTTAATGTGCTAACTGGCAAACTAGCATCTTGAATCTGTCCTGTTGGTCTTCCGGTTTCCTGTATTTCATTACGAATACAGACTACCATCGCCTGCTGGTATGGATAGTTATTTCCATTCACCCAGGTGCAGAACTTATGAGCTAGCTGGCTGTTGTCTTTGCAGTGTGTTCAGGTGCAACTTTTTGGCCAAGACATAGCCAACATGAGGTGATACAACAGTTGGCTTTCATCGCTACTTGTTCTCTGATGTCGGCTTAGTGTGACTGGGCCTTTAGAGAAATATATTTTGTCTCATTTATGCTTGAAAACATTCAATGTGTGTGCAGTAACCGGAAATTAGGTCTATTTTTGTTGTGTGGTGCTGCCGCCACCACGAGTACACTTGAGTTATCGCAAAGATAAGATGTACTACACCAATTCATTTGATATTAATGTACTAAATGTTTCATGTTCTATTGAAATTGACTTTATACGATTTTGTTGATTTATTTTGTATTAACAGACGAGCCACTACTACAGTTGTTAATGTACTGAACTGGGCTGTTTTACTGCTTAGGTGCAGTTAAGGCAATTTAAAGAAGCAGTATACAGGATTTAGTGGCATCTAGTGATGAGAATAGCAGATTGCGACCAGTTGAAACTTCTCCCATGTGCCAAGCATGAACTCCCAGTTAGGATTCCTTCAGTGCTCATTGTTCAGGAGGTTTTTACTGGGAGCTGAATTATCCGCAGAGGTCTCTTTCTCACCAAAACAAATGGATTAAACCGGTAGAAGCAGTTTCAGATCAAAAATTAGTGTTTTTCCAACACTGTTCAGCTCGTTGCAGAGGGTGGCCGGTGCAAAAATGCAAATGGCCCTATCTAGAACCAGTGTTTGCTTTGTCTACTCTGGGATACTGTGGAAATGTGGTGGTGCAACATGGCAAACTCCATGGACAAGAACCTGCTCCCTATGTAGATATAAACGGCTAATTCTAAGGTAACAAAAACACAAAGATTCTTATTTCAAAGTGATGCTTGGCGTCTGAGGAGTAAACTTGATTGTATCTGAAAAATCTTTGTTAAATCTAACACAAATTGAGCCTTCCAAAGAATTTTAATAGTACTCTCCCGCTGTCTGAGTACACGAGAAATACAGATCCTTGAAAACAGATGTGCGTCTGGTGTTATTTATTTTACACCTGGCTACATATGTTTTGAGATTTATTAGTATATTTCCTGGAAGGATGTGTGAGAATATTGAAGTGATCTTTAGATCTAGTACCTTCATCCCTGACAAGTCTCAATACTTGTTAAGTTTCTCTTTCATTATTTATGTGAATGAAAAGGCATGACCATCATCTAGTTTAGCTTTCATTCATTCAGTTGTTTTGGGAAAAGAAAAACAGGCTTAAATAACAGTGTGTGAGAAAAAAGACAGAAAGCAGCAGTGATTGCTGGGATACGTAATTTGATATGAACTACAGACGACACTCTTTCATCGATGTATGTTCCCATCCATCCATTTTCCATCCATCCATTGTCCATCCATCCATCCATCCATCCATCCATCCATCAGACCGTTTAGTCCACGGCCTTCCTTGTCTCCTTCACTCCTCTCTTTGCACTCTCATCCCTCCCTCCTGCTCCCTCATTCTCTGTCCTCTTCCTCTTTCATCTCCAGCCAGACATGCCCAACTGTAGCCAATTAGCATTTTTCTCCCTCTCCTTTTCTCTTCTCTCCCCCTCCGTTTTTGCCCTCTCTTCTCTCCTCTCTCTGTTTGTTGTGTAAATTAGATTTGGGGGCTCTAGACAGATTTTGTACTGTTTAAGCTCTCTCTTTCTTCTGCTCTCTTTCTCTTAACATGAATAAACCTGCTGGCAATTAAACATTTATGGAACTGGCATGCCCCCATTTATCCCATCTCACTCCGTCTCTCTTTCTCTCTTTCCCACCCGTTCTCCCTATCCATTCACCTCTAACCTGCTTTTATCCCGCTCTGTCACTCTCTCTTTCTTCTCATGTTTTCGCTCTGACGCTCACATTGTCTCCTGCCTTCTCACCTTTCAACACCTGCTACACAGGTCGTCCAGTCCCTGCACTCGTCCGTCCTCATCCTTTAGTCGTCCCTCTCTCCTAAACTCCCTCTTTCCCTCTCTCTGGGTGGAATAGGGGAATGATTAGTGAGAACACATTCAGATTTTCCTTCCATGTGTCGTGCCAGTGAAACGCCCGTGTGCCCGCAGCATTTGGGACAGCTGTGCCAGGGAAGAAGTGGTGTTTGAGTGTGTGTGTGGGGGGCATGCCAGGAAGTGTGTGTGTGTGTGTGTTAAGGATAAGAAAGACTAAGGTTAAAAAGCAACAAAGCGAGATACAACAAACAGTACTGTGGAGCTGGTTGTACAATGTGTGTGGTAGGCAGCGGTGTGAGTGTGTGTACATGTATGTTCTGTGTTGTAGCTGTGTTTGTGGTTATGGGTGTGCACATGCTTGCTGCTTACACATCACAGATGTTTGTGTACCGATCGTGGTTTATCAAGGTGTGTGCAGGCGCATGTGAGTGTGTGTAGGCTATGTGTTTTCAGTCGTGGGAAATCTAATTCTGCTCTTGCAGCCCAGATGTGCTGCATGGTGCTATGAAACCTGAACCCCCCCCCCACCAACTATAGCAGCCCCCTCTCCTCCCTTGTCCTCTAAACCCGCCCAGAACTCTGCGTTAAGACACATGTGGAAACAATTCAGTCAATGCCCTGAGCAGGGTAGCCCTCACACACACAAACAGACGTATACACACACTTCACTCGTACATACACACATATATAAGATACACGCTCATTTCACACTCACCCCTCTCATATACTATGCGCAGACATACACACGCCCAGCATACGCTCACATGTTACTCTCATCTGTCCCCTGTTGAGGTGCTCATTGCATGGCATTTGACAGTGTGTTAACTCTACTGTGATCCTAAACTGCTATCAGGTTGTCTACACTCAATCAGTAAGTCATGTGTATCCCCGGGATAGCTCAGGGTTTATGGAGGAGGTGAGCAGGGGGCTACACTTTCAGAACAATATGTGCAGAAGGGAGAGCCGTAGGTTTTTGGGGATGTTGTAATATTGTAATGCTGGCTAGTAAAGCCATATTATCCTGTGATGCCAGTGTGTTGTCTGCTGTATAATCAGAAGATGAGATAAAAAGGGAGGAAAGGATTACGTTGTTTTTCTTGGATGCCCACCCTGTTATTGACACACACATATTTGGCTGTCATTAAATCCCAAAATGTGAAGAATTCCTCATCTTTAACCGACTTTTAGATTCAGCAGGGTAAAAATACATTTGTATACACTGCTGATTGAGGGAACTTTAAGGGCATAGGCCACCCCAAAATACACATTCTTCCTCTTTCCCGTAGTGCTGTTTAACAATCTAAATTGTTTTGGTGTGAGTTGCAGAGTGTTGGAGATATCAGCTGTAGAGATGTCTGCCCTCTCTTGAATATAATGGAACGAGATGTCACTCGGCTTGTGGTGCTCAGAGCACAGCAAAAGTCACAGAGCAAAGCAAAGTCACAGAGCACCCTGGAAAGCCACCATGACATTTAGAGAGTTCTGTTCCGTGCAGTCGTTCCAGTTCTCTGAGAGTAAATGCTTTTATTACTTGTTTTTATGATTGTTTATGCTGCTACTATAAGTGAATTCCACCTTACTGAAGTTTTTTTCATCTCCTACATCCTTGCTTTGATAATACTGTTTCAGACTGGACTGAATGCAACTGATGTCACTGGTTTTCATCCATTTTCCGTAACTAAAACTGCATTATTGAAGATCTCTTGGTCTGATTTTTTGTGAAATAGAAATATAAATTTGACAAAAATATTCTGCTTGTGTGAAACAGTAAAAGAAAAAAACTGAAAAATGACTATAAATGTAACAGGGTCAGTTATACAGCAGCAGTTATATGTGTAACAAAGTCAAATGTACATTTGTAATATTAAGTATTTCAATTACAAATCATATCAACACAACACAGACAACACTAGAGTTCACCAGTTACCTAAACATGAAGATAAACCACAAACTAACTATTTTCCTTGCACATGGTAATATTTACTGTGATCATGGTTTCTCTAACCAACTTGAATTTATTATTTCTGCCAGGCATAAGCCTAAAGGGGATCATGCATTTGGTTGTGTGTGTTCGTGAGTGAGAGAAAGAGTGTGTGTGTGTGTGTGTGTTTCTGTCAGTTCACAGTTAATCCTGCAAACTATTGGACCAATCAGCCTCATATTTTGTGTGCACATTTATGACTGTATTCTTGAGGATCTCTCATGATTGAATCACAATTGTTGAAAAACCTGTTTTATTGACTGACTCACTCCTCTCTCCTCTCAACTGGATGGTAGGGACCCTAAATTTTCCATAAATAGGCTTAGCTAAAATATCAAGCCTTAGCGTTTATTGCAGGCCCATTTGTGCCTTCATCGGGCTCAAAAACTGATGTCCATATAAAAGTTTGAACCAGAACATCTTAGATATGTTATGGTCCACTAAAGTTAGGCATGCTATGAGATGAATCAATCCATGTTTTTGTTATCTTCACCTCCATCTTGACTGTCAGGGAGCCGGGAGGACATTTCCATTGGGTGCAGCTGCGCTGAGATTTTGTTTTGTTGGCTGAATGGCAACATACCCATTAGTGTAGTGGTAGCTGATGAGGTGGGTGCACTACTAGGTAGATGGGTAGGTTACCGAGGAGGAAGTTGGTATACTCTCCTATATATTCCAATGGCTTATTAGCTGGTAGGTGGGTATATTGTAAACAACCAGCAAAAGAGGTGGGTTACCCTGTATACCTGCATAGACCTTCTACTACATCACTAGTCATACCACATCTGGAGCTTTTCAGAAGCTGATAATTTTGTCTGCCAGATTTTGGGATATTTGATTTGGTAATTTTTCCTTAAAATTTGCACTTCTACCATAACTAAGTAAGTAGCTAGTTATATGGTTTCTGTGTCTGTTTTAGTTGTGTTTATTGTTGTTATTTTCTATTTTGTTGTGCTGTAGCCTACAGGCAAGTTAGTACCATTCAAAGTCAAGTTTTGAATTACATGGATCAAACAATTCTGGCTTAGTCATTAAAAATACACTCACCCTTATATTGTATATATTTCAAATATGGTGCCTGTTAGCGGGAAAACTCAAACTCCGTCAAAAAAAAGAGACTAGATATGCATTTTTATTAGCTTCTGAAACGTGCTGTGGCGCGACTGCTGAAATGACAAGAATTGTCTATGTGATCAGCTCAGACAGCTGCCTGGCAGATATCTGCACTCTACTGACTGCACTTTTCAAGTTGATTTAAATGTCCGCTACGTGCCTCCTCACTGCCCCTTGTTGTTCTTTGCAAGCACAACATCCATCTTAACCATTGTCTAATTATTATGTTTGGATCAAACAAACTGGAACATGCTGCATACATCCAGTTTCACTCACACTGAAAGTAAACAGTTGTCATCATGCAGGGTTAAAATGAAGAATAGATTCTGACCTTATTTTAACAAGTACTAGTGCGGGACAATAGGAACATTCATATGTTTCTGAAGGGAAATTGTAAAGACTGGTTCTGGGTTCACTATCACTGCCATGTTTATCTCCAGATATGGGCAATGATGTGGAGACGAGCCAGGTGTAGCTGAAGTAGGTGGAGCAAATGGCAACCACCACAGCTGAGTGTGATAATCAGAGATAATAACACAAATCAATCACGCAAACACACCCTCAAAATAATCATTAATGTTATGAGTAACATCTGTGCTTCTCCCACTATGATAAGTCAAAATGTTTGCTGTGGAAAAACTCCTTTGATGTCCAAGAAAAAAGCAAACACACAAAGATAAGACTATATTTTACATGAACCACTTAATCAAAATGGCATTGCAACAAAGATTCAAATTATTTTATTGTCCATTAGATTTGCATAAAATGGAAATTTGTCTCTGGCACTGGCATACAAGACAACACACACCATACACAAGAATTGTGTATCTTTCTTTAAGATTTTTTTTTTCGCCTTTATTCAACAGGACAGTTTAAGTGTGAAAGAGGGAGAGAAAGTGGGGATGACATGCAGCAAAAGGCCACAGATTGGAATCTGCCCTGTGGCCGCTGTGGGAAGAACATTGCCTCTATACATGGGGCACCCACTATACCTACTGAGCTACTGGGCTACTGGGCAAACAGTTGTGTATCTTAAAATCTTTAAGTGACCAAATGACAGTAATTAAAATGATGGGTGAATTGTTCCTCCACTGGTGTATAAGTCCATAAAAACATCACAGCAATGCATGATACTCATATAACAATATAAATTAAGGCTGTCAAAATAGTGAATTCATTTCAATGAAAAAACCCAACACATTAAAAAAAAATTAATGCTGAGTAATGATGTTCCGTGGTGCCCTCTGACCTGGTGCGTCATTGAAGGCCACAGTGGCTTTGTCACATGATGGAGCCAGATGAGACGACGCTGCTCGGCTCCATGAATGGAACATTTACATTTAAAAAAAAAGCCCAGATGGAATTGCATTTTCTAGGAATTTTCGTACCATCGGAGTACTGCAAGTCAGGTAGATTTGGAGGCTGCTCAGGGTGCTCGATTTGCGTACATTACTGTGGTTGCTGTGACAACAAGCGCGATCGAAGGGGTAGGAGCAGGAGATTAAATGTAGTTATCAGGCATTACAACATGCTTTTAACTGTGAATTGATGCCATGGGCCAAATGTGAAAAAAAAAGAGAAGAAAATTAAAAAAAAAAGAATAGAAAAACATGTCTTGCAAAAATAACATGTATCCAGTCAGAGGCCAAAAAGGCAGGTGTTTGAGCAGCACCTGGGGTCTATCTGGGCACGCACTTGATGTACACTAATATAAGGGATGGTTTTGGTTGCTGGTGGAGGGGAGCGGGCCTATTTAAACAAGCTCTTAACTCTCAAAGAGTTTGGGTCCAATCTATTTCCCATCAGCTACCGACATTAGCAAGCCCTGTGATGTGAAAAAAACATGAATCCATTAACATTTATATTTGTAAATAAACGGTCTGTTGACTTTAGTATAGTGAGGGCTTTCTTGGTGCCAGCATCTAGTGGTGTTTACAGGGACTGCACCTCGAGGCTCTTCTGCTCCAAGAACCAGCTGTGGTGGCTGCTGCATAACTCTGATGCACTGTGTATGGAGAGTTTGTGTTTGCTTTAAAATTGGAAACAAATAATATGTAAGAATGGACACACAATCAAACCAATGACTTTGGATGAATACTGAAAGAATACCACTACACTCAGGGCTATACTGTGCTTCTTTCACCTGCAGTGTATGCTCACACACAGTCTGAAACGTGATTATCGGAGTGTGAGAAAGTGTGTGTGTCAGGTCAGGAGAGAGCAGAGGCTGGGTTGTTTTTGATATAGCCAAAGTGCAGAAACAAGCCCATTTCTGTAATTTAATATTTCACTGCCTTCACATCTGGAGCTGCATGTAAAAATGGAAAATAGAGGGGTGGGATATAAGACTGACATGGAGAGAGGGAGGAAGAAAGAGGAGAGAAAAAATACACCCTCCTCTCCAGCACACACATTCGTAGCGTTCACTCACTCACTGCTCGCACTATGACCACATGCTTGTCGGCGCACACACACTTTTTACGGTAACACAGGATGCATACTTGCTGCATGCACATATACTTCTTGTCTTTCGTTTTCTTTCTCCCTCTCAATCAGTCTTCCTTTTTTTTTTTTTTTTTTTAAAAGACAAACACACACACACACACCACTCTGGGGTGACTGGTGTTGTAAGTTGGCGTGAGTGTGTAGGTGATCTGGGTGTGATTACTGCTTGGCTCTCCGACAGCTCTGATGATGACATTCAGTGCTTTGAGCTCCTCTGGCCTGGGCCCGCTCCAAACACAACCAGGCAGTACACTCTCTCTACCTCGCAACCATGCATACATGTGGCCTAGATACTACCGCAACACACACTTGGTGTATTGTACCTAATGTTCAGCTGCACACTCGGGTCCCGGTACGGGAAGTCCAGAGATGACAAAGAATATGTTAGCTGTATGCTTTTTGCGACTGGAGGGCAAATGTTGTGTTTAAAGGTGAGATATGGTTTCAAAGGTCACGCCACCTTCCCTGTTGTACACACACTTTATATGCTCATCACGGTTATGTTGTTTACAGCCCCGAGAAGAAGTGCAACCTGCTCTTGAGTCTGCTGCTGCTCCTCAAATCTCTTCTATCTGTCTGTGTTGTCACCGCCTCTGTCTGTATTCCATTTGCTCCAAGTGTCTGTTTGCCTCATTTAAATGCCAAGCTTAGGGAGCAGCTGTGTGTTGGATCGTTGCTATCAAGACAGAGTCAACATATGTACACACACACACACACACACACACACACACACACACACACACACACACACGCACACACAATTCTCTCAGTTGTGGGGCGTCATGCCCAGATTGTGTTAATCCTCTCTGTCCTCCACATATTTCTCTACACCCATCAACGTCAACGCCGCTTTGATGAAGACACACACACACGCGCACACACACACACACACACACACACACACACAAACACACACACACACACACACACACACACTTACTACTCTCCATCATTATCATTGTTTCAGCTGGAGAAGAGTCAGCGCTTTTGTTTGTAATTACAGGGGTTTGAAGTGAATAATTTTCAAGAAGAGAGAAGAGGATGGATGGAAAAGGGGAAAAAAGAGAAAGAGTAGGTCAGAAAAAAACACACCAGCATGTCTGTGACATATTAGTCACATTTTACCGTAATTGTTGTTCGACCCCATCCCACACTTGTAAAAAGGAGAAAAAAGAAATACTTTGAGAATGTGCTTTGCCGTGGATAGCTTCCAAGGGTTGTCTGGTGTGTTCTGTACAAAGGGCAAAAGGAGCTTTGTGGCTGGCTGGTATGGCTTTAAAAACATTACAGCTATGGGTAGAGGCCTGTTCCGCTTCCTAAGCCTGGGGCTTCAGTTAGGATTGACCCCATCAAAGCAAAATAGATTGTGCCATTTGTAGAGGTACTAAAGAGTCTTCAGCTGTAGTCTTTCAGTTTCCCTAAAATCAAAATGAATCCCTCGGTGCAAAACCCAAGATAAAGGAAACATGAAACCAACTGGGTTCCTTTCCATCTGGGCATGTGATGATAAGCCAACCTGAGGATCTTAAAGACAGAAAACCCAATTGATTGATGGACTGATTGATTTACTTTTCAACAGACCTATCGATTCAACATCAAAAAGAGTGAGCCTGTGTGTCAGAAGCATAAGCTTGTTTGACTGAGGCACAGAGCTGTTCAAAAACAACACTGCTGAATGATGACAGGCACGTGGCACACAGCAACATCCACACAGCTTGCAGCGATCCCTCAGGGTTCATAAAACACAAGCCTTGTTAAAGCCCGCGCCCCCACTGTGACAAGCAAGCGAAGGTCACAGTTCAGGCATAAGGGTCGTCATGAGTAAAATCAGAAGACGAGGGAGACTTAGTGTAGTAAACAATACTTTTCCGTCCAACATAATCCTTTCATTTTTTAGTTTTTGGGCTCTGGATAGTTTATTTTTTCATCTGGTTTGGTAATCTGTCTCTTTCCCCTTTTTGATCCCTGACATTCCTATGCCACCATAATCACACTATTTCTTGCAACATCTTGGAAATGAGCACAGCTTTCACTTGTTTTTGTGCACGGGCACATTTCTACAGCAAGAAAAAAACTACTTGTACAAAAGCACTGCAACTCACGCCCAAAACATATGCAAAAAATGCGCAAACACACTCGCACATACAACTGCTTTCAAACTCGCAGTGCTTGGGGAGGTGTGTGACCCATGTACGTCCTCTCCTGACTCCCAGTGTTGCCCAACAGGGAGTGTTTGTGTGGTATCCAAGGGCAACGGCTAGAGAGGGTGGGGGAGGCTGATGTAGAGAGGCAGGGCTGCAGCCACACTTTCTACTCTGGTTTGTTTGCATGTCTGATTGCCGTATGTGTGTGTGTGTGCCTGCAGAGCATGCAGGTGGGCTTATGCAAGATGTCATTGTGTGGCTGTGTTTGCGTATGGCTGCGTGTGTATTTGTGCATGCACGTGTGTGCCTAAGCAGCGTGTGGAAAGTGTTGTTGTCTACAGGCTAACTGTTACTGACAAGCACACACTGACTACTGGAGTCAAAAAGTTAAACGCACTCTATGCTCTTTTCTCTCCCCGGAGGCTCCCTCTTTCTGCCTCTCTAACTTTTCTCTCCTCCCATTTTTATTTTCTATATTTTTCTCTCTGTCATACTCTCCTGCTTTTTCTCTCTCCCTGACGATTTCTTTCTTTTGCTCCCTCCTCCCTCCCTCCCTCCCTCCATCTCTGATGATTTTAGCAGAGGTGTGACTCATTGGGCATCGAGCCACAATGTCAGGTAGTGAGGGGAGGGCGGGAATGAGGTAGAGAGAAAGAGAAAGAGAGAATGAGAGGGGGAAGGAGAGTTGTTTTAAAAGTGGTGAGGTATAGTGCGAGGGGGGGTAAGAGATATGCAAAACAGTGTGGAATGTGCATGAGGGAAAGAGTGAGTGAAAGAGGGAGACTGGGGAGAGGGAGGGGTGTACAGTCAGCACAAGGAAAACATAAAAAAGGAGGGAAATGAATAATTTCTGCAAATGGTTTCCGTCACGATTGACTTTTTTCCTTCCTTGCATGTTTTCTCGATTGCTGCTCATGTTTTGGCCATGCAGCACCCTCTGTGAGC
Organism: Epinephelus moara; assembly: GCF_006386435.1. Classification (NCBI taxonomy): domain Eukaryota; kingdom Metazoa; phylum Chordata; class Actinopteri; order Perciformes; family Serranidae; genus Epinephelus; species Epinephelus moara. Next base: position 22,168,639 of record NC_065509.1, read on the forward strand.
TGACCAATGTGTTTATGTGCAAACCTGTTCATGGGCAGGCCTCCATTCATGACTTTTAATGCTTTAAAGTAGCTAATTACCGAGGGGGTCATTAATATACGCCCGCCTCCCAATAAAAGGAGTCCTGGAGGAAATAGAGAAGTGGAGGAAGGAGGGATGGTTGGGAGAAGGGTGTAGGAGGATGAAGAGGGCTGAAAAGAGGGGGAAGCGGAGGTAGGGATGGGTAGAGAGAAAGGACAAAAGAGGAGAAGTGGTGTGATTAGGAGGATTTGGTACGGAGAGGGTTACACAGGCACATTCATGTTCATGTGGCTTGTCAATCAACTGTCTTTGTGGCCCCTAAGGCAGGGGCTCTCCGCTCACATCTCAACGTTGGCACTCGCCCACGCACACACACACACACACACACACACACACACACACACACACTTGGCTGATAATACGGACATTCTTGTATTTTCTTCCTTGTGATGACACATTGTACTGAATGATTTTGTTTAATATGCCCTCAGGTTCATGTCACACGTACATGTTCACACACACACATATACACAAACAAACTCAAACACACTTGAGCTTTGACTCCTGTCCTCAGTAGACACTGCGTTTGTGCCAAAGCCATGTCTCTGTCTCCCTTCCCTTTTTCCTTCCTATGTTTTTCTTCCTCTCCTCACATCTCAGATCATCTTGTTGACAATCACGAGAGATTGTGAAAGTTAAAACGATTAAATGTGACTGGGTTGACAGTGGTGACGATTGTTGTTTTGTTCCACCTATCTGGACCAAAACATTCCCATGATGTTGTTTGTAATGTTCCAGGTGTAGCTCAACTCAACTCCCAGGAGCGTCTCTCAACACTGCCCCCTTCAGATCACACATGTCTCTCACTGGACGCAGCACTCGGAGAAGGAGATGCCACTGTTCTGTTATCTCTGCTTTACTTTGGACAGAGCACAGGGGAAGTGTGGGTAGACAAAAAGACAGTCAGCATTGCGTAACTTCTGATGTGTTGCTTTTTTTTCCCTCAATGTGCACGTAGCCTACAACATGATGTGTACTCAATCCATCAAAACTACAATTTTCTTTGCACGTATTTTGGTGTGGGTCTGTCATTACATCTTGGCGTGTGTATGCACATTATGATTAATTGGAGACCGGCCTGATCCATCCAGTGCATTTCAGCAGTGGTGACAGAGGCATGGGGAAGATCAAAGTCATCCTGATAGATTGCTATCGCCACTCCCACCTGTTCCCTCTGGAATTTCCTCTCTTCCCAGCATGTGTGCATGCGCGTGCACGTCTGTTATGTCTATCAGACTGTTTGTGTTTCTGCATGTGTGCCTGAGTTTGCATCTGTTACCAGGTGGACGTGGACCTGTGTGTGTGAGCGTGTGTGCATATGTGTGTGTGTGTGTGTAGTCTGTTTCAACACGTCTACAACTTGCGGGAATCTTATAATCTGGAGCTGGAATATGTGCTCATGTCTGTGTCTGTCTAGCCCTGCTCCACCTCTCCCTCTCTCTCTCTCTAGCTTTCTTTCTCTTTTTCTCTCACTCTTTGACAGCTCTAATAAGTTCAGTAGATCAGGTTACACCCCTCGAAAACATGCCAACTTCTCCCTGTTTTTCTGTTCTCTCTCTAATTCTGTCTTCTCGCGTCTCTCCTTTTGCCCGTTTCATATAAGTGCAATGTCTCACCGACAGACACTTTCTCACGAACATGAGGACACAGACACACATACACTAAGAGGGAGTGAGACACGACATGCACGCACTGTCTCTGCAGGCCTCTCAGGTTGCTGACATTTTCCATTTTTGCACATATAAAGTAATAATAATAATATTAGTGGGTGTGACAGAGCAAGGGTCCATTCACTGCCACTGCCAGCCTCCTATAAATATCCCCCTTCTTCGGGGGAATTGGAGAAGCAGCAGAGACCTTCAGTTTACACAGCTGAGGAGCATGTGGACGAAACCCTCTATTCTCTCTTTCCCTCTTTTTCCTCCCTCTCCTTTTCCCTATCCCTGCTCTTCATTTTCCTATCACTTCACCACTTGCTTTGCTACTGTGTGTCTAACATTTTGATGTTTTCTTCCCATGTCTTCTCTTATCTCCCCTCACCTGCCTTCCTCCCCCATGATTTCTCGACTCTATCTCTTTATCTTGCATAACCTCCCACCTTTCCTCTCACCCTTACAGCCCTCTTTTTTCTGTTTGTCTCCTTTGATAGCGTTGTGGTGACACTTTGGACGGAGTTCAGCGAGTTATTGTGGAAACTGCGGAGAGTGATGATGGTGCAGCTAATTGCAGGTGGAAGTCAGCCTCCCTTTAATCATGTCTCTGTGTTTTGGTGTCTCTTCACTTCCCCTTGCCTCCTGTCTCCCTCCGGCTCATCTCCCCACACACACACAAACAGTCATATCTGCTGAAGTAATCAAAATAATCTCAAGGGCCTTAAGTGCACAATCATTTGGCGTGCACACACAAACATACATGTATATATATATATACACAGACATATATGTATATCAATAGACATATATGTTTATATGTATATAAATACATACACATGCATGTGTGCATCCAGATGGGTGACAAATTAAAGGAAAAACCAACATACAGTGTCTTAAATTGTAGTAAGTGCCCCAAGAACAGCTTCAATGTGCCTTTGCATTGATTTCACATGTCTCTGAAACTCTACTGGAGAGATAAAGACCATTCTTACAACATATTACCCTCATTTGGTGTTTTGATGATGGTGATGTGGAGTGCACGTTGGCCCAATATCTCCCATAGGTGTTCACTTAGGTTGAGATTTGGGAAATGCGATGGCCATAGCAAATTATTCACATCATGTTTATACATCAAACCATTCAGTGAGGCATCCTGGAAGAAATCTATCTATCTATCTATCTATCTATCTATCTATCTATCTATCTATCTATCTCAACAGAGGTATGCACGTACTTCACGATATGTGGGCCTTATGTGTGCGTTGGTCAGGCAGACAGAGAGGTAAGTGTACTTTAGCCCGTCTTTTATTGGTCTTTAGCTCCTCCTAGTGGATTTTCTGTGTCAACATGACAGCTAGTCCTTCCTACAAAGATGACGTCATCTAGAACTTAATCCGGGGTATGTCACGCGCTCTCTCGGTTTCACTTTAGGATTGCGGAATACACTGGAAGATATAAGTAATAGATGAGTTGGCCGTAGATAGTGTCAGAGTCATATCATTTAATACAATAAATAAATAAAACCCAACTAAAATCAAAAGACGTGAGGAAAATAAAGACCTTTTCTAAATGTTTAAATTTTGTTTCTTTACTATTGTGGCGAACTGAATGAGATGATCCTCCTCTGAATGTCACTGCTCACTCTTTTATGAATCATTACTTTGAAAATAAAACCAAAGCAGTGATCTGACTGGTCTGAGTTACTGTGTACCACGTGATCTGCAGTACCTATTCAGGAAGAGAAGCACCTGTCAGTCCGCCTCCAGCCGCGTCATCTTGAAGGTTTAATCTTTGACCATGACCTCATTTCACTTTTCTTTTTATTTGTAAATTTGTCCTCTGCTTATCCAACATTATAACGCATGGCTTTCTTTTGAATATAACTCCGAATACAGACTACACCAGTCAATCACCGGCATGTCCAGTTACTTGCTCATGTATTTAAATAAGTTGCACTGATAGTTATGTTGCATCGGTTTAGCTCAATGGTTTCATCTTACCCTTGAACGTTTCCACTCTACGGACCGCGGACTGTGGGGTTCGACCATGGGCGCTGCCCGATGTTTTCCTCGCATTTCCTGTATACTTCTACAAGGCTCTTTATGTCAGCGGTACAAGTTAAAAGTCTCTTATTACAACCAAAAGTGATGTCTGTGGAGAATTAACCCACAATCGTACTGTAGTTTTGGAGCTTAAACAATATGAACCATCTTAAGACTTTTCCAAGAATGTGCTTCGCCCATCATTACATACTCTGAATCTGACTTTAAAATATAAAGACACATTTCCACTGTCAGGATTACGATTTATTCTCCCGAGAAAGAATATTTCACTGTTTCTTGGTTAAGGACGTGTTGCTCCAGGGTGAGAGCGCCTCAGATATACACGCGTGTCTCCAGTAGAAGTCGCTGTAAGATGGGACAACATTTTACAAGGCTTTACAGTTTTTCTCGTGTGCTTGAACGCACGTGTCCACTCAAAGGTTACATTTTCAAAACAGTTCACAGACAGGCCATAACTGGAAGTCAAAATGACACGTTTTGTTTGCACATCAGAGTCCCTCTGGCACCTAAAAATGTTTTTAAGAAGTTCTTCATCTCAAGTGCCATCAGTATCCTTATCTCAGCAAAGTGACTGATGAGCTTAAACCACAGACAGACAATGAGCTGATTTAATGCGTTAAAGCATTTGGTGATAACTTTACATGCTAGTTCTACTGGCTATGTGTCTGCTTTTTATAATGTTGTCTTTTATGTTTGGTGAGCCCAAGACAAATTTCCACCTGTAGTGAACAATAAAGATATATTGTGTTGTATTCTATTCTATTCTGAAATGCTCAAACACTCACAAACATTAAAAAACACGTAACAAAAGCAAATATTTCCATCAAACAACAAAACTTGTGGTTAAATGAATCTATTCTTTCAATCAGTCATTACACAACAGAAAAGAAAATACAACTATCAATATGAACCACTTAAACCTTAATTTGTGCGACATGCCTGTGCCATTTGTTCCTTTGCACTGTTACAGTATGTGCCTAAATAGGCAAGCGAGCACATCACTGCATGATTTGTATTCTTTTTCCAAAGATAATTTTACAACAGAAAACAAACTCTGCTGCACCCGTGCTTTTCACACTTTTTAAGATGCCCTGTTTAAATATCAAAACACAACACAATATAAATATATATCTTTTATGTTTTTTTGTTGGGTGGTTGTTTGGCTGTAACCTTTTTGCATGCTGCTGTCTTGGCCAGGTGTCCCTTGTAAGGGAGATAGTTGATCTCAACAGGATGCACCTGGTTAAATACGGATAAAATAAAATAAAATATACTGTATAAAGATAGTTTCCGAAGAAAGTTTTCTTAATTTATTTTATTTCATTTATTATTACTATGTGCCTTTGGCTTCTTTGATCCATGTTTGCAAATAGCCACACAGAGGTGTCATCTTTTAGAAATAGATAAGGACTGATTGCTGATTGAAGAGTTGTGCAAAGCAGTTTCACACAGGTGCGTTAGAGATTCATCATTATACAAGTACTTCTATTAGCTGTAAATAGACTTTTGTTTAACACCGTTAATCCAACAGAGTTTGGGGTCTTTCTATGAAATCTGTGTTAAATGTTTTGAAAAACGGTGTTGAAAATGTGTGAATCTAATGAAAAAGTGTGAATACATTTGCAAGAAAAGAAAAAGAAAAAAAGTGGACCCAACTAATCGTGTCTTAACAGTCATGAAAAACTGTAACCTGGTGCTCATATGGTTTTAGCTGCTCTCCACCACTGGAATTAAAATCCCTTTAAACTGAAACAGCTCAGTCTGTAAGTCAACATGTAGCCATTATGTGTTGAAATACAGGTTACAGTGGCTGAAATGATAATACAATGAGCTGATTATTTTAATCACATAAACCGGTTTTGTGTGGCCTACTGACAACTGTGTTTATTATAAGCAGTCCATTCTGACAGGCAATCCTGGGCTCCACAATAAGCTGTAGGTTAAGTCCTATTTTCAAGGTGTCATTATGCCATAAGCCTACTCAATAAACTATTATTACATACCCTGACCCTTACTGATAATAACAACTAATTTTTAGAATGGGCGAAGCCTCTAACATTAAAACCACCGCTGATAGTTTAATTACTTTTTGGCAGGGACAATACTCATTAATCATCAGGACAGAGAATATTAAAGAGGCAATTTGCGTATAATCCCCCTCCAGATGTTAACCCTGCAAATAGATCAAAACCACTTATCTTATAAAGTTCATGTCGACCATGAAGGGTAATAATAATGATTACAATCCAAAAACAAGACTGCACAATACATACACACCAAGGCAACAATGAAGCAACATAACAATTACCAATACCCAGCCAACATTTGTATACGGGGCCCATAATAGGGCTGAAAAATGGGCCCTGTATGGGACTGTTCTGGCCCATTTTTTAGCCCACATGGGTGGGTTTACTCAAGTAGGTCCAAGATAGGGGGCAATTCTGGACCCATACCCACTTTGGGCCCAGGTAGCCCCAGCATGACCCATGTGGGGCCTACTTGGGCAAACCCACCCATGTGGGCAAATGCCATGGGGCCAATATGGAACACGTGGACAACCCAATATATGACCCATTTTTCAGCCCATTTACCACCCACATTGGCCCCACATACACGTTACGTGCCAGAAATAATAATGTTGCTGCTTTAGATGATAGCTGCCCGGTCACTGAGGTTTCTTAATCAGAAAATAAATGTGATTACTGCGTATTAACAGTAGAAACACTGTATGGTCTTCCCACTCTTTAGCTACACTTATGACACTAAATACCCAGTAGATGGCGCACTAAGACCACAGATAGAAAGAAGAACTGAAACACTGCAGACAGAGTACCACACTTAACGGCATCTGAGGGGGACAAAGTGTCAACTGCAGAGAATTAATTGACAAATCCTGATAGGTACTTCAGGATATGTCAATTAATGAGATTTTAATGCGTTTCCCCCCGGTTTTCTTTTTTAATATATTAAGTGCTGGTGACAGGCATATTCCGGGTGGGCACCCCTTCAGGGATTATTATATTATCTTATCTATTGCCATAAATTGATCTAGCCTGCAGTGTAGACTAATTGTCTATGTAAAAATAAGCTGTTTTTTTTTTTTTTTTGTAAATAAAACCAAAGCAGTGATCTGACTGGTCTGAGTTACTGTGTACCACGTGATCTGCAGTACCTATTCAGGAAGAGAAGCACTTGTCAGTCCGCCTCCAGCCGCGTCATCTTGAAGGTTTAATCTTTGACCATGACCTCATTTCACTTTTCTATTCATTTGTAAATTTGTTCTGTCTTTATCCAACATTATAACGCATGGCTTTCTTTTGAATATAACTCCGAATACAGACTACACCAGTCAATCACCGGCATGTCCAGTAACTTGCTCATGTATTTAAATAAGTTGCACTGATAGTTATGTTGCATCGGTTTAGCTCAATGGTTTCATCTTACCCTCAAACGTTTCCACTCTATGGACCGCGGACTGTGGGGTTCGACCATGGGCGCTGCCCGATGTTTTCCTCTCATTTCCTGTATACTTCTACAAGGCTCTTTATGTCAGCGGTACAAGTTAAAAGTCTCTTATTACAACCAAAAGTGATGTCTGTGGAGAATTAACCCACAATCGTACTGTAGTTTTGGAGCTTAAACAATATGAACCATCTTAAGACTTTTCCAAGAATGTGCTTCGCCCATCATTACATACTCTGAATCTGACTTTAAAATATAAAGACACATTTCCACTGTCAGGATTACGGTTTATTCTCCCGAGAAAGAATATTTCACTGTTTCTTGGTTAAGGACGTGTTGCTCAAGGGTGAGAGCGCCACAGATATACACGCGTGTCTCCAGTAGAAGTCGCTGTAAGATGGGTCAACATTTTACAAGGCTTTACAAAACAGTTCACAAACAGGTCATAACTGGAAGTCTGTACACGTTACGTGCCAGAAATAATAGACTAGACTAGACTAGACTAATTGTCACATCCAGCACCAGTAACACACCTCATCCTCGCTCTCGCACTAAAACTCCCCATATGCTCAACTCATTTGCAGTCATAAGTTGTGTGTATATGTCCCGCTGTATTGTATGGTATATCAGGTTGGATATGTGTTTAATACTGTCAGTTTAAGTGTGTTTCCCAAAATGAGCCTGATAAAGACTGTAGGCTGAAACACACTGGTTTCCACAATAAAGCTCCATGAACTGATGGTTGTTGAGTGGAGCTGTTTTTATGACATGTCTTTATGTTTATGTTTAGGTTTGATGTCTGAGACTCAAACTGTGATGGTTATATAGGCGGGTCATGATTTAGACATGAATCCTCAGAGATTCCAGTCTGTGGTTTTCAAAGTGTGGATCAGGTACAAGGTTAGAAGGGCAGCATTTTATTTTGGAATGGCAGTGTGCAGGTGTTTCATGTTTTATAAGAATGACAGCTGGTGCAGGAGTACTTTCTTTTTTAAATTAATGTCATAAACAATACAGCTAATCCTCTCTTTAGAGCAGGAGTGTCAAACATGTGACCCACGGGCCAGAACCGGCCTGCCAAAGGGTCCAATCTGGCCCAGAAGATGACTTGGCTAAGAGGTGCAAGGTTTTAGGATGCTGTTTCAGAGGCCTTTCCAACTTGACCAGAATATAGTTCTTTAAAAAAAACAACACTAAATACTCACAAATATAAAGCATTGTGCAAAATATTGTTAATCAGCAGCTTCAGTACAACAGAATCTGTATCAAAGTTCTATCTTAAAACAATATTGGTGGAAAACCTATTGCTAACATACAGAAATGTATGTATAAATGCACATGAAGTAGACTGAATGCGGGAAAACTGAGACATATTATTGCAACTAGCTACATTTATTTTTCTTAAGAAATCTCAGATTGTACATCTATTTTATATTAGGATGAATGTTCACAGAATGTACCGTTACTCATTTACACCTAAAGAAAGGGAAAACAATTAGAGCTGTTGCTAAGGTTATTTTGTGATGGTTTGTTGGTCCGGCCCACTTGAGATCAAGATGGGTTGTGTGTGGCCCGTGAACTAAAATGAGTCTGACACTCTGCTTTAGAGGCTGACTAGTAATTATCAGTCAGATATAGTTTTAATCCAAAATACTTAAAATCTCTGACATCGACACTCAAACACGCCCAGAAAAAACATATTTTGTGTTGGGATATTTATATATGTTACTTGCAAATTAGATTGGATACTTTATAATCTATATTAGTCATGTTTGTGTAGCTGCATGTTTATATTTGCATCCTCTTGTAAATGTGTTCTATGAAGGATGTATATGAACTGCTGGGAATCTGATTTACATTTCTTTGCATTAACCTACTAGGCCAATAAAGTTGATTACACTTCTATATCCTCCTGAAACCCTGCTTCCTCATAGGGAATCACATTTTGGGTTTGTACACCTTATACTCCATTCTGCTGAACTTAGACCTGCTGTCCTCATTCGTGGACATGCTTTTTTTGTTCCATCTAGTGATAGCAAAACTAATACACTAAACTATATACACTAACTAGTACACTAATACAGGTAAAAACAAGATGGCAGCCATCTCCACTGAAACACAAAAGTGGACAAGGAACAAAAGCTGAACAAAGTTTGTAGTTGAAACCTGTTTATTAATGATTAATAATGTTTGTAGTTTGATACTGCATACAATTTTGACCAATTTGTGCAACAGCAACAAGCTAAGATGCTGTTAAATCGGAAATATTTGTTTGAGGACATTGGGACCTTATTATCATTACATATTGCAGCATTTCACACAGGCCAATTAAGTGTGACAGACTGTTCCAGACAAAAAAGACATAGCTTGGAGAAGGGAGCGAGGAAAATTCATATAGAAACAATGTTCAGGAATTTAAATGAACTGTTTTATACTTTATTACACACTTGTGCTATCAAAATAATACATAATAATAATAAACCCAATGTCCCCATATGAGGGTATCATTTAGTTGAAAAACTACTTCCTGTTCAAAGACAATGCTTCTTTTTTTTTTTTATACTTATCAGATTATACTGATCCAAAATAGCTAGGAGAAATTAAAAACGCATACCAAACAAAAGTTCGAGTGTCAGGAGGATATTAATAAAGTAAAAAACACAAAACTTTCCCTTTTGTGTTTTTTTTTTCCAATGAGGCCCTTTAAATGCTCAACACCCTGTTGCTGAGTACTTGGACAGATTTCAGTGAGATTACAACAGGCCTAGTTGTTTCCACACGTTTACATTATGGGACAGTGCCCAGTAGATGGCGCCACAAGATCACAGACAAATAATTGTATAGTTGGCCTCAGGTGTGCACATTTAGGGTCAAACAAAACGTAGCCTATACCTGCCCAACTGAAATCCCCTGGGGAAAAAAAGATGAACAAGTAAACATGCCTTCTGTTTCTTTATCTTCCAGCGTGTAAAGGAGTAATGAAAAGTTCCCTACCATTAGTCCTTTACCAACCTTGATCCACCCGCCGCCACCTTTTCACCGCACTCCAGAGTGCGGAGTACCGGGTCACGGTCAGGTGGCTGTTGAGCGGTAGTTCAGAGAAAGTAATGGCTGTCTTTCTGTCGGACAATGGGGTGAGCGAGGCGATAGGGGCGGATGAGACCGGCTTAATGCTCCGTGTAATGCATGTTAATGTAACAGGCACCGAGGGACCGCCGGCCGGAGTGCTTTGGGATTATTTATCACAAAACATTTGTATTCTTCCGTCGGAGAACGGTTGATCCCGGATAGCTGCACACTAATCCTTCACTCCGTTAATTAAAAAGAAGAGGGAAGCAATGGAACTGGTGGTGGTGATTTTTTTTCTTTTCCAGAAATGTAATCATTTCTGGAGAAGCTTAACCATCTGCTTGAGGTTAAGTCTGCAAGCAGATTGTGTTTTCTGCTTATTTAAACCTGAGGATTTTAGTTTTTTTTCCTGAAAAGGGGAGGGTGTTGGATTTCGGGGGCTGCTTGTTGGAGAGACAGGCCAGGGACACTTTTTGTGCCAAGGGAAAATAATAAGTAATACTCATTATGTAACATCGTATTCCATAATGAGCACTTCAATCATTTGATAGCATGCGGTTTTTATTCAGAAATAAGTCGTGACCTTTGTTATCCAGCTCCTTTGAATACCAGACTGAGCATGAATTATACAAAAACTACACCCGACCTCCATTTTTTGCTTCCTAAAGTTATTCTTCTCCATATAATTTAAAAGAGAAATGCCAGAAACAAGCACTACTTCAACCAAGTTAAAGTATTCCCACTAGCCCCGGTTGTTTTTTCTTTATTTAAGGGAAAAGATCACAACATTAGACATCAACGACGCTTGGTTCCCCTCATCATGCTCACAGAGGAGCAACCACCAACATAATTTCCAACAGGGAACGCAATCCCCAGGTTTTGGGGGCAGTTTACCAGAAAATGTAGCGTCTAGTGTAAAAGAAAATGCTGCCCCTAGGAAGAAGAAATGTTTGTTTCTTGTTCCTTCTCTCTCATCTCGCTTTCCCTCCCTCTTCTTTTTAGTAGCTAACAAGCTCAGCGCTGCCCGGGGCCCAAGGCTGTGTCGTCAGTCCCAAGAAGAGACTTTCAGATTTCAAGCCACCGTTTTACATTAGGATGCCACTCGTGTCTGTCTGGAGACGAACCCCAATTCACAAAGGCATCCTTCAGTTTCCCTCTCACTCTCTCTTTTCCCTCTCTCTGTGGTTCACTGGTTGTCTAACTGACCAGGATTAACAGGGAAAAGATTAGATCTGAACAAACATGTGCCGCACTTTAAAGAGGCTCCAGTTGTCCTCTTTGTCCTGTAAAGACAACACTGCTCAAAGGAAGTGCTTTGATCGACTGAAGTCACTTATTACAATCAAAGGTTTGTCAGTTCTCAGCAGTGATGCTCGTCTTTTTCTGTCATCTCCAAACAAAACACACCACCTATGGGATATTTATCCAATCCCAACAATAATACCTGATTAGAGACAAGTATGATTAAGGATTTATGACATTGCTTTTATGTTGATTATGTTGATACATGTTCAGGCCTGCTTAAGAGAATTAAAGTCATGTAACGCGCATTTGCATGAGAGTATCACCCGCTCGTGATTGTCACTGTAATCACTCTAAGCTCCAAAATGTAGCGCACACTCGTTTAAATATTGATTAAAATTGAATATCCTGACCCATCAAAGATTCTTTTTGTAAAACCCAATTTCGTGTGATGATTAATGAATGGGACTGTTTTTGCAATGTGGGCATTCATCTTCAAAGGGCGCTCATTAAAAAGCATTATAGAATCCCAGGAGCCTCTTGGCAGTGGCCACTGGTCCATTTGAGGGAGAGCGTATGAGCGCTCAGGGCCAGTGTGTTTTTGTTTTCGGAATGCAAAATGTAATAGTAGAACCCTGGAAGTTTTTTTCTCTGTAGCTAATGGGGGTTTTAACAAATTAAAGTAAAATAATGTTAGCAATCATTGCCACCCTGGGCCTGCAGGGCACTGTGACCACCAAGACAAATCCTTGTCCATCCTCATCTCGTAAATGCAGCCTAGAAAACGACACCCACAACACAATTTGTCCCCTAATCCAAATCTGGCTCTGACGTCTGGTGTCAAACTTACGCCTTCTCGTCTCTTTAATGGGTCAGAGGAACAGACACGGGGATGTGAAAGGGTTAAACGTCTACAGTAATTAGAGTCGCACTTCGCGTCGGCGTCCTCCAATACGGAGCCGCGAGAAGCTACGTCCACCCCCTCTCTTTCTCTCTCTCTCTCCCTCTCTCACTCACACACACACACATACACACACACACCTCCCCACAAGCTCCTCCGAGTGTCTAATACACTGGAAAATCAAAGCGCGAGCCTCCCCCGTTCACACACCACCGGTGTTGCGCGTGGAGCACCACAGAGAGAGAGAGAGAGAGAGAGGGAGAGGTGCTTTCACTCTCCTCTCCTCTCTCATCCCCTTAGCTAAACTATCCAGTAAACTTATCCATACACACAGATGATACCAACTTCAGTTTTTTGCTTTTTAATTTTGGACAGGCTCTGCTTTTCTATGTGCTTTTGAGCTGTACAGTTGAATAGCTCTGAGGCGAAAGATGTCTTGGTGAGGTGATTTTACGCACGCAGCTGAAATGGATCACAGACTCTCCAGAGGCAGTTGGGTACCAGTGACTGGGCTGGTTGTATGCCTGCTTCTGTGTGCGTGTGTAGTGGACCTGGTTCTTGCGCAAATTCGGTACTCCATCCCCGAAGAGCTGGAGCATGGAGCTTTTGTGGGCAACATCGCCGAAGACCTGGGCTTGGATGTTGCCAAGCTGTCAGCGCGCCGGTTTCGTATAGTCTCCGGCGCAAAGAGGCAGTATTTAGAAGTGAACTTGGAGAATGGCATCCTCTTTGTCAACGAAAAGATAGACAGAGAGGAGCTGTGTGAACGAAGCCCGAGCTGTTTTTTACACTTACAAGTGGTCATTGAAAACCCACTAGAACTGTACAGAGTGGAAGTGGAGATTTTAGATGTGAATGACAACTCCCCCAGTTTCCCGTGGAGCGAGTTTAATCTTGACATCACTGAGTCGGCTGCGCCCGGCTCCTGTTTCCCGTTAGAGAGCGCACAGGACCAGGACGTGGGCACCAACTCTCTGCGCTCCTACCAGCTAAGCGCAAACGAGCACTTTGTACTGAACATCCAGACGCGCAATGATGGAAGCAAGTTTGCGGAGCTCGTGCTGGACACCCCACTGGACCGGGAACAGCAGAAAAAGCACGAAATGGTTCTGACTGCCTTTGACGGGGGGTCACCGGAACGCTCTGGGACAGCACTGATAACTATCACAGTGTTAGACGCCAACGATAACGTGCCCGTGTTTGACCGCTCAGTTTACCGGGCGAGCCTGGTGGAGAACGCACCGAGGGGGACGCTGGTGCTGAAGCTGAACGCAACAGACCTGGATGAGGGCTCGAATGGGGAGGTGACCTACGCATTTAGCGGGCACGCACCCCTCAAGGTGCGCGAACTGTTCAGCGTGGACCCGTACACGGGCGAAATCCGAGTGAAGGGCATTGTGGACTATGAGAAAGCCAGTGTGTATGAGCTGTATGTGCAGGCAAAAGACAGGGGACCCTCGGCTGTGGCTGTGCACAGTAAAGTGCTGGTAGACATCCTGGATGTGAATGACAACGCGCCCGAAGTCATTCTCACATCAGTGTCCACTCCTGTCCAGGAAGACGCGCCACCGGGCACGGTGATAGCTGTTATCAGCGTAATGGACCGGGACTCGGGAGAGAACGGAAACGTTGATTGCCAAATTCCGAGCAACGTCCCTTTTCAGCTCCATTCATCATTTAAAAACTATTATACTCTGGTGACGAGCGAGTTTCTGGACAGAGAAGCGGTGTCCGAGTACAACATCACCCTCACAGCCCGAGACTTGGGCTCTCCTTCGCTCTCCACCAGGAAAACCATCCTCGTTCAAGTGTCTGACATTAATGACAACCCCCCGCGGTTCTCTCAACCTTCATACACAGTTTATGTGACCGAGAATAATGCCCCGGGCGCTTCCATTTGCTCTGTAACTGCATTCGACCCCGATTCAAACCAGAACGCTTATCTGTCTTATTCTATTCTCGAGGGTCAGATTCAGGGCATGCCCGTGTCCACTTATGTCTCAATCAACTCTGACAACGGCAATATCTACGCACTGCGCTCTTTTGATTATGAGCAACTTAGAAACTTTCAGATTCTGGTACAGGCGCAGGACGCAGGTTTCCCCCCTCTCGCCAGTAATATCACAGTTAATGTCTTTGTCTTGGACCAGAACGACAATGCACCTGTTATTGTATCCCCGCTGCCCAAAAACGGCACCGTGGCCACAGAGGTGGTTCCGCGGTCAGTAGACGCTGGGTATCTGGTTACAAAAATAACAGCGCTAGACGCGGACGCAGGGCAAAACTCCCGCCTGTCCTATCAGGTGTTGCAGGCTACAGACCCGGGGCTGTTCAGCGTGGCTCTGTACACGGGCGAAATCAGGACTATTCGCCGGCTAGTGGAAAAAGACGCAACAAGGCAAAGACTGGTAATATTAGTCAAGGACAACGGGCAGCCGCCGCTCTCCGCCACAGTCTCTATTGTCCTCACAGTGGTAGACAGCGTGCCCGAGTCGCTGTCAGATTTCGGAGACCTCACACTCAGCCCACAGCCCCCCTCAAACCTCGCTCTCTACTTGATCGTGTCACTGAGCACAATATCTTTAATATTCCTCGTGGCTATTATTGTGCTGGCTGCGGTCAAGTGCTACAAAGACAGGGAGACCATCAGCGGGTACAACCTCCCCCCGTTCGCCTGCTGCTGTTGCGGGGGGTTTCAGCCCGATCCGCCTCCGGAGGTGTTCAAAAAATCCAACCTCAACCTGCAGATTTCATCCGCGGCCAAAGTGCCCACGAACTGCATGGAGGTGAATGGAAACAGCAGTCTCTCTCAGTCATATTGTTATAAAGTCTGTCTGACTCCCGAATCAGCCAAAAGTGACTTTATGTTTCTGAAGCCGTGCAGCCCCGGCAGCACTCCGAGGAACAACGAGGCGAAGAGCGCGGAAAACTCGTGGAACGCGCAGAGCCGGAGCGCATCTGTGAACAACGGAGCAACTACTCCCAACGAGGTACAGTGAAATCAGCGGATAGTATAAAACGCGAGAGCTGATGTTGTTCATTGAAATCAGTCTGTTTCACTCACTGTCACAAGAAACCCCATCTCAGCCCTCCATCTGATAAGTATCTAGACTGTGACATTCGCGCATGAAGGTCAAATCACGCATGCCAGACAGATTTCAACTCAACTTGCTCAAAAACTGAGCAAAGCCGTGATTTTCTTCCCTCCTGTCTTCTTATTATTAGGTGTATTTCACAGCATGTTGTCTCGACTGTTTTTTATAATTATAGCAATAATTTATCCTAAGTGCGCAGCCTATGGTAATGTTTTGCACCCGGGAAATGAAATGAGACGATGTGAGATTACATTTTTAATTGACATGGTAATGAAAGTGTAAAGTCCTATCTTGCAGAGAGCATATTCCAGGCGCATACCGTGTCTTATCATCTGTATAGAATGGAGTGAGATATCAATTACTGCGTGAGAGGAAGAGGAGATGTAGTTCAAGTTGACTCCTCTATTCAGTCTTGGTAACATTTCCAGGTGTCATCGCGGCACGTTTCTGCAAATTAATCACCCGTGGAAAAAGCTTTTCATAATAATTCATGAACTTAATTATAATAGTTTGTGACCCTGGGAGATTCATAAATCACACAGTGTCATAGTTTTTATGCAGTGAGAGGACACACACCTGCACATCCAGCACATCTACCTGAGTTTGAACAGAAAGTCAAGGTTAAATACATGACGGACAAGGTGAATGGCAGCTATTTGAATTCATCAGCCCTTTGGGTTCAGAGAATTCCTTGCCGACCAGTCGGGTTTGCGACACGCCTTCTTGTCCTCAAACTAACAATATAGGACAGATAACCTCACTAACTATGCCTCAAGGGCACAAGCACGGCCGAACCATTATACTACACACAATGTGACGTATTCGCAAGGGGGTGCTGTCCATTATTGATGAAAAATGGCAAATGGACGGTTTTGGGGAGACAGGGGAGGACATCGGGAGGGGAGGGGGCAAGGATAAGGAGGGGGGTGCAAGGACATGGCTGGACTGAGACGTGGGCCGCCTGTAGATCGGCCCCGACGCTGTCCTCTGAATGCGAGGGGAGAGAGGGAGAGAGATGTGGCTTCATATTTGTCGAGCGAGGGTGGGGAGGAGGAGGGGCGGAGTGGAGGGAGGGGGAAGGAAGGAGACAAGGAGAAAGGGAATTTACAGAGGCAGGATGTCTAAGCCAGTGTTTTCTAATTTTAATAGACGGGGCAATAGAGCGTAAATATGTGCGTATTGCTCATTGTCGCCTCCCTGTTTTCACCATAACGTGGAGGGATGGAGACTCAGAGCCATGACACCAGACTCCACCAGGCAGACTGAGAAATGTCAGCTCGGTCACTGGCACATGCACCTCTGGCCACAAGAGGGATTTCGAGGTCACGATGATTGCTCTGCCTGCAGCTATGCTCCTTCAGGAGAGAGTGTCCTTCCTGACGTTAATTGGTTCCCCTAATTCACCCGGTGGTGTCCCTCAGCGGACACACACGACTCGTCCTGAGGTCACATTACCTCACGCACACAGTGACACATTAAACCTCAAAGACACATCTCAATGAAACTGTGTGAGCATTACACAAGACAAGTACATAGACCTGCTTAAGTTGACGAATCGGAGGTGAAAAGAGATTAAATGCACATCCAAGCGTGTAAGACACGCAGGACAGGTGCGTGCACGTGGTGTATATGCGCGTTGCGCTGTCTTGGGGTTGTGCATATATACAGCTGCAAGGACCGCAAACTTTTCAAGGCTCTCTGTGAGACTTTTAATTAAAAACCTTGCTCGAGGAGCATCAGGCAAATATTAATGTAAAAATGATGCATAAAATCCACAAAACAATGACGTGTGTAATTTTCTTAATTTCCTCCCTGGCACGGTTTCCTTTGAAGATTAAAATCATGTTTCGTTTCATCCCGGTGGGGTTCTAATTGGTTTTGTGCGTAGTTGGCGGGGAGTGTATTTTGAATACCGATTCTAATAATACGCTTACGTCGCATTCTCCGTGTTAACAACTTTAAGGGAATTAATAGAGCGTGGAATCCATACTATGAGACTCACACCCGGAATAAATATCTCTCGGGTGCTCTCCTTCACCTCTCACGCTGCGCCGCAGACGATAAAAGCAAAACTAAGTGACAGGCGAGTCGTGGCTGAAGGCAACAGCACCTCCGCTCCTCACAACTGTGTTCTGCCAAACGTCCACAGGGCGGCAGCCGCGATCCATGTGAGGAGAGTCATGTCTCCATTTCAGGACAGAGACAGACTGCTCCTTATGTCAATTACCACTGACCTCTGCTGATCCGAGAGGATAGAATGAACATGTGTCGTTTGTTATCAAGAGCCGATTGACTGTAACTTATTGTGAAGAGAGGCATTTCTCAAAATAGACCTGTGCAGGGACATTGTGCCAATATGTGCCTTTGTATTTATTTATTTGTTAAAACTATGTTGAAAAGTTGAATTAAATTCTGTCATGCTCTCTTCCTGCAGCTGAAGCAGCCAAACACAGACTGGACTCTCACAAAGAATCAGAACTCCTCCATTAAAAGGTACCAGTGGTTGACCTTTGACCCTTGTCAAACCAATGTAAAGCAGTTGTACTAAAACAGAAAATGCTCACACAGTGGGCTGAAGTATACAGCTTGTATTAAAATGGATATGGACAGTGGCGCTCCCAAAAATTTTTCATAGGGGTGGGCAGGTGGGGCCCACTGATAGTCTTGGGTGGAACATCAAAACCAAAACTGAATTTTTGGAATTCATTGCTGCTGTTGAAGTATATAGGCCAGTTTAAAACGATGTCAGTATGGAGAGTTAAGGAATTGCATACTGTTATACTTTGGTTTTGTATTTCACATTTAATATCTGACTTGCAAAGACTGATATTGGTACATTTTAAGTTCCATAACAATCCTGTTTTAATGCATGTTAGGCAATTCAGTGTTCTTCAAATAGGCTAGTTGTCCTTTTCCTTAAAAAGACAAGTACATCACTAATTTGAAGGAGTACATTAACTGTAAGGAACAAACATTTACTGGGAACAAGGCTTCCCAAGTTTAGGGGAGACTCGTGAGTGTCCATAGAATCCATTTTCATCCAGCTATCTTGAGGTGAGAGTTCAAAGGACACCTTTGAACATCGCCATGCCAGTTGTTCCCCCTCCAGATTTTGAAGCATTATTCAGACAAGCCATGCCAACATGGTTGCTACCAATGGATGCCTTCAGTTGCCTAGTTTCACAAGAAAACAAAACCTATCTTGAAATGAGTGCAGCACAGCCTCTTAAAGACAGTAAGATTACCCTGGCATTGTTTTCACCAGGAGGGGCAGCAACTGTATCAGCCCCCTCTTGGAGGCACCACTGGATATAGATATTGATTTACATATGAGTAAGGTATGTTGTCCTCTTGTTTACAGTTATAACTCTATCAACATGGATGGCACCCTCATGCGCAAGGCCATGCATGCAGATCCAGAAAACTACGTCACATCCATGGCGCCTGGACAGTACTGGACGTGGGGAACTCACATGAGAGGGATGAAAGGTAAGACAGGTCTAACGCAGTCGACCACTAACAGCTTTAATGAAAACTACACACAGCCAGTGTTTAGTATGCATTTACAGTATGTTTTATGCACCTCAACACAAGTATTGTCTACCACACAGCACACCTCTGTGCTCTTTTTGTAATGACATTCTGTTTTCCTTTGTTGTTCCCTTAATTGGTTCGTTGCTATAGCCTTACCTCATCTCCACCACCACTAACAGAAGCAGGGTTATATTCATAACCCATCATTACCGCTCTGTTTTTGTGTTTTAGTTGCTGATGTCATTGTTTATTGTCCTGAGTGCAAAGCTTTTAACTTTGTTTTTAGAAAAGTGCTATGCAAATGAAAACACCACCACAGCCCTGAGTCAATATTGAATAATTAAGCAGTCGCTTCTCCTCTCTTCTCTCGTTATCTGTGTCATATAACAGACTATAAGATGTCTCCTTCCACCAGTGGGGTCCCCTCTCGCCCCTGGACTCCTCGGTGCACACCTCCTCCCCAACAACAGCAGCCATCCATTCCACCCCACCCTCACCCACACCCACACCCACACCCACACCCGCCCCCTGACTACCACCACAATGTCTACATCCCTGGGACACCATCAGGCTTTTGCACCTTGAGGCCCGCGGCACAGCGAAGTGAGCTGGACGTCCATAATTCCTTCTCCACCTTTGGAAAGAAGCGACGCCTTCAGATGTCCCCCCAAGGGGAGGCTGCGATTATAAATAATGACCTGTACAATGATTGACTTTTCAATAACTGTCTGAAACAGATGGTTAAAATGACAGATAACCTCATATGAAAACAGAGGAAGAGACCGTTGAGTACATAAATTAATGAATTTATGATGTACAAGTGGGATGAAAAATACAGAGGACGCATAAAACTGAAATAATGAATGAATGCATAATCCATTTTGGCTCAAATGCTGATGAGAAATGACATCTGATGGCTATTTATGTGACATGCCACTGCAACATGGTCAATGTATGTGTCTGCCTATTATTATTATTATTATTATTATTATTATTTAGACAATCAAAGTGCAGCAGCAATTACATCCAAAATGTTTTGAAAAAGCATTAGTGGACAATAATTTGCACATCCTTATGAATTTATATTTTTGGTTTGATGAAAAGAAAAAGTGTTTTTTCTTTTTGTATGTTTGCTGACAGAGCTTGTGTGAATATGACAAATAGTATGATGATGTATATGCAAGCTGCAACATGATGCAGACAACTGTAAAGAGGGGGGACTTCCCCCAACATGTACTGTATACATTTATGAAAATAAAGTATTTTTTTCATATGGTCTTTGATATGTCTCTTAAACATGCATGTATGCCCTGCTAGAAGTCATAAAACTCAAGGCCTACTCAAACACAGAGTCGGTCTATCTACATGCATACAGCATTTAGATGGAAGTTTCCCAGATTTTTGTTTAATTAGTTTGAGTCAATTATTTTGGGGTGAAAAAGTTCCCCAGCTACTCTTACAAGGGTAGAAAGCTTTTCGCCTTGGTAAGCTGTTTTCCACGGTGAGGAATAAACATAGTAAAATGCTAACATATGCTAATTGGAGTGCTTGCATTTCCATTTGCCCGCAGAGAATAGTGGGGTTCATTAACTGAACAAACAGAACCTCCTCTCTCGAAATATCACTTTAATTAAGACCACGAACACGAATACAAGCACCAGGGGAAGAGGGAGGGAGGGAGGCGGGGGGTTCAGCTCCAAATGCCACACCTGGATGTGAGCTGGAGGGGCCTGTGACTTCTCTCTCTGTGCCCTTTTACATCTTACTTCTCGGGGAATTAGTTCCTACCATCAACAGATGAGAGCTGGCCACTGGCCAGAAATGAGCAGGGTAATTAGGTCGTCGTATGGCTCAGATTGAAAATAATTCCGCTAATAAGGAAACGGGTGTCCGTAGAGAGCGTGGAGGGGAGCAGGGTAACCTTCTCTGCGGTAAGGTGATCCATAGGGACAGCTGAAGGGGCAGCCATATTTAGGTCAGCTTGGCTTACTTTCAGATGAGTGAGGAACAGAGCTCTGCTCCTAAAATAGAGGTATAGGATTATTCTTACTGTCTGCTACAAGAACTACTTTAAAGTCACATAGCTATTTAAGGATCAATAAATAAACCTATCATCAACACAATTCATGTATATGTCTTCACCTGGAGACTAAACCAACAGGCTCACACAAATATCGATATGTTTGGCGATACTGTATTGAAATTACAGTCTTGTGATAGATGAAATTATTGTCAAAAAAGACATAAAACCTGTTCACTCTGTTCCGTTAAAGCAACACAAAACGGGGTAACTAATTCCTGTCCCTTCACATCCTTTAAACATATTGGTCACTTGCTCTGGGAGCTGTCCAAGGCCATGGTGCTGAATTGGATTTGACCAGTGGTTCTTTCTCAGCCAGCTGCACTTCCGACAGTCGTCCACCAGAGGGCGCATATGGTACTCAATGAACACTGGTGCAATGTTGGATTTAATGTTTTGCAGGCATCCATTTTTCTCTTCATCTCCACGACACACACACACACACACACACACACACACACACCCTGACTTCCATCACTAAAGTTACCCATATGTCCTGAGGGCATAGAGGAAGTATTCAGATCCTTTACCTAAGTAACAGTAGCAGTGCAACAATTTAAAAAGCAGACAAACAATCAAAAACTCTAATAGAACAATCTTGAATTCATTTTGAGTGAAAGTGCTACAGTAACAGCTGCAAAATGTAAATATGATATTGAAAGTAAAAGTAGTCATTACGCAGAAAAATGGCCCTGTGTGAGTTTTACACTGTAATATATGTGATTGGATAACTGATGAATTAATGTGCAAACATCTTTTGAATCTTGCAGCTGATTGTGGTAGAGCTCATTTTAATTATTTTATATAGGCCTATAATTACATTCTTTAATCCAGTGGTTCCCTACTGGTCCAGATTTCTCCTTAGTCATTAGTTCAAGGTCCACACAGTTTAATACATCCAGTGTCATACTTGTGGTTGGTGATGTTGTCAAGCTAATTTGCTGTCTCTGTCAAGTAGCTGCCACTCTACAGCAGGAAATGGCACTTCAAAGTAAAAGCTCTGTGCCAGAAATGCACTGTACTTAGACATGAAGTGTGTTTTTCACAAACTTGACACATTTGCAATTCACTTGCGGTCCATTCAGAATGGACCCACGACCCACTTTTGGACCGCGAGTATAAAGTACAACATTTCACCCTTTATTATAGTGGCCGAAAACACTCCAGTATAGTTTTAAATACCTCAAATTTATGTAAAAATTACCTGGGTAAATGTACTTAGTTACATTCCACTGCTGCCTGGAGCCCAGGCTCATTAAAAAATAAATAGTCTTGTCATGTGCAATCCCACAGGAAACATGCTTGTGATTTATTTAGCATACCAGTATGAGAGACTGTAGATTAATATGATTAGTTACTGACCATATTGAAACTGTTTACTCAGGCTTTTAGCATATACGGTAGTCAAACATTAGATGGGATGCATTCAGCCATCATGACAATATGCAGCAGAGCTCTTGTAACAGAGCTACAAACAAGAACTCTGTTACAAAAATCTTGCATTCATTTTATTTGAAAAGTAATAAAGTAACTGCTGCAAATGTATATAAGGTAAAATCACTTGTTACACAGAGACATAGCCACGTACACTGCAACAGACTGTGTTTAATTGGATTACCTATACATTTATCTGCAAGAAGCAATTGAATTTCACAGCTGATTGTGGTAGAGCTCATTTTAACTGCTTTATGTACAATTGGGTATGTTAATTTATGGCAACACATCCTATTTTATAAACTGACTTAAGTGGAGTAAGAATTTCACATTTCACCCTTTACTGCAGTGGCCTGAAACTGAAACACTCAAATACAGTTCAAGTACTTCAAATTTGAGTAAAATACCTGAGTAAATGTACCTAGTTACATTACACTACTGCTTGGGGCCTAGGGACATTAAAAAATAAATAGTCTTGTCATGTGGAATCCCACAAGCAGCATGCTTGTAATTTATTTACATAGCAATATGAGAAATTATAAATTAATATGGTGAGCGTTATTGACCATATTCAAACAGTGTACTCAGGTTTCTAGCTTATAGGGCAGTCAAATACAAGCTGAATTTGTATTTATCCATGATTTCTAAGCAGTCAGAATAAATGTGCCTGTGATGAACACTTGCACCATCTTGTAACAGAGTTCTCCAGCAGATGGCATCATTGAGTAAGAATCAATATGCACCAAATAAACAGGCTGAAGAGTTGATTCATTTTACATTGTAAACTCAGGGTGTGTGAGGCTGGGGGGTTAGAATGACGTAATCCATAACAATGTCAGACAATAAAAGGAGCCTGGCTGAATTAATTTAGAGGATGAAAAATAACAGAGTGGAGGCAGGAGGGGAAGAGGAAGCTGAAGTTCTCCTCTCTTCTTTCTTTTTAACACCACATACAGCAGTAGAGCATTATTACTATAGGCTGTAATTCAGATTGAAGCTGTGTTTCTGGTCTCACTTTTATTTTGTATTTTTGGGCTTATTGCCTTTTAATTGATAGGACAGTATAAAGTGTGAAAGGGAGGATGACACACAGCAAAGGGCTGCAGGCTGGAATTGAACACATTGCCACTGCAACAAGGACAGTGCCTTTGTAAATGGGCCTGCTCTACCCACTGAGCTACTGGGTGCCCCAACTGATCTCTTTTTTATATATGAAAACAAAGCAGATGCATCTAGATCTATTCAGGCACAGTTACATTAGATCTTGCAAAAGGGTATTCAGATAATGTTTCCAGATACAGACTGCATACACTATTTTTCCTGTGTGTGTGTGTGTGTGTGTGTGTGTGTGTGTGTGTGTGTTGGGCAGGTTTTAGGCATTTAGATGCCTTTCCCCCCAAACGTGTCTGACATACAATATCTTAGCAAGCTACATGTGTTGTGCTGAATGTTTTTGTCCAAGGTTTACAAGAGTATTCAGATTCATGACCTTACAAAAACAACACAAAGGCTCTGACTCCTGAAACTGGCATAAAAACATCAAAACCACTGTCCCACATGCTATCAGACTGAGATAGTCTATGCTGTTAGCTGAAAGTGTAATTTATTTTAGCTTAGCCACTGTAGGAAAACCTGGTGCTTTGTCGCCACCAAGTGACACAGGAAGGTAATACAACTTGACACGTAGCTGAAGAGTTTGTTTTATTGGTAATTAATTAGATTTAGGTCACTTTGTTAACTGTTCTCAACCCATAATGATATCCTCTGGAAGTCTCCTGCTAAATTCTTGGAACATTCAAAACTATAAAGTTGTGCCTTGTTTGTAATTAGTGTGCCAGTTAGTAGTTTTTAATTGTATGTTGTCAATCAATTGAATTTAACTAATACCAGGCTGAGACAGTGGTTCTTAAACTGTGGGGTGAGCATCCTGGAGGGGGAACATAGAGCCACTGTAAGTGGGGCGAGGATGACCAGAGGGAAAATATGGAGTGAAACAAATTTGAATGAATATGATTTATGAAGGGAAAATAAACAGAGTTTGCTGATGCCATCATGCTGACATTTATTTATTCTCTTTAAGATTATTTTTGTGGCATTTCTGCCTTAATTACACAGGAAAGCTCTAGCATGAAATGGGGGGAAAAGAGAGGGGATGACATGCAACAAAGAGCTGGAGTTGGAATTGCAGCAAAGACATGAATTCAAGTTGAATCTTTTATTAGTTGCTTTCCCAGTTATTGTTAATGGTTGATGAAAAAGTCTTGCTGGAGCTCTGTTACAAAAGCTCTGGGGTAAATGCTCATCATCATCATCATCATCATCATCATCATCATCATCATCATCGTCATGATGCACATTTATTGTGACTGAGTATTACTGATGGATGAATACGACTCCATTTAGTGTTTGACTGCCACATAGGCTACAAACGTGGCTACACTGTTTGCAGATGGTCAAAAACTAATCATCATATTAATTTACAATCTCTCATGCTATGTAAATAAATCACAAGCATGTTTCTTGTGGATTCCACATGACAAGACTATCTATTTTTTAATGAGCCTGAGCCCCAGGCAGTAGTGGAATGTAACTAAGTACATTAACTCAGGTACTTTACTTAAATTTGAGGTACTTTAACTATACTTGAGTGTCTCCTTTAAGGCCACTATATTGAAGGGTGAAATATTGTACATTATACTGTACTTAATTTATTTGACAGCTATAGTGATTACAGTGCAGATTAAGATGCTGCATACAAAACATGACGTTAGGAGATATGATGCATTGCAATAGATTAATTATCAAATTATATATAAAGTAATTAAAATGAACTCTACCACTATCAGCTCAAAGATTCAAGTGGTTTTTGCACAGCAATTCATCAGTTATTATTCTATTAGAGTTTGTGTTTGTGTGCTTTTTAAATTGTTGCAATGCTGCTGTTACTTAGGTAAAGGATCTGAATACTTCTTCTATACCCTCAGGACATACACTTCATTTTTAATATCTGTACAGTTATACCTCTTTTAGTTACCCCATGGGTAGCTTTAGTGATGGAAGTGGAAGGGAGTGTGTGTGTGTGTGTGTGTGTGTGTGTGTGTGTGTGTGTGTGTGTGTCATTGGGCTAAGGAGTAAATTATGCTGCAGTAATTTCCATATTCCACAGTTAGAAATGGGCAGGTCTTTGTTTCTTTGGATCAATCTGTACTGATGTCAGTGAAGCACAGCTGTACTGTATAGGCATGACATCACTGTGGTTCCTGGGTGCCAACAGTGCTACAAGGTGGTTGAAAAATGACAAAACAAAGGGGCAATTTCTATATTTCTAAAAGTTCAGTTTAGTCATACTGTAAGCTCTCATCTATATGCTAAGATAATTATGCTTGATAAGTTAAGAAATTCATTGGATGCACTGAAAATAATGCAAGCTGAATGAACATGTCATCAGATGAGAGATGATTAAATACTGGCTACTGCAGAATTTCTAATCCTGTATGCACAGCTTCTGTATAATGTCAGTGCACTCCAACCTTGACAAAGTAGGGACCCATGTCACAACTGATTCAGGATCACTTTCAGTGTAGGGTTTTGAAGCATTTATTTGCTGCAGTCTTACTGCAGAGCTGCTGTAAACAACAGCCAGAGGAGCCCTGTCTGCAGATCCAAGCCTGTGTTCTGGCTCTTAATGTAACAAACAAGAACTGTCTGTAGTTAGTCACAGGAACATAATCAAGCTGGCTAACTGAGATGTTCAATATGGCAATATGTTGTAGAGACCAAAACAAAAAGTAACAAGCAGCGACTTCAACTTGGCCATGTAGGGATGAAAAACTTGCCAATGCTTTGCTGAACAATAACTTCAAGAGAAAGCACACACGATACAGCAAAACCTCCAGGCTTAAGTCATAAACTGAGGGATGAGAGAACCTGCAGAGAAAAGTGGCAGACCTAACCACATAGTGCCACAATAACAACCTCTCCCCAAATGTCAGCAAGACAAAAGGAATCATTGTTAACCTCAGGATGATCAGATAAAACCACACTCCTTTTTTCATCAGAAGGTCATCCATTCAGATTGTTAATAGTTTTAAATCTCTTAGAAGACACATCTCAGACACCTTCACATGGTCAACTAACACCGACTGCATCTTCAAATAAGCACAACAGAGACTGACCTTTCTAGGTCGTTTTCAGAAGTTTGGTATGAACACCAAAACTGTTGGGAATTTTAACTGCACCATTGAGAGTGCTCTAACAGGCTGTATTACTGTGTGGTTTGGCAACCTGACTGCTCAAGACTGCAGACGACTACAAAGGACTGTGAAGACAGCAGGAATAATCATTGCCACAGAACTACTACAGCTGCATGACATTTACACCACATGTTGCAAAGGAAAAGTTCAAAACATCGTGAAAGACACCTGGGGCTGTATTCACAAACACTCTGAGAAAACTCTCAGAGAGCTCCTAACTTAGCTTAAAAACTTTTAGTGAGGATTCTTAGCTTATGGGTGATTTAGTAAAGTTCTCAGAGCAACTCTGAGCAAAGAAGGGACAGAAACCTTTACCTTAGTAATGACATGTGGTTGACCCCGTTGCTAGTTATGATGCGTTCTTTAACAGATGTGATTGGTTGTGGCAGACATGCTCTTTGTGAGCCTGTAAGGCCAGGTCTCCCTTGAAAAAGAGATTCTTAATCTCAATGGGACTAACCTGGCTAAATAAAGGTTAAATAAATAAGGTGTGAACACCCAGTGGAAATGAAATGAACTGCTGACTGTGTTGTCACTGTTAGTGTAATCACTCTGCTGATGGAAGGTTGAGGCAGACACAGGAATCACTGCTGCACTGTTACATTTTTCCAGTTTTCCAAATATTTGAGTGTTGTGATCATTTTATTTCTGGTGTTATAGAGTTAGGTGGGAAATGTGTGTTTATCTCTAATGAGATCAACCACATATATTATCCCTGCACAATTTAATCTGTAGCTTTTCATTTACTCACTGTCATCCAGCATTTGGACAATATTTCTCTGACCACTTTGTGTTTCCCCCCCTTCTCCTAACAGCTTTTCACCTTAGGAGCTCTCTTAAGTTCTTAGAGGCTTTGCGACTAACTTTTACCTTTACAAGGACCTAGTCTTAACTTAAAGGAAAACTTCTAAGAAAATGTCACAATTCTAAGATTTTTCTTAGAATTTTGTCACTAGGAACACGTCTTAGCACTAGGAGGCTTTGTTAATGGCCCCTGGCTTCCTGTTCATGCTCTATTCTCGCTCCTTCTGTCGAAAAACTTTACCGGAGCATCAGATCCCACACCACCCATCTCAGAAACAGCTTCCTTACTGAGGTAGGTAGGTATCTATATGCACTGCATATTGTTGCTTATAGACTGTATGTACTGTATATTGTGTGTAATGTTATTTCCTATTGCTGTCTGGGGATGTGTGCCCTGTGTGTGGGCAGAGAGTGCCACTAAGCACAAGCATTTCATTGTAATTTTTTACACAAGAATAAATTTGAACTTGAACTCAGGTAGGAGGAGAGTTTTTATTGCTCTTATCTTTCATCACTGGTTATGTTTGTGAATAATAAAGGGGTCTGTGGGTTAAAAAGTTAAGATAAGGTCACAGCAGGGTAAAGTTTAGAAGCACAGAGCCCCCATGCACTACTGGCTCATTAGGGGTTAAAAGGTGTGACATAAAGCCAGTGGCAGGAACTAACAAAGTGTGTGTCCTAAAGTATTATACAGTTTTGAAGTTTGTTTTAGTTGATGTTTTATACTGCTTTACAGCTCTCCACTAGATTGCAGACAGTCCCATGTAGAAGATGGGACATAAAGCTACAGGTGCAATCTGTCTTTCTTTTTCCCTCTGCAGGCCACAGCATGGTGTACAAAATGATATGAATTGATACTTAAGGTAACCTGAAAAAGTTGTCAGTGTAACAATGACTTTATAAAGTTATTTAGGGTAATACATTTCCTATCTGTGTCCTCATACTCAGAAAAACCTGGGCTTTGCCACAAACAACATGCAAAATATTTATTTTTAGGCTGTTAGGCACACTGATGATTTCAGACAGCAACATGAAACATGAATGATGACAAGCCCCGGCAGTCTGAGTGGTACCATCAGGCCTTTTAAAAACGTTTAATTACATATTATGATGACATGATCAACTCATTCATCAGAGGACATCTAGATAAGATCCCCGAAGTGAAAACTGCAAGTTCCCACGAGGCTCAAAAGTGATACTGTCTTTCCCTAGACTGAGTTTAAACTGAATTCCACTTGCATTACACAGGCTGTTTTCACTGCTGCTCACATTAAAGCTGCTGGTTTGATTTTCCTAATTAGTATGAAACATTGCAGAGTTTTGAGCCTGGGAATGATTTGTTCAGCTGTTGTTGATTAATTCAATATGAGGTTCAATAATATATCAATAATTAGGCTGAGTGGATACTCACAATGATCAAGGCTGACCTAGATTTGGCTCCTTATAAACGGGTCATATGTCAGAGGAAAAAAACCTCTCATTGTACTTTATTTCAGTTCCATTATTTACTTTGTATTGTAACAGCTTGCTTTGTTTTTGTTGCCTTTAGCTGGAGTAAAAAAATGGCTAGGAGCCATTAGTCAAATTCTATTTTCCTTTGGCTCCTCTGTTCTGTATAAATGTGCACACTCAGCAGCAGAGAAAATCCCAAGCTGGAGGGATGTAATCAAACAGTGTAAAACAGTGATTTAAAACGCAATTTATCTCTCCCCTTGGTTTTACAAAACAATACCGAACAAGGTATTCACTTTCACTAGAATAGAATAGAATAGAATAAAATAAAATAAAATAAAAAAATGAAATAAAATAAAATAATAAAAAAAACAATAAAAAATAAAATATAAGCAGCTTTGGCATTATATAATTTAACATTTAACCAAAATTATTCATATTCACAATTAAACTGTTTTGATTTTTGTTTTATTTCATTAAGCCTGATTATACAAGGGTATCTGGCTTGCTTAATATTAAAATAATGTCAATGCAATCACTGGTAAAACATGTTATTTACATGGATCCAACCTCAGTTACATCATTTAACACCCTCCAGTTCATTTTCTATATGTCTTGTTTGGGAGCTGAAACTTTTACAGTGTGAAATTTGACTTGATTGACTTGACTTTATTATCAGAGAAAAATCTGAATATTTTCTTGCATCCCAGGACGTCAACTGTTTTACACTCTCTAAATCTTCTGTGTGATGGCAAAAGCTGATATTCTTTAAATAAAGTGTGAGAGGGATCTGGTGTAATATCACCTGCCAGAGAAATGCATAAGAGGCAGGGTACACTATTGCCAGTCTATAACAGCTTTAACCCACACTGACAGGCAAGACGTTTGCATTCATTTTTTAGGCCACTCTAAATTTAGGAAGCTGCTAATTCACCTGACCCGCATGTCTTTGAACAGAAATGAGAAATCTGCACCAAGAGGACCAGAAAGAACACTGCCATTGTGTTTAACTCTTTCCTGTATGAGCACCTCTATGACGCTGCTACCTGCTGAGCCACTTCATCACTGAACATTTAAAAAAAAAAAAAAAAAAAAAAAAATCACTGTGTGTGCAGATGTGGGACTTAATGAGTTGCATACAGAGGGTTTGGACAAACTTAACAGGAACAATTTACAATAATTTATTCAATAGATTATGTTTTTATTGAACTGCATTATGTTGCAGGTGTTCCTTTTAGTTTTACCACCACAAGATGTTGACAACATTATCACCCTATAAATTAATACTACAAAAAACAATACATTGTTGTTAAAATAGGCAGTGAATGGGTTTGTGTGTTGAGGAAAAAAACAAAGAAACTTTGTGAATATGCAGCTCTACATTTGTAGTTATAGGTCATTAAAAAGTCAAGATAAATGGCAGTCACATTATAGCTAAGAATGCCCCAAATTACTCAAACAAGTATTTGCTACCTTGTCTCTCTTGGGCACATTATAGTTTAGTCGTCTTTAACAAAAAAGACAGCTACTGATGTGTCATGTCATCTCTAGTAAATATGGAGAACCGTTTGCAGTTAGTGCCTGAAGATGGTCCAGCCTCATGTTATTTATTTTTCTGATGCTGGAAATAATGATAGGGCACAGTTTCTAATCAGTCTGTTAAGTTTTATAAAATATATATCACATAATTCAACCAGGAAAATAGCAAATGAAGATAACATTACAGTCTTGCTGCACCAAAATAGCACATACACATGGAAACATGACAAGATAAATTACATGCAGGGAGCACTGAAAATAATCTCATATCATATTATTATCTCATTATTAAAAGTATTTTACAAAAACGGCAGCTAACAAATATCAGCCAACAGTGAGGAGTGAATATGAGTGTTAGCGTCTTTAAATATGCCACCAATGAAATGTGATGTAGTTGGAACAGAATCAGTGAGTTGATGGAGCAACAAAATGTCTGTTATGACGCCTCATATGATATTCCATAGTAAATGACATGACTTTCTTGGGGGGGGGAGGTCTTATGCTGCAGAAATACAGCACTATATGCAATCCATGGCAGAACTCATAAAATACAGTGCAGTTTTAACATGCAGTTCAGCTGAACCTGTAATTCTTAGTCAGAGAGTACAGTGGCAGCCCTTCCACAGGAAAAAAAAAGAATTCTGCTACAGTTACTGTACTATGTGCAGTCTCTGTCACAGGGTGTCACTGTTGACCACTAAAGTATAATACAGCTCTCTCCTGGTCGTCATGACACACCCATTTGTGAAGGGTGTAGGACACAGCTTTCTGGAAGATAAGCTTTTTATTTTTTAAATTAGCAAAAGACATGTCCTAAGATATTTTTTCTGATCTTAAAAATCAACAAAAACGACACACATTTTTAGAATCTGGACTACTGTTTCTTGCAGATGAAAGGATGAATTCTTGGACCGCTGTCTTTGTCTTGTCTGC
Organism: Epinephelus moara; assembly: GCF_006386435.1. Classification (NCBI taxonomy): domain Eukaryota; kingdom Metazoa; phylum Chordata; class Actinopteri; order Perciformes; family Serranidae; genus Epinephelus; species Epinephelus moara. The sequence continues at coordinate 22,200,233 of NC_065509.1, forward strand.
ATTATGGCCAAGAGCTTTGTCTGTGACACGGTACTCCATAGAGGAGGAGATGGAGAGGGGCTCTGTAGTGGCTAATCTCGCTGCGGATTTGGGACTTGAGCCTGGAGGTCTGGCACAACGAGAGGTAAAACTTGATATTTTCCATAACAAAAAATATCTAGATGTCAATAAAAACACAGGAGAGTTGTTTATCGTGGAGAAGATGGACAGGGAGTATCTTTGTCCGACAAAAACAACCTCCTGTTTTCTAAAGCTTGACGTTGTCATAGAAAGCCCTTTACGCATCTTCAACATTGAACTTGGAATAACGGACATAAATGATAACGCACCACATTTTCGACGAGACAGAGTAGAGCTCGACGTTTCAGAATCAGCAACACCAGGAGAGAGATTCTCTCTGCCTAATGGCGTGGATCCAGATGTTGGCATGAATACAATTAAATCGTACAAGCTCAGTGCCAGTGAACATTTCACCATAGAAACTCAGACGGGCAGTGATGGAACTCAGTATGTTGATTTGGTGTTGACTAAGTCTTTAGACAGAGAGGAGACTGCTGTTCATAATTTAATACTGACTGCTGTGGACGGCGGGGTCCCTGTGCGCTCTGGCACTGCCAATATCATTGTTAGAGTGCAGGACACAAACGATAATCCTCCTCGGTTTGACAAGCAGACTTACACAATTAATATGACAGAGAATTCCCCCATCGGAACCTTAGTGATGAAGCTTAACGCCACAGATCTCGACGAGGGTCTAAATTCAGAGATAGTGTACTCATTCACCCTCTACACGTCAGAAAAAACACAAGATGTATTTGCCTTGAATCCTAACACAGGAGAGATAACTGTAAAAGGAACTATTGACTATGAAGATATGAAATTTTATGAGCTGCACATTGAGGCAAGAGACAAAGGGACACATCCCCTGCTGGGGCAGTGCAAAGTAGTCGTCCACGTGACGGATATGAATGACAATTATCCAGAAATTACCATACAGTCTGTAAAAAACACAGTGGATGAGAACATCCCAGTTGGAAGTGTCATTGCTCTGGTAGGGATAAGTGACAGAGACACTGGCGTTAATGGAAACGTAAGCTTATCCATAAATCAGCCCATGCCCTTTATTCTTAATAAGTCATCAGACAGACCCATGCATTACAAGCTCATAGTGTCAGAGCCCTTGGATCGTGAAACAGTACCTGAATATGACATCACACTGATTGTGACAGATACAGGGACCCCGCCATTATCTGATAACGAAACAATAACTGTGCATCTATTAGACGTCAATGACAACGCGCCACAGTTCCCTCAGTCATTTTATACTATCCGTGTGATGGAGAATAACGCACCTGGAGCCTTGCTCAGTTCACTCACTGCGTTTGACCCTGACCTCCATGAAAACCAGTATCTAGTTTATTTCATCCTAGAGAAGGAGATAGCCAACACCTCCATGTCCATGCTGTTCTCCATCAATCCAGAGAACGGCAATCTTTACGCACTGAAAACTTTTGACTATGAGATCGAGAAGGAGTTTCTTTTCCACATCGAGGCCAGAGACTCTGGCTCTCCTCCACTCAGCAGTAACGTCACGGTCCACATCATTATTGTGGACCAGAACGACAACGCTCCGGTTATTGTGTCTCCGTGGCGCGCGCACGGCTCGGTGGTGGAGGAAAAGATCCCCAGATCCACCGATAAAGGCTCTCTGGTTGCCAAGGTGATAGCCTTAGACACCGACTCGGTGCACAACTCTCGGATTACCTACCAGTTTCTACAGGTGACTGACGCCACCTTGTTCAGTCTGGACCAATACAACGGAGAGATCCGGACTATGAGGATGTTCAGTTACAGAGATCCGCGTCACCAGAGACTGGTTGTTGTTGCCAAGGACAACGGGGAGCCTGCTCTCTCTGCTACAGTCACCATCAAGCTGTCCACGATGGAGACTGCCGTTAAGGCCTACTCTGACATGACTGAGGTGCCTCTGGAATATGACATCTTCTCAGACCTCAACCTGTATTTGGTCATCGGTCTGGGCTCGGTGTCATTTCTCCTGCTCATCACCATATTGGTCACCATCGTGCTCAAGTGTCAGAAACCCAAGCCCAGCAAAGCGGCTCCTCCCTGCAGGAACAGTGTGATCAGTGAGAGGAACTCCACCATCGCAGATTCCACTCTGGTCTCCAACGATGCCTACTGGTACAGTCTGTTTCTAGCAGAGACCAGGAAAGGAAAGCTGGTGGTTAGACAGCCTGTGCCAAAGGGCTCCAGATACATCGTGTCCAGTATACCGAGAGGGACAGGACTCACAGACACTAGTGACTCAGCACCATCCACTCTGCAGGTATGTCCTCAACTTGCATAGGCTATTTGTTTCTGTATTTGTCAAATAATGCAGTTTCATTGCCGTGTGTAAAATGTTTATGGATGTAATTTTTAGTCACTTGGCAAATTGATCAGCTGCATTTATTTAAACAGAATCTGCAGCGGTTTATAATCTTGAACTTATTTTGAGCTGGGCCTACTCTGATTCTTTAAAGCTAATATATCTCAGCTGCAGGGTCTTGTAATATACGAAGAGTGGCGCTGTTTACTCAAAAAAATATTAAGCCATTAACGCCATGACAGTGAATCTTTGTTAGTGGGATAGAGACTGAAAAGCGGACAGCTCCGTGGTGCTGAAGCTCGCGAAAATGAAAAGGAGCACATTATAATTTCTAATTTCCGACGAAATTTCCTAAGGATTTTAATCGCAAGAGAACGTTTTGATCAAGACCTCAACAGCGATTAAACACCGGCAGAAATATGCATTTCATCTACTGAGGTACCTCGAACGTTGAACACGCACACAACAATGAGGACCCCTGTAACAATGCAAGTGTACAGAAGGTACGTGGCGCTCATTGTTATTTATTCTATCGTTTATCATGCATCTGCTTCAGTGACTCATTATTCCATACCAGAGGAAATGAAAGAAGGATCAGTTGTCGCTAATCTCGCTACCGATCTCGGACTGGATGTTAAAACACTGCATAACAGGAAGATGCGTCTCGACATCATCGGGAATAAAAAATATGTGGATGTGAACAAAGAGACTGGTGAACTGTATATTGTGGAGAAAATTGACAGGGAACATTGTCCAACCAAGATGTCAGCATCGTGCTATCTTAAACTGGAGGTAATACTTGAAAATCCGTTAAGAATTTTTAATATAGAACTGGAGATTTTAGATATTAACGACAACGCCCCGCAATTTCGAAGAGATGCAATACATTTGGATATATCGGAAGCAACGCCCGTTGGTGAGAGATTTTCGTTGAGCAACGCAGTAGACCCCGATATTGGAACTAATTCAGTGAAAACGTACAATTTAACTAAAAGTGAACATTTTAATATAGAAGTGCAGACTGGAAGAGATGGGTCTAAATCTGCTGATTTGATATTGACAAAGACTTTAGATCGAGAGCAGCAGGCTGTTCATAATTTAATACTCACAGCTGTAGATGGAGGAACACCTGCTCGATCAGGCACTGCAAGTGTTATTGTTCATGTTTTAGACACAAATGATAACGCTCCTGCTTTTGACAAAGCAAATTACAACATAAAAATTATGGAGAATTCTCCCATTGGCAGCCTCGTTATTCATCTCAATGCAACAGATTTAGATGAAGGGTCAAATTCAGATGTAACATACTCATACAGTTTATATACGTCAGAGAAAACACAAGAAACATTTCATCTGAATCCTTCCACTGGTGAAATTACTGTTAAAGGAATGTTAAATTATGAAGACTTCAAGATTTATGATATGGAAGTTATAGCAACTGATAAAGGAGCCACTGCATTATCAGGACAATGTACTATAAAGATTGTGGTTGAAGACATGAATGACAACCACCCAGAAATATCTATCAAATCATTTCAGAGTCCAGTCAATGAAAACATAGAATTAGACACAGTGATAGCAGTAGTTAGTGTCAGTGATAAAGACTCAGGTGACAATGGAGTGGTTGATCTTCATATTCCAGATAATATGCCTTTCAAACTGAGGGAATCCTCTGATAACTATTATGAATTAGTAGTGTCAGAGCCATTAGACCGCGAGAAGGTCCCGGAATATGACGTCACTTTCACGGTGACAGACAGAGGTTCTCCTCCTTTATCTGACAATGAAACTATGACGTTAGAGCTGCTGGATGTTAATGACAATGTTCCACAGTTCCCTCAGTCATTTTATACTATCCGTGTGATGGAGAATAACGCACCTGGAGCCTTGCTCAGTTCACTCACTGCGTTTGACCCTGACCTCCATGAAAACCAGTATCTAGTTTATTTCATCCTAGAGAAGGAGATAGCCAACACCTCCATGTCCATGCTGTTCTCCATCAATCCAGAGAACGGCAATCTTTACGCACTGAAAACTTTTGACTATGAGATCGAGAAGGAGTTTCTTTTCCACATCGAGGCCAGAGACTCTGGCTCTCCTCCACTCAGCAGCAACGTCACGGTCCACATCATTATTGTGGACCAGAACGACAACGCTCCGGTTATTGTGTCTCCGTGGCGCGCGCACGGCTCGGTGGTGGAGGAAAAGATCCCCAGATCCACCGATAAAGGCTCTCTGGTTGCCAAGGTGATAGCCTTAGACACCGACTCGGTGCACAACTCTCGGATTACCTACCAGTTTCTACAGGTGACTGACGCCACCTTGTTCAGTCTGGACCAATACAACGGAGAGATCCGGACTATGAGGATGTTCAGTTACAGAGATCCGCGTCACCAGAGACTGGTTGTTGTTGCCAAGGACAACGGGGAGCCTGCTCTCTCTGCTACAGTCACCATCAAGCTGTCCACGATGGAGACTGCCGTTAAGGCCTACTCTGACATGACTGAGGTGCCTCTGGAATATGACATCTTCTCAGACCTCAACCTGTATTTGGTCATCGGTCTGGGCTCGGTGTCATTTCTCCTGCTCATCACCATATTGGTCACCATCGTGCTCAAGTGTCAGAAACCCAAGCCCAGCAAAGCGGCTCCTCCCTGCAGGAACAGTGTGATCAGTGAGAGGAACTCCACCATCGCAGATTCCACTCTGGTCTCCAACGATGCCTACTGGTACAGTCTGTTTCTAGCAGAGACCAGGAAAGGAAAGCTGGTGGTTAGACAGCCTGTGCCAAAGGGCTCCAGATACATCGTGTCCAGTATACCGAGAGGGACAGGACTCACAGACACGAGTGACTCAGCACCATCCACTCTGCAGGTGAGAGTCCTCTGTACACATTTCTTTATACATATATCAATACTGAGTGACGTTTTGATTTACATGATAGTTTTAGAGGTAAAAATGTCCATCACTTTAGCTCATAATTAGTGTAAATGAAACTGATTATTCTTGTCAGCGACACTCAATTTAAACTCACATTAAGACTGATAAACTGATTTTAAGGGACATCATGATATATGCAGTTAAACGTATCGTACAAAACTCAAAAGGTGGCGCTGTTCTTTTAGTAAAATACCAGCCTATGAACGCCATGACAGTGAATCGCTTTCATCAGGGCAGAGAGGGAAACAAGCGGACAGCTCCGTGGTGCTGAAACACTAGTCCGATAATTGTTCGCGGTTTGTAGCACCATCACGTCCTCGGGATTAAAATTTTGTGACAATGTTTGAGATCAAGGTCGTTAAAGAAAAATCAGACTTTACTGGAAACGTACATTACACCATTTGAGGTGCTGTGAAACTGGACAGAACAATGGGGCCGTTTGTGACAGTGCAGTCTTGCCAAAGGTACGTGCTGCTCGTTACTCTTCTTTCTTTTGTTCGCACTATATCGACTTCAGTGACTCATTATTCAATACCCGAGGAGATGAAAGAAGGATCAGTCGTCGCAAACATTGCAAACGATCTCGGACTGGATGTTAATACACTGAATCAGAGGAAGATGCGTCTCGACATCATTTCAAATAAGAAATATCTGGATGTGAACAAAGAGACTGGTGAACTGTATGTTGTGGAGAAGATCGACAGGGAAAATATTTGCACAACGAAGTCATCAGCGTCTTGCTATCTCAAACTGGAAATAATACTAGAGAGCCCTGTACGAATCTTTAATATAGAAGTAGAAATTTTGGATATGAACGACAACGCCCCACAGTTTCGCCGAGAAGTCATTCATTTAGATATATCTGAAGCAACATCAAAAGGAGAGAGATTCTCTCTCAGTAATGCAGTTGATCCTGATGTTGGAATTAATTCAGTGAAAACCTACCATCTGAGTGAGAGTGACCATTTTACTATTGAAGTGCAGACTGGAAGAGATGGGTCTAAGTTTGCCGAATTTATCTTAACTAAGACTTTAGATCGAGAGCAGCAGG
>NC_065509.1:22207112-22208202 GCF_006386435.1 Epinephelus moara
TCTGGACGTGAACAAAGAGACTGGTGAACTGTATGTTGTGGAGAAGATCGATAGGGAAAGTATTTGCACAACAAAGTCATCAGCGTCTTGCTATCTCAGACTGGAGGTAACATTAGAAAACCCAGTGCGAATGTTTAATATAGAAGTAGAAATATTAGATATGAACGACAACGCCCCACAGTTTCGACGAGACGTCATACATTTAGATATATCTGAAGCAACACCAAAAGGAGAGAGATTCTCTCTCAGTAATGCAGTTGATCCTGATGTTGGAAGCAATTCAGTGAAAACCTACCATCTGAGTGAGAGTGAACATTTTAATATTGAAGTGCAGACTGGAAGAGAAGGATCTAAATTTGCCGATTTGATATTGAAAAAGACTTTAGATCGAGAGCAGCAGGCTGTTCATAATTTAATACTAACAGCTGTAGATGGAGGAACACCTGCTCGATCTGGCACTGCAAGTGTTATTGTTCGTGTTTTAGACACAAATGATAACGCTCCTGCTTTTGACAAAGCGAGTTACAATATAAATGTTATGGAGAATTCTCCCATTGGCAGCCTCGTTGTTCATCTCAATGCAACAGATTTAGATGAAGGGTCAAATTCAGATGTAACATACTCATACAGTTTATATACGTCAGAGAAAACACAAGAAACATTTCATCTGAATCCTTCCACTGGTGAAATTACTGTTAAAGGAATGTTAAATTATGAAGACTTCAAGATTTATGATATGGAAGTTATAGCAACTGATAAAGGAGCCACTGCATTATCAGGACAATGTACTATAAAGATTGTGGTTGAAGACATGAATGACAACCACCCAGAAATATCTATCAAATCATTTCAGAGTCCAGTCAATGAAAACATAGAATTAGACACAGTGATAGCAGTAGTTAGTGTCAGTGATAAAGACTCAGGTGACAATGGAGTGGTTGATCTTCATATTCCAGATAATATGCCTTTCAAACTGAGGGAATCCTCTGATAACTATTATGAATTAGTAGTGTCAGAGCCATTAGACCGCGAGAAGGTCCCAGAATATGACGTCACTTTCACGGTGACAGACAGAGGTTCTCCTCCTTTA
>NC_065509.1:22208597-22213517 GCF_006386435.1 Epinephelus moara
GAATATGACATCTTCTCAGACCTCAACCTGTATTTGGTCATCGGTCTGGGCTCGGTGTCATTTCTCCTGCTCATCACCATATTGGTCACCATCGTGCTCAAGTGTCAGAAACCCAAGCCCAGCAAAGCGGCTCCTCCCTGCAGGAACAGTGTGATCAGTGAGAGGAACTCCACCATCGCAGATTCCACTCTGGTCTCCAACGATGCCTACTGGTACAGTCTGTTTCTAGCAGAGACCAGGAAAGGAAAGCTGGTGGTTAGACAGCCTGTGCCAAAGGGCTCCAGATACATCGTGTCCAGTATACCGAGAGGGACAGGACTCACAGACACTAGTGACTCAGCACCATCCACTCTGCAGGTATGACCAAAGTTAAAATTTCTCCTGTATATTCTAGAGTTCGTTGCAACTTAGTTTTTCATTTGCATTTGGGAATGTAAGGTGACTAAAGAGATCTAGGAAAAAACATAATTTTTTCAAACAATATAGGCAGCAATAACTCATATGTAAACTTTGAAACATTTTCTTTTTCTAAAATACCTCAATCTCAAGACGTCGCACTTCAGTTTACAAAGAGTGGCGCTGTTCACTCGATAAAACACCAACCCACGGTCGCCATGACAGAGAGTCATTGTAAAAACGTCAGAGCTTCACAACGCGAGACAGCTCCGTGGTGCTGAAACACACGGTGAAGGCAAAGGGGGGAGTTCGCTGCTTTACTTGCGACATATTCTCGGATTTATATTTCCATCAACAGAGTTGAATAAGGAACTCAATCGCAACGTTGTAAATCGTTGGACATATACTTTATAGCGACTGGTCTGTTACGCGCGGTGAACAGAGGAACAATAATGCGGCCCGATATAACAATGCTTTCACGGGAAAGGTATGTGGCGCTTGTGATTCTCCTCTCTTTCGTAAACCATGTAACTGCCTCAGTGACTCATTATTCCATACCCGAGGAGATGAAAGAAGGATCAGTCGTTGCAAACCTTGCAAGCGATCTCAGTCTCGATGTTAAAACACTGAATCAGAGGAAGATGCGTCTCGACCTCATCGCCAATAAGAAATATCTTGATGTGAACAAAGAGACTGGTGAACTGTATATCGTGGAGAAGATTGACAGGGAATATCTTTGTAACACAAAATCCTCTTGCTATCTAAAAATGGAAGTAATACTAGAAAATCCGTTGCGAATATTTAATATAGAAATAGAAATTCTGGATATAAACGACAACGCCCCACAGTTTCGACGAGACGCCATACATTTAGATATATCTGAAGCAACGCCTACTGGGGAGAGATTCTCACTGAGCAACGCAGTTGATCCTGATGTTGGAATTAATTCAGTGAAAACCTACCATCTGAGTGAGAGTGAACATTTTACTATTGAAGTGCAGACTGGAAGAGATGGGTCTAAATTTGCAGAATTAATCTTAACTAAGACTTTAGATCGAGAGCAGCAGGCTGTTCATAATTTAATACTAACAGCTGTAGATGGAGGAACACCTGCTCGATCAGGCACTGCAAGTGTTATTGTGCATGTTTTAGACACAAATGATAACGCTCCTGCTTTTGACAAAGCGAGTTACAATATAAAAATAATGGAAAATTCTCCCATTGGCAGCCTCGTGATTCATCTTAATGCAACAGATTTAGATGAAGCATCAAATTCTGATTTAACATACTCATACAGTTTATATACGTCAGAGAAAACACAAGAAACATTTCATCTGAATCCTTCCACTGGTGAAATTACTGTTAAAGGAATGTTAAATTATGAAGACTTCAAGATTTATGATATGGAAGTTATAGCAACTGATAAAGGAGCCACTGCATTATCAGGACAATGTACTATAAAGATTGTGGTTGAAGACATGAATGACAACCACCCAGAAATATCTATCAAATCATTTCAGAGTCCAGTCAATGAAAACATAGAATTAGACACAGTGATAGCAGTAGTTAGTGTCAGTGATAAAGACTCAGGTGACAATGGAGTGGTTGATCTTCATATTCCAGATAATATGCCTTTCAAACTGAGGGAATCCTCTGATAACTATTATGAATTAGTAGTGTCAGAGCCATTAGACCGCGAGAAGGTCCCGGAATATGACGTCACTTTCACGGTGACAGACAGAGGTTCTCCTCCTTTATCTGACAATGAAACTATGACGTTAGAGCTGCTGGATGTTAATGACAATGTTCCACAGTTCCCTCAGTCATTTTATACTATCCGTGTGATGGAGAATAACGCACCTGGAGCCTTGCTCAGTTCACTCACTGCGTTTGACCCTGACCTCCATGAAAACCAGTATCTAGTTTATTTCATCCTAGAGAAGGAGATAGCCAACACCTCCATGTCCATGCTGTTCTCCATCAATCCAGAGAACGGCAATCTTTACGCACTGAAAACTTTTGACTATGAGATCGAGAAGGAGTTTCTTTTCCACATCGAGGCCAGAGACTCTGGCTCTCCTCCACTCAGCAGCAACGTCACGGTCCACATCATTATTGTGGACCAGAACGACAACGCTCCGGTTATTGTGTCTCCGTGGCGCGCGCACGGCTCGGTGGTGGAGGAAAAGATCCCCAGATCCACCGATAAAGGCTCTCTGGTTGCCAAGGTGATAGCCTTAGACACCGACTCGGTGCACAACTCTCGGATTACCTACCAGTTTCTACAGGTGACTGACGCCACCTTGTTCAGTCTGGACCAATACAACGGAGAGATCCGGACTATGAGGATGTTCAGTTACAGAGATCCGCGTCACCAGAGACTGGTTGTTGTTGCCAAGGACAACGGGGAGCCTGCTCTCTCTGCTACAGTCACCATCAAGCTGTCCACGATGGAGACTGCCGTTAAGGCCTACTCTGACATGACTGAGGTGCCTCTGGAATATGACATCTTCTCAGACCTCAACCTGTATTTGGTCATCGGTCTGGGCTCGGTGTCATTTCTCCTGCTCATCACCATATTGGTCACCATCGTGCTCAAGTGTCAGAAACCCAAGCCCAGCAAAGCGGCTCCTCCCTGCAGGAACAGTGTGATCAGTGAGAGGAACTCCACCATCGCAGATTCCACTCTGGTCTCCAACGATGCCTACTGGTACAGTCTGTTTCTAGCAGAGACCAGGAAAGGAAAGCTGGTGGTTAGACAGCCTGTGCCAAAGGGCTCCAGATACATCGTGTCCAGTATACCGAGAGGGACAGGACTCACAGACACTAGTGACTCAGCACCATCCACTCTGCAGGTAAATCAATTAATATTCAATTACATACATCGCTTCAGCTTTCAGTCAACTCTATGAAATTCCACCAGGTTTATTTACCCCTGCTTTTCGGGTCCAGAAAGTGAAACGTTAAAAAATAAGTCACATAAATTGTGGTTTTGATATTCAGGTATCACTGTTAAGAAAGCTATGTTTTTAGATTGCAGTCAAAAACCAAATATTTGCACAGACGTTGATGCAATGTACAACAGTTTAAACATCGTCATCGTTTATTCATAATAATTCCGATATTATTATAATGTCCATGCAAACCTGTGATGATGCACATGCGTGTTTTTTGCACTTTCGCGTCGCTGTTTCCTCGTTTAACATTCTAATCGATGACTTCACGAGCGCCATGACAGTGTCTCATAAGGAGGCAGATCGGGCAGCGACAAAGCAGGGTGGATAGCTCCTGGTGCTGAACATCTTTTAATGGATTTATTCCGTGCGCATTTATCTCAATCTTACCTTTTTTAAATGATATGAGTCTGGAAGTGTTTTACCGCTGACTTTCTTCTTGCTGCATCTACACTGACTCACTGAAAAGGGAACATTTAATTAGCGACAGAACAATGAAAATGCCTGACACTGAGAAGTCTTGCAGGAGGTATGTGTCTGCTCTTTTGTTTTTAAGTGCATTTGTGCACCAGGTTATTGGCGTCACTCATTATTCTGTTCCCGAAGAACTGGAGGAAGGCTCAGTTGTCGCCAATTTAGCTTCCGACTTGGGTTTAGACGTGAAGACTCTGAGTAAACGGAAGATGCGGTTAGACATTATATCCAGCAAAAGATATCTGGATGTGAACAAAGAAACAGGAGAGCTTTACATCGTTGAGAGGATTGACAGAGAGTATCTCTGCGCAATAAAGACCACAGCATGTTACCTAAAAATGGAGGCTATAGTGGAGAACCCACAGAGAATATTCTACATAGAAATTGAAATAACGGATATCAATGACAACGCTCCTCATTTTCGACGAGACACCATTAAGTTGGACATTATGGAATCAACCCCAGCTGGTGAGAGGTTTTCTGTTAATAACGCTGTTGACCCTGACATTGGAACTAATTCAGTTAAAACATATCTTCTGGGCGAAAGTGAGCATTTTGACATAGAAATTCAAACCGGAAGAGACGGATCCAAATTTGCTGATTTAATATTAAAGACGGGGTTAGACCGAGAAAAGCAGGCAGTCCACAATTTAATCCTGACTGCTGTAGATGGTGGAGTCCCCAGTCGAAGTGGCACAGCCAGTATCGTTGTTCGTGTGGTGGATACTAACGACAACGCCCCAACTTTCGAAAAAGATAATTATGACGTTAATATTATGGAAAACTCTCCAGTTGGAACACTTGTCATAAAGCTGAATGCTACAGATTTGGACGAGGGGACAAATGCACAGATCGAATATACATATAGTCTGTACACATCAGAAAAGACACAGGCAACATTTAACCTGAATCCCTCTACTGGTGAAATTACGGTGAAGGGGATGCTGAATTACGAAGATATTCGAAATTATGAAATGGAAATCATAGCAATGGATAAAGGAGTCAACAGTTTATCTGGACAGTGCAAAGTAAAAATTAATGTCAAAGATATGAATGATAATCATCCAGAAATATCTATCAAATCATTTCAGAGTCC
>NC_065509.1:22214191-22220431 GCF_006386435.1 Epinephelus moara
TTCTCAGACCTCAACCTGTATTTGGTCATCGGTCTGGGCTCGGTGTCATTTCTCCTGCTCATCACCATATTGGTCACCATCGTGCTCAAGTGTCAGAAACCCAAGCCCAGCAAAGCGGCTCCTCCCTGCAGGAACAGTGTGATCAGTGAGAGGAACTCCACCATCGCAGATTCCACTCTGGTCTCCAACGATGCCTACTGGTACAGTCTGTTTCTAGCAGAGACCAGGAAAGGAAAGCTGGTGGTTAGACAGCCTGTGCCAAAGGGCTCCAGATACATTGTGTCCAGTATACCGAGAGGGACAGGCCTCACAGACACTAGTGACTCAGCACCATCCACTCTGCAGGTATGGGAAAACCTTAATTAAACATGTGACACATGCAGATATTCTACGAGCAGGTCCATCAAATACCGCCATAAATACAAGTGTTAAAGGTTCGGTTTTAATGCAGTTTTTTTGTCCTTGCAATGTTTAATTTTGCAAATTTGTATTATTTTCCAGACATATCTGCGTGTAATGCTACATATACAAACTTTAGAAATACAAATTTTCCAGATAATATGCCTCCTTCTGTTTCAAAAATTAAGGCTGAAACATATCTGCCGTCTTCATAGTGGTGGTAATCAAGGTGAACATTAAGATTTAATTTAAATATTTACACCTTTCTTTCCTTTATGTAATATTGGATAAATCATTAGACACGTGAAACCTTTGCCCCTTCAAACAATTCGTTTTTCTCGCACACGGAATTTTTGCAAGGCTCATTTTCCATTCTGCACTGGTCATGAGACAACTATGTGTGAACATGTGATAACATAACTGAAACATCCAACAATATTGACTGACGACATATAACAAATCCATTAAAATTAGACTAAATACACGTTGAAACTAACATGTTTTGCCACATTGGAACGGTTTTACGCACACAGATCGGTGTGTAAAAGGTCAACACGAAAGCAGGGACAGTGGCATCATTTGTTTGCACTGCTAGATTATCTTGTAGTATATGTGCAAATAACGTAAATAAAAAAACAGTATATTTGAATACTCTGAATGACGATACAATAGAAAAAATGTGGATATTGCCCCAACACCCATCAAAACTGAAGTTTAGAAACCAGGAAAAAACATTTGCCAGATATTTAATAAGTCTTTTTCTTTCGAACAAAATTAAAAGTTTATAGCAACTTGAGTTTGTAATAATGTAACTTTGACATCACCGATATTTTTACGAAGTGCGAAGGCTCATAAGTGACTATTCAGGTCGCTGCTCTCCACAAAAACATACCCGCTGATGAAGTCATCGCTCTCACGCTATGTCATTGGAGGCTGGGCGGGCAGACATGTTACACGCAAATCTCTGCATAAAGAAACGTTCTCCTTGAGGACCCTCGCGGACTTTCATCATTGAAAAAATACAGTTTCTCTTTTCTTCTTTTCGTCACATTTCGAGGTTTTAAATACGGATTATCTTCAATGGCTCTGCAAAGTCATCAGTGTTCCCGGAGAGGGTACGTTTCCGTATTTCTCTGTATTGCTGCTATGATGACAACGGTATCTACCGTCACCCATTATTCTGTTCCCGAAGAAATGGAGGAAGGCTCTGTCGTTGCTAATTTAGCAACTGATCTGGGATTAGACGTGAAGACGCTGAATAAAAGAAAAATGCGCGTAGACGTTGTGGGCAATAAAAAATATCTTGACATTAACAAAGATACGGGAGAGCTGTTTATTCTGGAAAGGATAGACAGAGAGTTTTTATGTCCCTTGAGGACAACTACGTCGTGCTTTTTGAGATTAGACGCTACAATTGAAAATCCAGTACGAATGTTTAATATTGAGGTGGAAATCACGGATATTAACGACAACGCGCCTCATTTTCGAAGAGGAACGATGCATCTGGACATCTCTGAATCGAGCGCCGTTGGAGAGAGATTCTCACTGAATAATGCTGCGGACCCAGATGTTGGAACAAACTCTGTGAAGAATTACCATCTGAGCTCAAGTGAACATTTCTCTATTGAAATTCAGACCGGTAGAGATGGTACAAAGTTTGCTGATCTGATTCTGAAAAAACCTCTGGACAGAGAGCAGCAGGCTGTTCATAATCTAATACTGACTGCTGTGGACGGGGGCGCGCCCACGCGCACAGGTACAGCCAGCATCATTGTTCGCGTGCTTGATGTCAACGACAACGCCCCTAAATTTGAAAAAGACAAATACACTGTAGATGTGATGGAAAACTCCCCGATTGGCAGTCTAATAATAAAACTGAACGCCACTGATTTAGATGAAGGGTCCAATTCTGAAATAGTTTATTCATATAGTTTATATACATCAGAGAGAACACAACAGATGTTTAACTTGAATCCAGAAAATGGTGAAATCAGAGTGAAAGAGATGATAAATTATGAAGATGTTAAACTTTATGAAATGGAGGTTATAGCCAGCGATAAGGGGCCTAACTCCTTATCTGGACAGTGTAAACTGACAATACAGGTGACAGATATGAATGATAATCATCCAGAAATATCCATCAAATCATTTCAGAGTCCTATAAAAGAAAACGAACCGATAGACACAGTGATAGCAGTAGTTAGTGTCAGTGATAAAGACTCAGGTGACAATGGAGTGGTTGATCTTCATATTCCAGATAATATGCCTTTCAAACTGAGGGAATCCTCTGATAACTATTATGAATTAGTAGTGTCAGAGCCATTAGACCGCGAGAAGGTCCCAGAATATGACGTCACTTTCACGGTGACAGACAGAGGTTCTCCTCCTTTATCTGACAATGAAACTATGACGTTAGAGCTGCTGGATGTTAATGACAATGTTCCACAGTTCCCTCAGTCATTTTATACTATCCGTGTGATGGAGAATAACGCACCTGGAGCCTTGCTCAGTTCACTCACTGCGTTTGACCCTGACCTCCATGAAAACCAGTATCTAGTTTATTTCATCCTAGAGAAGGAGATAGCCAACACCTCCATGTCCATGCTGTTCTCCATCAATCCAGAGAACGGCAATCTTTACGCACTGAAAACTTTTGACTATGAGATCGAGAAGGAGTTTCTTTTCCACATCGAGGCCAGAGACTCTGGCTCTCCTCCACTCAGCAGCAACGTCACGGTCCACATCATTATTGTGGACCAGAACGACAACGCTCCGGTTATTGTGTCTCCGTGGCGCGCGCACGGCTCGGTGGTGGAGGAAAAGATCCCCAGATCCACCGATAAAGGCTCTCTGGTTGCCAAGGTGATAGCCTTAGACACCGACTCGGTGCACAACTCTCGGATTACCTACCAGTTTCTACAGGTGACTGACGCCACCTTGTTCAGTCTGGACCAATACAACGGAGAGATCCGGACTATGAGGATGTTCAGTTACAGAGATCCGCGTCACCAGAGACTGGTTGTTGTTGCCAAGGACAACGGGGAGCCTGCTCTCTCTGCTACAGTCACCATCAAGCTGTCCACGATGGAGACTGCCGTTAAGGCCTACTCTGACATGACTGAGGTGCCTCTGGAATATGACATCTTCTCAGACCTCAACCTGTATTTGGTCATCGGTCTGGGCTCGGTGTCATTTCTCCTGCTCATCACCATATTGGTCACCATCGTGCTCAAGTGTCAGAAACCCAAGCCCAGCAAAGCGGCTCCTCCCTGCAGGAACAGTGTGATCAGTGAGAGGAACTCCACCATCGCAGATTCCACTCTGGTCTCCAACGATGCCTACTGGTACAGTCTGTTTCTAGCAGAGACCAGGAAAGGAAAGCTGGTGGTTAGACAGCCTGTGCCAAAGGGCTCCAGATACATCGTGTCCAGTATACCGAGAGGGACAGGACTGACAGACACTAGTGACTCAGCACCATCCACTCTGCAGGTATGAGAAAAAAAAACTATTCAACACCTGTTACACACAGATGTACCTCGTCAATACCCATCAACTCTACCCACAAGTGACCACTGTAGTCATGATATTTGTGTTCTCAGCGCTTGAGAATTTAACTCTCCTCTTTACTTATTATAAGTTGCTTATGAACCGTGCTTTACAAGTAAAAATGTATCACTCACATTGCCTTCATTAAACCCTCTATTCACTTGCTGGAAGATAGTTTGTAATAGAATCAGGGTGCAATTTTATGAAACTTAATAAGTAACTTGACAAATAATCTGCATCCTGTTTTTCTCATTAGTTTTTCTTTTTTTTGCTATTTTAGCCCAAAAGTTTCTGCAATATTTATGTATTGGGAGGAGACATGAGGCTAGATGTGAAGCACACTGATATCATGTTTAACCAAAAGTAACTGCCAGTAGCATTTACTGATAATACACACACGGACACTTTGATTTAATCATGATGGGCACTGTTTTTACGCACAGACAGCCGTGCGTAAAAGTCGCAAAAAACAAAGGAAAGAGGAAATTATGATACATAATATATACCTTTACAATCACTGTATACACGTGTGACAAACAGACAGACAAAACGTTTAGAAAGGAATGCAAATATGTAATGAATGGAGACTGAAGTTCACTTATCAGTATTTCAGAATTAGTTCTCCCACTTAGGTAGTAAAAGTTTAGACACAAGAAATGAAAACTTTACCAAAATACTTTTTCCAGTTTCCTTAAACTGTGATTAAACACACTCGCACTTTGACTCAGTTTAAAACAAAATATTTCTTGTTTTGATTTTAATAACTCGTTTGTTTTAAACAAGTGCAAAGGCTCACATAAAACTACTATCGTCGCTGCTCTACACGAAAACATCCTCACTGATGATGTCATAGCTCTCGCGATAGGTAATTGGAGGAAGGGATGTCAGACATCCTTTAACACAGACGTCACTCTTGGTCAAAGCGTGGAGAAACGCTTTCTTGCAAGATCCTCGTTTCGTTTGTGCGTTCAACAACAAGACAGTTCGTCCACGTTTCAGCACAATTCAAGATTATAACTACAGGAACAGCACGATGGCGCATCATTTCCGACGGTTGTTTGGGAGATGGTACGTGTCTGCATTCTTCTTTATTGCTGCTATGATGACAACGGTATCTACCGTCACCCATTATTCTGTTCCCGAAGAAATGGAGGAAGGCTCTGTCGTTGCTAATTTAGCAACTGATCTGGGATTAGACGTGAAGACGCTCAAAGGAAGGAAAATGCGCATTGATGTTGTGGGCAATAAAAAATATCTTGACATCAAGAAAGACACGGGAGAGCTGTTCATTTATGAGAGGATTGACAGAGAGTTTCTCTGCCCCTCGAAAACAACGTCATATTGTTTTCTTAAATTAGAGGCTACAATTGAAAATCCAATACGTATGTTTAATATTGAGGTAGAAATCACGGATATTAATGACAACGCCCCTCATTTTCGAAGAGGAACGATGCATCTGGACATCTCTGAATCGAGCGCCGTTGGCGAGAGATTCTCACTGAATAATGCTGCGGACCCAGATGTTGGAACAAACTCTGTCAAAGATTATCATCTGAGCTCAAGTGAACATTTTGCACTCGAAATTCAGACCGGTAGAGATGGCTCAAAGTTTGCTGATCTGATTCTGAAAAAAGCTTTAGACAGAGAGCAGCAGGCTGTTCATAATCTAATACTGACTGCTGTGGATGGTGGCGCGCCCACGCGCACAGGTACAGCCAGCATCATTGTTCGCGTGCTTGATGTCAACGACAACGCCCCTTCATTTAATAAAGACAAATACACTGTAGATGTGATGGAAAACTTCCCGATTGGCAGTCTAATAATAAAACTGAACGCCACTGATTTAGATGAAGGGTCCAATTCTGAAATAGTTTATTCATATAGTTTATATACATCAGAGAGAACACAACAGATGTTTAACTTGAATCCAGAAAATGGTGAAATCAGAGTGAAAGAGATGATAAATTATGAAGATGTTAAACTTTATGAAATGGAGGTTATAGCCAGCGATAAGGGGCCTAACTCCTTATCTGGACAGTGTAAACTGACAATACAGGTGACAGATATGAATGATAATCATCCAGAAATATCCATCAAATCATTTCAGAGTCCTATAAAAGAAAACGAACCGATAGACACAGTGATAGCAGTAGTTAGTGTCAGTGATAAAGACTCAGGTGACAATGGAGTGGTTGATCTTCATATTCCAGATAATATGCCTTTCAAACTGAGGGAATCCTCTGATAACTATTATGAATTAGTAGTGTCAGAGCCATTAGACCGCGAGAAGGTCCC
>NC_065509.1:22221020-22243355 GCF_006386435.1 Epinephelus moara
TGCAGGAACAGTGTGATCAGTGAGAGGAACTCCACCATCGCAGATTCCACTCTGGTCTCCAACGATGCCTACTGGTACAGTCTGTTTCTAGCAGAGACCAGGAAAGGAAAGCTGGTGGTTAGACAGCCTGTGCCAAAGGGCTCCAGATACATCGTGTCCAGTATACCGAGAGGGACAGGACTCACAGACACTAGTGACTCAGCACCATCCACTCTGCAGGTACAGATCACTCTACTGCAGTTTTAATAAACCCCATTCCTAACTTTATGTTTGTGAAGAAAAGTCTTGCCTACTGTTATCACAGTTCACACTACGCTGATCAGCTTTCAGGTGAAGTGCACTGGCATTTTTTGTTTGTTTCTTTTTGTTTTGTTATAGTAAATTTTGCCTGAAGCAAGCCAGAGTGATATAAAAACAATAAAGATAATACATTTTTCACTGTAAACAACATGGCACTTAATACAGCAAAGAATGGATGCATTTAATGTATCATACCAGAGACACTGACAGAAACAGCAACAAAACCACCAAGACCGTATGAAAGCTGTGTATCGCTGCACAGTATAAAACCACGTCATTTTTTTGCTGTATTACTGATGACTGTTTTTGTGTTTGCACTACGGATACTTCCCGGCTCGCTGTTAAATACCATAACAACATTTCCCATCTCTAAATCTCTGTCTATGTGGTACTTAAAAAAACCTCAAAAATGTAATTTTCATTCAACAGGAAGACCTGTCTACTAAAATGAACGTAAAGATCAAAACTTTTAATAGCACCTTAAACAGACCGTAAATGACATTAAATCAATGATAACAAAAGTCAGAAAAAAATCACCTGTGACATAAAAATATAATAGTTAATGGCGACCAAACTGAAGAGAACATGTTGCACCTCATAAAATATCCTGCAGCTGTTTGTATTTAAAGGATTGTGGGTGTTTTACAGAGAGACACTCGCTAAAACGACTTTTCATTTGTAACTGCTTCACAGATATTATTGTGTGACTGTTGACTGTGATGTATATATCAAGAGAGTGGTTGTGTGTGAGTGTTTTATTCCCTGCATATTGGTTTGTTGTGTGTATATTAGGGGATTGGATGTCATCAGTGTTTTATTCCCTGCAGATCAACTGATCTATCTATCTATCTATCTATCTATCTATCTATCTATCTATCTATCTATCTATCTATGATGGTAAGTATACTGCTGGAACATGAACAATGCTATTGCTAAATACATGACTGTGTTTTAACCCACTTTTATAGAGCAGATTGTAACAAGCTGCAGTATGTGTTATAAAGGGTCACACTAACCATGCTTAGTCTGTGGTAAAGATAACATTTCATCCATAGTGCCTCTACACCAACTCTGTGATCACATACACAAATCATCCTTTTTTGTGCTTGCAATGACCTGACCATTGAACTGCTTGTTTTTTTTTCTCCCCACTCTAAAGTACCCTAAATGAGGGAAGTCCACTCGGCAGCTGGAGGTATGCAGGAGTCTCACTCCCCCACCCCGGATGCCCTTTTTATGAATGATGTTCCAGAACTTAGTGTTTGAAGTGTTTTTTGTGTTTGTTTTGTTCTCAGTGGATCTTTTTTTTCCTTTAAAATTATTTTGTCTTGTTTAGTTTCTCTTGGAGAAGGAGATTTCTCTTTTTTAATTGCAAAGGGTCACTCAGCTGACATCACATGCAGTTTGGCAAATCTCCTGTGTTAAAACCTCTTCATGCCTACATTTTGGTTACTCTTACTCACACAGTCGCATCACTAAAGCCCACTAAAATGTGTCTGTGCAGTCTATACACCACAGTAATTCACACTACCTCTGTCAGTATTTCAGGATTATGTCCCCTCTCAAAGTTTCAGTTTGACAGAGCCTAAAAATATGACCCTAATGATTTTGATTGACGTCAGAGGACAAAGACATTCGACCATAATAATCATAATAGACAACATACAGACTCTGACACTTGGTCAGTTTTGCAGACAGGCAAAAGTGGTGATTCAGATGAAGTAGTATTAAAACAGTATCCCTGTCCTAGTCATAACTTTTGGTGAACAAAGTGAGACTCAAGTAAAGCCAGTCCCTGAGCCACACACTTGTAGCCTATAAACACAAAATGATAACATCAACATGCTGCTCTGCCTGAAGGTCATTGATCACAGCTTTAAAAAAAAAAATCCTTCATTAAAACTAACATTTGCTGGCTTTGCTTTTTTCACAATCTGGCTTCTGCTGTTAATACATATGGCAAGAAAACTTTAATATGTCATTAACTGAATCACTGTGTTCTCAAAAGGATCCTGTGCATGTGAAGATAAATGTGTGTTCATCCCCTACTGATCCATCACTAATAGATTAGGAGTGAATTATATTTTTGAATGTTTAAAAGTGTTGCTGTATGATTGGGTTAGATTTACTGTAATTCGTCTGAGTGTTACTCAATGACACTTTGAATTTTCTGTCTGCTGTAGTGTGAATTGTGACCTAATTCTTTGTGCAGGAGAGGCGCAAAGCGAATCCAGTCACCCAGTTACCTAGCAACCGCTCTCCTTCACATATTATTGGAGCATGGTATTCATTGATAGACCCGTCACCTCACCACTACATGTTCAAGGATCTGCCCAACCCCTCCACCCCACTCTGTCCTCTGCCTGAAGCCCCTGTCTGAGTGACAGACATCGGCTGCATGAGATGTGTCATTTTGGCCAGTCACACGGCTGTCAGTGCTGTGGTCCTTTTCAAGGTTGATCTAATTCTCTTGTCTCGTTGGCAGGCATCCACCACCAGCAGCGGCGGCAGCAGTTCCACATAAGGCCAAACCTCCAGCTGCATACTGCATTGACTTGACGCTGACAGGAAAGCTTCACGGAGGAAAGGAGAAACCCCTGCCCGTAAAATGCCCCCACGTCCACCCTGCTCAGTCTGATCCTCACCGTGTATGTAACGCTTTAACACTAAATGAACTAAAGTGGATAGTTAAGGACACAGCCCTCCCCCTCTCTTCCTTTAAGCACATAAAAAGCCAATCAACAATGCCTCTCTGTCCATTCAGTATGCATGATAAGACCGCATGGCTTCAACCACATGCCAAGACTTTTCATACAAAAAAAGAAACATTCAAGAGGAGATACTTACAAAGAAGCAGACTGTATGAAAAACTGCACCTGTGGACATTTCAAGAAGCCTCAGCAAGGACGACCTGGAGTGGACATGGGAATATTGAAATGCCTTTGAGAGACAGTTTTCCCTCTCTAAAAATGAAACACATGTTGGATATTACATTGTTAACATCTGTGCTTTGTCTTACTCTATAACAGCATTGATGTATTATATAAGTTAGCCAAGAAGTGAAACAGCACAATTTACTAAATGTCAAAAAAAAGCACCAACCTGCGCTTTTTTAAAAGTATGAAACAGAGGGAATCAGTATTTTATACGTGGTAGCTTTTAGCTGTTTTATGTTTCGTATTGACTTTGTGCTTTATGTGTGATCTAGGCCTAAATATGTCTGAGAGTGCTGAGAGATTAGGTTAAGTTAACCAGTACATTAACAGATAGAAGCGGGGCCTTCAGCCATCATGTATCTGCCTTTCACATTTGTTTGCATGGGATAATCTGAGTGCTTTGATAGCTTTAGGTATTTTATGATATTGAGCAATCCATTTTCTGTAGCCAAGCCTCACTGTTGTGTTTTTCAAAACATGGTGGAATAATACATTTTAATGAGGCAACAATGAGGAAGTACAACAGCATTATACTATCGTTTCTATTAAGTGTACCTTCAGCTTAAACTTAAGTGTACAGTGTGCTTGAACGTTACTTGGAGGGTGGATATTACTGGAGGATATGAGTTTGGGTGATTGAAGTGAACACAATGAACAAAGTGAGTCTTTGAGAAGGGATTGATTGATATCTCCTCATGACAACTGTATATACACGTATACAACTTTCACTTTTTTATTTTCAAAGCCAAATTCTGGATGCTCCCAAACTCAGCGTATTCAGATCGTGTACCAAGTTCAAAACTCACTTAATGACTTAATGTTTACTTTATTGTCGACTGTTGGTTTTACCCAATGGAAGCTGTGCTCATGTGTATTACTGACTACTGTATTTATCAGCAACACATAAATGGGGATATAGATATGACTGATACGTATATATCTTTATCTATAAGTATGCCTTTCTTTTTCAGTACCGGTGCTGAACTTCTTAAGGTGAACAAAAACATGTGCCATCAGATTTATAGGCCAATGAGTATGTGACACACTAAAATAATCTGACATCATGTAGTCAAACTCTTTAGCACAGCTCACATTGCATTACATGTATAAAGGTATAATGTTTAACGGGCAAACATATACAATAAGTGCTTTTGTACAGTGGTACTTTCAGGGTGCAATATGTAGTAACTTGTGTAACGTGAGCTTACTGTATTCTATGTCTGTATGATCTATTAAATACAAAAACAAAATAGGACAACAAACTTAATGGTCAACCTCTGAATCTTTCACATTTAATTTTTGTATCAGAAGTCACAACATTCTTTTGGAACTGCTGCACTATTGTAAAATGAGTTTTAGTTTATGAAGCAGGTCAACCTTCAGTAAATGTACTCTGAAAGAACGTCTGTGTTGACATCTTAATTGATATGATCAAGTGATCAAGTGGAACTGTATGTGTGATGACAATGTTAATGAGTTAAAGGCCTGCTTTACGTCATTATGATGCCTGCTCCACACTTGTCAGCTATTAACTAACTTGCTAATATCTCACTTCACTTGATATGACAGTTAGCTCACTTCTACACCATATCACAGTCAGTAGAGCAGCATCACTCTATCAGTATGATTTTCTTGTCTGAGTCACTTTATGGAGCAGTAAATTGCTTGAATGCATTAACTGCAGTGCAGTTTATGGATATTGCATATTGGAGATTTGTTGATTTTGCTGACTCAGTGGCTGAGTCAAAGAGCCAAATAGCGAGTCAATCAGGGCAAGGGTCCCTACCCCCCACTATGGATCACCGAAGCTTTAGGGTGATTGCATGGCCTTCTTGATTTTAAGGAGTGTAAGAAAACTTATAAATACCTATCTCAGCATTTATTCACAGAGCCCTGACCCTTTGCTAAACAGCCTCATCCTGCATTAGACAAGTTCAGAGAGTTAAAACAAAAAAAAGAAACCACTAATCTTGTAAAAAAAAAAAAAAAAGCCTATTAAGTGTGTATGAGTGTTTGAAAAATAAAATAAAACAGAATACAGATGGAGAATTGTAGAAAAAGTTCCTAAAAATATCAGGAAAACTCATCTCTGATGCAATAATCTAGGGAAATAATCAGCATGAGATTCATCCAAATTGCTCATTTTACACAAACATCCTGCAGTTATCACATTCACTATTTCAGTTAACTGTACCATGTATCAGCTGTTCTGTAATGTTGTTGTTATGCATTTAATATAGTATGAAAAATCCATCAAATGTGTCACTTAGTCAGGGGTCATCAGTTTACTCAATGATAGAAAAAGGGGTGGCTCAAAGAAAAAGGTTGGGAACCACTGCATTAAGGGACAGCTGTATGGTTAAAAGTTTAAAGTTACAGGGACAGTGTGCATTAATAAACATTCCTGTAGGTGTGCAAGTTTTGCCATCTTGGCTCATTTTTAGCTGCAGTCCCTGGGCAGGTGTGAAAGGCAGGTGAAATACATTAAGACAGGAACAACAGTACTATATAAATGCTGTATGGATCTTGAATGTGTTACTCTCCCAGCAGAGAAAGTGATGTGCAGCAGCATTACTCACACTATTGGAGTCAGCCTTAGTAAACAGAACTGTGTTTTGCACATGAGAATAGGGTGGAGTATTCTGCAGATTATTTCTTGCTCTTGTTGTCACTGACATGTTCTCATGGCTGGTGATCATTGGTAACAGCTCTTAACTGTCTCCCTGACATCATTACATCCAGCACACACACACTGGAGACTGCAGTGACAGACAATGTGCTCTGTTATGTCATCCCATTTATGTCACACATTTTCAATTCAAGAGTGTTCAGCCGTTCTAATCCACAAAATGGCTACGAAAGGGTGGTACATTTGCTTCAAGCCCCAAACCCTGTTAATATTCCAGAGAGTAGACCTTTCTACAGGATGCTCAGAAGTGTGGCTTCTATTTTTATCTCATCATTTCTCTCTGATACAGAGACAGTGTGAACATGGCAGCAAAACAGGAATGTATACTGAAGTGGATCCACTGCCTGAACAGAAATATGGATGATTGAAATTAATTTGTCAGTGTTTCATATTAAAGTTCTATAAGACACAACAACAAACAGGAATCTATAAATTATAGTGTAGTAATCATGTAGAACTGGGCAAATTGTAAATGAATTACTGGTTTGTGTTTTCTCATTGCTCAAACAAATTGCATTACATAATCAGACTGTTACTATCTTTGCCTTCTATATCTGTATAATTGGCTTTACTTACAAGGGTCTCTTTGTGTATGAAAAATTAAAGATTGACAATCTTCACACAGGCTGGAAGTTCTGTTTGTGCTTCCACCTAACGGTCGAAGGAGAACACTGTCCAAACCCCTGTAGTTCTGTGGCATTGCAGCTAATGTAACTACAGGGTGTGGTGGTAACAAGAGCACCAGAGAACTTTAAACACTGCAACACTGCTTTACCTACTGTGAGCTGCTAGAAAAAATAATAAATAAGCAAATCCATATGAGTGCTATTTATTCCAATAATGAAGTGTGAAAATCATTCACCCTGTATGCATTCAAATAACCATAACACTGTAGTAGTCACAAAAACTTTGTCTGTTAACCATTTTTTGGTCCACTCACTGAGTCACATCAACTTGTCCAGAGAACACTGAGATCACACTGCCAGGTCAAAGTAAGCAGCATGCTATGCTGGTACACAGGTGGAAAATTTCATATCGTATAGTAGTATTTTTAAAATTCTGATATATTTTTATTAGTCTAGTTACATTAGCCACTCTCTGGTGTGTCCTGCGAGGATTAGAAGACTCTGCTTCCTCAGAAGCTTTACACTGTTAAAAAGAGCTCATATTGCCCGTGCGTTCTTATTCACATGCAGCAGGAACGCATCATTTGAACATTTTAGCGAGCCTTTCTCTCCAATAAAACTCCTTTTTTTGTTTAAAATACTAATCTAGGAGGCAATATTCTATTTCCTTTCTATTTACATTTGATTTAAAGGCATTAGCATCATTAAGTGTTCCTTTTTTTATATCCATCCATATCCATTTCCAAACAGATTGAGAATCATTAAGGGTTGCAGATTACTATGTATGTAGTGAGGCTTTTTGTGTAATCTAAGCATCATTCTTGAATTGAGTGAAATGATTTTCTAGTTTCACAATTTGCTAGAAGTCATTCAAGTGCACAGGATGTGTGAGTCAGGACAAGGGGGACATGCAATAGAGGAAATCCATGAAAATACCTCTCTAATGTATGATGGAAGAGAAAACTGGCTCTAGCTAAGTGCCCCCTCTGGACTGTCTTCTCTGGTCAGAGTCAGCACATTCACTATCTGTGAGGACCATCTTTATTCTGCAAAGAAACACAACGTAAAAATAGCGTTTATAGGAAAAGAAGCAACCACACTATGTCTCAGCTGGAGCTCTAAATACAGTCTAATGAACTACGTCATAAGTCGTAAGATGAATTGCTGACATTCATATGGGGATACGTTTTATTACAATATTATACAAAGACTCATCAGCAGGTTTGACTAAATGTGAAGTGTTTTGCAGACAGTGCATGTTTGCAGGATTTTTTCCTGAGGCTGGAACAATGAGTGTGTCTGTCTGTGTCTGTGTCTGTGTGCACACACACATGACATCATCTCCCCAGAGAGATGAGGTCATGTGTGAGCAGGAAATCCTGACATTCAGGCCCACAGGATGACTTATTTTGACATTTCAGTAGCAAGCCCATTTTAGCCCTTCAGATGTGTGTGTCTTTGTAATGTCTTTCAAATAAAGTAAAAATAAAGGTTTTAATATGGGGTCTAATTTAAATAATATTGTGCGTTGTGCATTTCTCAGTTTCCTCTCTCATCACCACTTGACCCTGAGAGGCGACTCCCCCACACTGCCTGATGTCTGCAGCTCTACAGTCCACTGGCAGACTAGCACACTGATACACAACACAAACGGATGCACTAATGTGGAACAAAGCACTAGAACAACCACCAGCTGACACTAGTAGGCTAACACATGAGCACCTTACATCATGCCTCATTGTGTTTTCTGCATTAGTATTTAAGAGCTGAGGTCTTATCTGCTATGTGTAATTTTATAACGTTGAGAAAAGCGAGATTTTTGTAGTGACATTTTACATATGCATTATCCAGGCTGCAAGTATGTCTTCCTCCTGACACCCTGATTACAGAATTATTCATATATTATTTTTAATAAACCATAATAGAGGGATACAAGTGTGAGGAGGACCATGTATCTTAAATGTTGCAGAGAATGAGCAGCATCAGGGCATGTGCATACAGCTGACTTTCTTTGTGTGCAGCTCTGCCAGCTCCTGCATCCCTCCCCCTCTGCTTCCCTCCTTCCTGAACACAGCTTGCTTCCAGCACCATGGACAGCGACCTGCCTATTGGAGCTGCGTTGTCATGGTGACGTGCTGTCTGTTGGCTGGAGGTCGCAGTGTGCTCTGGAGCTGCTTGTAATTTAATATTCTAACACCCCCCCACCCCTTCTCTTCCCAGTGCAGCAGCCGCATCTTGCAGAAATCAGATGCGCATTCTCTGTTAAATATTATCGCAACCTCATTCCCATAATAATGGGAATTAGGTGTTTTAAACAGTCTGGTATCATTGATGCAGCGTGAGATGGGAGGAGGTGTTGCACAATGCGGCAGCGCTCATGCACGCGCACGTATGTGTTTGGCCTAGTTCCAGAACCAAGACGTAACCGTAGCACGTGGGAGGGGTGTGGAGACTCACTGTTCTTTCTGTGTAGGTCATCTTATTTCCTGGCTGCTGTAGTGTGACTGTTGATGGTAACTGTCTATTGTGATTTTTTTTTCTGAGTATGCCCTTGCACTGCTGCGGCACAGGGCACAACACACAATATCATATGAACCACGTTGAGCAGAGATGCGAGTGGACTCCTCACAGATGCATTTGCAGGTTTAGTCCATGGGAGGTCACTGCTCACCTCCTCAATAGGAGGAGGGTTGTGGGAGTGTGCTGAGGAGATCACACAGAGTTTAAGCAGCGAGAGAGTGAATGTCAACAGCTTTATCAACATAAGCACCAACACAATACAGATTTTGCTTCATTTTAGGGTTCCTTCATTTTCCAATAATTTGCTAGGCTATATATTTTTTTCAAATTAATAAACGCTGAAGCAGTATTTGAGTGGTGCATTATAAACGAAGTAACCACAAACAATTGTTGGCATAACTAGGGAATGTAAATCAGTTGTCAAAACGGGTTTAACTTTTCCCATTCACGGCAATCCCCTTTTCACTCTAAAAAATGATCCATGGGGTTAGTGGATAAGTCGGTTGAAAACAAAAACATTTGACATTTTTGAGAGGGATGGCAATGATAGAAATAAGTTATAATATTTTAGATAAAATAATTTGAACACGATAAAGCAACAAAACTTTTGGATAAATATTAAGTTGGTTCAACTTAAGCTTACGCTGGAAGTCAAAGCAAATCATGTTGGTTGTACTAAACTAATTGAATTTGTCATTTTATGAGATTCTTTGAGGATTGGCTCAATAATGCCAGAGTTTGAAGTACCACAGAAAAAAAGTAAAAATGAAATCAGATAAAATAAAACAAACAAACAAAAAACATGCAAGTTGTTACCTTATCTTTTGCAAGTTGAGCCTATGGTATTTATGTTGTCTTTGATGTTACAAATAAGAAAATAAAAACATGCTCCTGTTTATTCATTCTCTTATTGTTCACTTTTATCTCGACAGAAACTGAGCTGCCAAAAGTTACCTTCTGAAATGTCTGTAGAGATAATGAAACTGGTGTTTACTTTCTTAATAAATAAGGGGAGGGTGCGTTTGACAGACTACTTACTAATTGACGCGCTCGCCTGACCAAACCGACCTTTGCTCATCAGGTGAAAACAAAGAGTCCACCTTTCCTTCTTCTTCGTTGATGCATAATTTAATTATCACCGCTGTAGTCTTCAATGAAAAACTTGCAAACATCCACGAATCTGTGTCCATACACCATTCAAAGGTATAAACTTTCACCTTTTCATTGAGCAGCATATACCTGAAAAACTATATGTGCTCCCCCGTCTAGCAACACCTGTCCCTCAATGAATGGTTCCTACCTATACTGACAGACACCCATGACAATACAATGACCCCTACAGGAGAAATTAGCAACCTACAGACATGTTACACCATGGATGGCTCCTGAAACAATATTAAAGGTCGACTGTTTTGGCAACAGTGATTTGAACGATAAATATTCACGGGATAGTTGAGGGAAACAGTGTAAAACAACAGGGTAAGGTATTTAAAAAAATGCAACTTGAAATAAGATATATGCGACACTTGGTAAGAGGAGCAGCCTTTAACTAACACAAACAGTAATGTTGAAATAGGTCAGTTTCCATAACTGGTGTGATCATAGCATCTACTTCTGCTTAGAGCTTCTACTGTCTGAATCCAGATGTGAAGTATTTCAGCAGCATCACACACTGGAGGCTAAACTGGAAGAAAACGTGTTAGTCACCGCACCATCGTCACAGTGTCAATGGGTGGTGCTGTTACACTGTATATCCCCACAGCGGCTGTGTGTGTGAGGGGGGATCTATTTTACATGTGCATTCAGTAACAAACCAAAGAGACGGGTTGAAAGACCGGACTAAACAGCCTCCATTCCTCTGTCAGGATGATGGATCCCGCAGATCTGTTTTGTTTGTTATCTATCAGAGGAGAGTGAAAAAATCCACTAGAATTTCGTTGACGGATTCAAACGTTAGGTAAAAGACCTTTTTTTCCCCCCGAAAATGGCGACATCGGACATGAAAGGACAATGGCTGGATGTGTGGATTTCTTTTTGTCTGGCCCTGATGATAGTGACTAATCTGGGAGGAATCTCTGCTCAGATACGATATTCCATCCAGGAGGAATTAAAATCAGGCACAGCAGTTGGAAATGTGGCCAAAGACCTTGGATTAGATCTGGGAAGACTTACGGATAGGAATCTCCGTGTGGTGTCGGGAACAAAGCAGGATCTGTTCAAGGTAAATCCGAGAGATGGAGTTTTGTTAGTGAACCAGAGGATAGACAGGGAGGAGCTGTGTGCACAAACTGCTCCGTGCATCACAAATCTGAAAGCAGTTGCAGAAAATCCACTCGAGATGCACCAAGTAGTGGTTGAAATACTCGATGTAAATGACAATGCGCCGAAATTTCCTGAGGAAAACTACACATTAGAGGTGCTGGAGTCCGCCGTAGTTGGATCTCGATTTCAAATGGAGGGAGCACACGACTTGGATGTTGGTTTGAATTCCTTACAAGCATATAAGCTCAACCATAACCAGTATTTTCGACTGGAAACAGAGGAATTCGGGGAGGATGGAAAGGTGCCATTCCTAATCTTACAGCGGCCTTTGGATAGAGAACACACCGCTCAGCACTGGTTACTCCTAACAGCTACAGATGGAGGAAAACCACCAAAATCTGGCACTATCAATATCACTGTTATTGTGTCTGACATTAATGACAATTCACCGGTGTGTGATAAACAGAAATACACCATTACAATAAAGGAAAATGTACCTGTAGGAACATTTCTGCTGACTGTAAATGCATCTGACTCAGATGAGGGGCTGAACGGTGAGGTCGAATATTCTTTAAGGAGTAAACTTAGAGGACTCTCATCTGAACCCTTTGATTTGGATAGCAGAACTGGCAAACTAACAGTGAAAGGGGGCCTTGATTACGAGGAAAAGCAAGTCTATGAGATTAAGGTCCTCGCTGCTGACAAAGGTGCCGTGTCTCTTTCCACACACTGCAACGTGCTCGTCAGAGTGGAGGACGTGAACGATAACCGACCTGAAATAGACATCACGTCCCTTTCAAGTCGCATCCCAGAGGATGCACCTCCCGGCACAGTGGTGGCGCTGATGGGTGTGACGGACCTTGACTCAGGTGTGAACGGACAGGTGGTCTGCAGTGTGCCCGGTGACTTACCTTTTGATTTAAAGCCATCCCCTGATGGACAGTCATACTCTTTGGTCACCAAAGACTACCTAGATAAGGAAACCATACATATGTATGATATCACAATAACAGCGAAGGATTTAGGGAGCCCCGTCCTGTCGTCGACGAAGGTGATACAGGTAGATGTGCTAGATGTTAATGACAATAGGCCTTTGTTCACTGAAAGCCCGTATACTTTTTATGTGCCTGAAAACAACAAGGCTGGGATGTCAATTTTCTCAGTGAGCGCAGAGGATGCGGATGGAGGTGAAAATGCTGCAGTCACATATTCACTTGACCGTAAAACCCCGGGGCCAACTATAACTTCCTTTTTAAATATAAATGAAGCCAATGGCACCATTTCAGCGCTAAAAAGTTTCGATTTTGAAACAGTGAAAACTTTCCAGTTCCAAGTTGTTGCCACAGATTCAGGAACTCCGTCACTAAGCAACAACGTGACAGTGAACGTGTTCATTCTGGATCAGAACGACAACGCTCCAGTCATCCTGTATCCAGTCAGCTCCAACGGTTCTGCTGAAGGTGTGGAGGAGATTCCCCGCAATGTCAACGCAGGACACTTGGTGACTAAAGTCAGAGCCTATGACGCTGATATAGGATATAACGGCTGGTTACTCTTTTCACTGCAGGAAGTCACTGACCACAGTCTCTTTGCTTTGGACCGCTATACAGGACAGATCAGAACACTTCGCTCATTCACAGAGACAGACGAGGCTGAGCATAAACTGCTCATACTGGTCAAAGACAATGGCAACGTTTCACTCTCAGCAACAGCTACTGTCATTGTCAAACTTGTGGAGCCCAGAGAGGCTTTTGCAGCTTCTGATGTTAAAAGTGCAACTAAAGTTGACGAGGAGGACAATGTGACATTTTACCTCATGATAACTTTGGGCTCAGTTTCTCTACTTTTTATCATCAGTATCATCGTGCTGATTGCAATGCAGTGCTCCAAATCCACAGACTATACTTCCAAATATCTCCAAGAGGCTAATTATGATGGGACACTGTGTCACAGCATCCAGTACAGATCTGGAGACAAACGCTACATGTTAGTTGGACCCAGAATGAGTATAGGATCTACTATAGTCCCTGGCAGCCATGCCAACACACTAGTGCTCCCTGACAGGAGGAGGGGATCTGGAGAGGTAAGATCCCTTTTAATTATTTACATAATGCTTTTGCACAACAATATTAAATCATGGAAATAGACGCATATTGTTTGCTGGTGTGAAACTGTGCTGTCCATGGTGCTGAAATGTTGTTTGTGGGCTGGTGATGTTGTGATGTTTTTGGCAATACAACTAATGTCAGATAGACCTAAATGAAAAATACACTGCCTGTTGTTCTGAATGAAGTTTGTTTTCCTCATTCAGTTAGTGTCATTGCGCTTTTGTTAAGCTAAGTGAAACCATAGTATATAGAAGAAAACAGACTGTCAAACTGTCAAACTGTCTCAGTTACATTACTCCGACATAATTTGAAGTTGCCGGTGTCATGTGTCATTGCACAATGCATATCATTGCAGGTATTGCCTATTTAAATTGTCTAGTATCCTCACACCTGACTGGGAGTTGCTGAGAATCATACCAAACATCTAGTTGACTTGCTGGGACAGGAATACCCAAGCATCCCCCACAGAGTGAGACTATGGGGGAAGTTTTATTCAGCTCACCACATTTACTTTACTGAAGTATTTCCAACATGAAGGTATATAGAAGTCGTAGAAGTCGACTGTGACAGAGAACAAGGCAGTGAAGTAAAACACTTGGTATTTCGTATGGTGTTGCAGCCCACTGGTCACATGGTGTCAGTGTGGCCTAGATAATGGTTGTGTTGCTCATTCTGTAGAGACCCTGCCCATCACTGGATCATTTCTTATGGAGGTGGTTTGCTGACGGAGTACACATCGTAGGCTATGTATCAAGCAATACGAATAGCTGTTTATATTAATGTGTGAAGGGTCATAGCTGAGAATCGTGAAATGGATCTAATCAGATTGGTTCGATAAGACATTGGATTATTTTATTTGTGTAAAAGAAGGCGTTAATATTTTTCGCTTCACAATGGGAGGACGAGGACAAAGGCGCCGAGTGAACTGCTGCTGGTTTGCCGGGATTTTGTTGCTGTGCTTTGGGGAACGGATTTTTGCTCAGCTAAGATACTCTGTTCCAGAAGAGGTACAAGTGGGATCTCCTGTCGGAAACGTTGCCAAGGATTTAGGGCTCGATGTCAGCACTTTGACGGACAGGCGGTTTCGTATTGTTTCGGGGCCCAACCATGCTCTGTTCCAGTTGAATCAAAACAATGGAGTGCTGTATATTGGGAAAATCATGGACCGAGAGGAGCTCTGTGATGGGATCAAGGTTTGTTTGATAAACTTGAAAATTGTTGTAGAAAACCCGCTGGAAATACACTACGTAGGGGTTGAAATAACGGATGTAAATGACCATTCACCGACTTTTCCGGAGAGCGAACAGCGACTGGAAATAGCAGAGCATACACCTCCAGGTACTCGTTTCCAAATTCATGCAGCTAGAGACCCTGATGTCGGCACACAGTCTGTCCGATTATATAAACTGAACCAAACTGATTTTTTTGATATTGAAATCAGAGACAGTGAAGAGGATAAGCTACCATTTTTAGTGCTGAAAAAGCCTTTGGACAGGGAACAAAAGGCTGAGCACCGTTTAGTGTTAACAGCTATCGATGGGGGCAGTCCGTCAAAATCTGGCAGCCTTAATCTAACTATCACTGTAATAGATACAAATGATAATCGCCCTGTGTTCAGCAAAGATACATACACAGTGTCATTAGATGAAAATGCCCCGATAGGAACTCTTGTAATACAGATAAATGCTACAGATTTAGATGAAGGTTCTAACAGCGAAATTGAATACATGTTTGGAAAAATACAAAAGAAAAAAGTGCATGACACATTTGAATTAGACAGCGTGACTGGTGAGATACGAGTAAAAGGAAAGGTGGATTTTGAGGAAGCAGAAATGTATAGACTAGATCTACAGGCATCAGATAAAGGTCAGCCACCTTGGACGGCTGAAAGTAGAGTTGTGATAAAAATAAAAGATGTGAACGATAATCAGCCAGACATTGAAGTAACATCACTGTCCAATGTAGTGCCCGAGGATTCAAAGCCTGGTACTGTTATCTCTCTCATCAGTGTTACTGACAGAGATTCAGGGGTTAATGGGAAAGTGATTTGTAAAATCTT
This sequence comes from Epinephelus moara, assembly GCF_006386435.1. NCBI lineage: Eukaryota > Metazoa > Chordata > Actinopteri > Perciformes > Serranidae > Epinephelus > Epinephelus moara. The sequence continues at coordinate 22,236,521 of NC_065509.1, forward strand.
AGATAATGTTCCGTTTGATTTGACGCCATCCATTGAGGAAAACATGTACTCTCTTGTCACAAAGGGGCGTTTAGACAGAGAAACTGTGTCCCATTATGACATCACAATAACAGCTACTGACTGTGGTGAACCTGCACTTTCCACTGTAAAAGCCCTGAGTGTTCAGGTGTCGCACTTTCCACTGTAAAAGCCCTGAGTGTTCAGGTGTCAGATGTAAATGACAACAGGCCGCTTTTCGGTCAGAATCCATTTGAGCTTTACCTGGTAGAAAACAATGCCCCGGGCGCATCGATATTTTCTGTCAGTGCTTCTGATAGTGATCAGAATGAAAATGCAGCAATAACATATCACATAGTGAGAGGTGACGGGCTGCATCGTGATGTAACGTCTTTTCTGAATGTCAATTCAGACACGGGGCAAATATCTGCGCTAAAAAGTTTCGACTTTGAGACAGTGAAAACTTTCCAGTTCCAAGTTGTCGCCTCAGATTCAGGAACTCCGTCACTGAGCAACAACGTGACAGTGAACGTGTTCATTCTGGATCAGAACGACAACGCTCCAGTCATCCTGTATCCAGTCAGCTCCAACGGTTCTGCTGAAGGTGTGGAGGAGATTCCCCGCAATGTCAACGCAGGACACTTGGTGACTAAAGTCAGAGCCTATGACGCTGATATAGGATATAACGGCTGGTTACTCTTTTCACTGCAGGAAGTCACTGACCACAGTCTCTTTGCTTTGGACCGCTATACAGGACAGATCAGAACACTTCGCTCATTCACAGAGACAGACGAGGCTGAGCATAAACTGCTCATACTGGTCAAAGACAATGGCAACGTTTCACTCTCAGCAACAGCTACTGTCATTGTCAAACTTGTGGAGCCCAGAGAGGCTTTTGCAGCTTCTGATGTTAAAAGTGCAACTAAAGTTGACGAGGAGGACAATGTGACATTTTACCTCATGATAACTTTGGGCTCAGTTTCTCTACTTTTTATCATCAGTATCATCGTGCTGATTGCAATGCAGTGCTCCAAATCCACAGACTATACTTCCAAATATCTACAAGAGGCTAATTATGATGGGACACTGTGTCACAGCATCCAGTACAGATCTGGAGACAAACGCTACATGTTAGTTGGACCCAGAATGAGTATAGGATCTACTATAGTCCCTGGCAGCCATGCCAACACACTGGTGCTCCCTGACAGGAGGAGGGGATCTGGAGAGGTAAGTCCATGTTTCGATTTTAATTAAAAATATCTTCATGACCTCACAGAAAATTTACTGCGGGTCACATTAACGAAATTTACTCACAACATATTTGACTACATTTAAAAACATATAAAATAAATAATGATTACTATGAAAAGCAAACTATTTCAAATGTTCATGCACGTCATACCAGTGTCCCTTTCTACCTCTCTTGAAATGTGTTCAAGCGACGAACATGACACCATATTCTGTGTTGCCATCCAAGGCTTACACTGCGGTTAAAGTGTAGTATATTGGTTACATTGTGGTGATTTTATAGTTGGGATTCAAGTTGTAAAGCAATACTTACGGGCTACTCCACAAGGACAGCTATACCAACATGACGCGGCGCTGTCCGTGGTGCTGACTGTAACCTTGGTCACTGCTGTGATCTTCAGTGAGAATGTCAGAAAGTTTCGTTCTAGAATTTTAAATCTTATGGATTTCAAGGACTAAACTTGATTAAGCACGTTTCAGAGTCTGTAAATAGTTTGTCATGCTACACAGGAACTAAGGGAAACTAGCTATCTGGCAGCGAATTACATAAATTGTATATAAAATCTACATTAAAATGCCCGCAAAGAGAAATTTTTGTAGTTAAGGAGCTAGGATTTGCAAACAATCTGGTATCATAGTTTATGTCTCGGCTTGCTTGAAAAAGTAGTCATAATGTTCCCAGTCCACAAGGTGTCAGTGTCATATCAGCGTACACTGTTGTGTTGTAGCGATGGCCCTGCCCCTTCCACAGAGGTTTTGTTCAGTTCGACACAGAAGCGACAGCACGTTTAAGAGACACCAGTGTTGCCATTGTTGGATTGTACATAGACATACTGAAATCATGGGATATATTTCACCGGTATGTTTTGTGGCTTAGACAGTTTTGTTCTTCCTAAGGACCTGTGACTGGATATAAGAATAATAATCAGAACTGAAACGATGGGAGCCGGAGGACAAAGACGAGGATTACAGTCCTGGTGGTTAGCCCTCTGTTTCTCTGTGATGCTCGGCTTCGTGGAGCGGGTTTCAGCTCAGATTAAATATACAGTTCCAGAGGAAGTAAAAGTGGGATCTGTTGTTGGAAATGTCGCCAAGGATCTAGGATTGGACATCAGTTCTCTGAGGGAACGACGGTTTCGTATTGTTTCGGGATCTAGAGATGCTCAGTTTGAAGTAAATCAGAACAATGGCGTCTTGTATGTGCATAAGAATATCGACCGAGAGGAGCTCTGTGAAAGCGTTTCTCCGTGTTTAATGAACTTAAAAATGGTAGCTGAGAACCCCATGGAAATACATTATGTGGGGGTTGAAATCATAGATGTAAATGATAATTCACCGAGCTTTAAAGAGGAAGAGAAAATATTAGACATTGCTGAGTCCACTGTTCCAGGTAAAAGTTTCCAGTTACCAACTGCGCACGATCCAGATGTTGTCATCAATACTGTGCGAGTGTATAAACTGAATCACAACGAATATTTTAGCATACAAATGCGAGAGCGAGGGGAGGACAAGATACCGTTCTTAGTGCTGCAGAAGGCTCTGGATCGGGAGAAGCACCATGAGCACAAACTGATCCTGACAGCAATTGACGGTGGAAATCCACCGAGATCAGGGACTCTTAATATCACAGTCACTGTTCTCGATTCAAATGATAACCATCCTACGTTTAGCCAAGACGTATATTCTGTGACAATACCTGAAAATGTAGATGCAGGTACAAATGTAACTACGGTGAAGGCAACTGATGCGGATGAGGCTGCAAATGGAGAGATTGAATATTCATTCGGTGGTCAACTTGACCAAAATATATATGCTATGTTTAGTTTAGATAAAGACTCTGGAGAAATTCGAGTAAAAGGAAACATTGACTTTGAGAAGGCTGACGTTTTTAAATTAGACATCCATGCCACTGACAAAGGACATCCTCCACTGAGTACCGACTGCAGGGTGATCATCAAAGTGCTCGACAAAAACGACAACAAACCTCAGATAGAGGTGACATCACTGTCAAACACGGTGTCTGAAGACTCCAAACCTGGGACTGTGGTCTCTCTTATAAGCATCACAGACCAAGACGCCGGTTTAAACGGTAAAGTAATATGCAGTCTTTCAGATAATGTGCCATTTCAGTTAAAACCATCATATCAAGATAACATGTACTCGTTGGTGTTGAAGCAGCATTTGGATCGAGAATCAGTTTCGCATTATGACATCACAATAACAGCTACAGACTGTGGTCAGCCTCCTCTCTCCACATTCAAAACTCTGAGTATTGATGTTTCTGACGTGAATGATAATATGCCAGAGTTTTTGCATAATCCAATTGAACTTTACCTAGTAGAAAATAACGTGCCTGGAAACTCAATATTTTCTGTCACTGCTTCAGATAAAGACTTGAATGAAAATGCGGCTTTGACTTATCATATAGTCAGAGATGAAGGAAGTCAAGTTAAAATTGCAGCATTCCTCAATATAAATCCAGATAATGGACACATTTCCGCGCTAAAAAGTTTCGACTTTGAAACAGTGAAAACTTTCCAGTTCCAAGTTGTCGCCACGGATTCAGGAACTCCGTCACTAAGCAACAACGTGACAGTGAACGTGTTCATTCTGGATCAGAACGACAACGCTCCAGTCATCCTGTATCCAGTCAGCTCCAACGGTTCTGCTGAAGGTGTGGAGGAGATTCCCCGCAATGTCAACGCAGGACACTTGGTGACTAAAGTCAGAGCCTATGACGCTGATATAGGATATAACGGCTGGTTACTCTTTTCACTGCAGGAAGTCACTGACCACAGTCTCTTTGCTTTGGACCGCTATACAGGACAGATCAGAACACTTCGCTCATTCACAGAGACAGACGAGGCTGAGCATAAACTGCTCATACTGGTCAAAGACAATGGCAACGTTTCACTCTCAGCAACAGCTACTGTCATTGTCAAACTTGTGGAGCCCAGAGAGGCTTTTGCAGCTTCTGATGTTAAAAGTGCAACTAAAGTTGACGAGGAGGACAATGTGACATTTTACCTCATGATAACTTTGGGCTCAGTTTCTCTACTTTTTATCATCAGTATCATCGTGCTGATTGCAATGCAGTGCTCCAAATCCACAGACTATACTTCCAAATATCTACAAGAGGCTAATTATGATGGGACACTGTGTCACAGCATCCAGTACAGATCTGGAGACAAACGCTACATGTTAGTTGGACCCAGGATGAGTATAGGATCTACTATAGTCCCTGGCAGCCATGCCAACACACTAGTGCTCCCTGACAGGAGGAGGACATCAGAAGAGGTAAGACTTTGAAAACTTACTCCAACAAATACAGCTCTTGGTTTGATTGTGACCGCTGTCCATGGTGCTGAAACGCTTTGGCCTTTCTGTTATTAAGCAAAAGAGACATACTTAGAAATCATTGCTCTTTTTAGACTTGGTCACAGTTGCGTCACCAAACAGTCCATGGAATTCTCACCAATAACGGATAGGGAGGTATGAAGATGGTGGTGTGTCTGTTGAGTTGTGTGAGCAGTTTGTATGAGCTTTTTTATTTAAATACTGAGCTACATGTCACTGAAAAATACAGTTCATGTGAGCCTGATTGTGACTGCTTTCCTTTGTTACTGAAACACTGTCACTAGTTGTGTCAAACCAAAAACTAATACAATAATATATATTAATATAAAAAAGAAAATATTTTAAATCATCACTGAACCTATGATGGAAATTAAGAATTTGAGCAAATAAAAATCTTGTTAAAGACAAGTAATCTGTGGAAACTTCCCACTTCACACACACAATAACAGAGACACAGAGGAACAACAACAAAAAAAAAGTTAAAATCGTGTTTTTCTTTTAAGGTCCCATCTGTCCATTGGCATATTATATATTGTAACAGGGACATACTAATTTCACGACATAAGTCACAAATTATGATTTCGGAGAAAAGGGCAGTATATCCTTGAATATATATACATATAGTCTATTACGATCCTTGAATGTCCTCCGGGTGTCACTGTAATATTGGGAAACGATAGAAGACTTTGTCCCTCCCATGAAGAGGCTTTTGTTTGCCATCGAGAGCAGAGCAGGCATTGGAATCATACACACCAGCCGATGGATTCACATTATGCATTTTGTAGCTATGCGTTACTGAGCGGGTTTGACATAGACCATTTTTCGTCGCACTTGCAGCTTTACTTGTTTTTCCTCAAAGCTGTGGTATAACGATGGGGACGGACAGAAAACATGGAACGAGGGAGTGCTGGTTGTTTGTGTTTCATATGGCTCTGCTACTTTTTATCGGAAAACAGGCTTTGGCTCAGATACGATACTCTATTCCAGAGGAGGTGAAAGAAGGAACTGTTGTTGGAAATGTTGCGAAGGATCTTGGCCTTGACATCACCTTGTTAACTGACCGTCGTTTTCGCGTTGTTTCGGGATCAAAGGAGAATTTTTTTGAGGTAAACCAGAACAATGGAGCTCTGTATGTGCATAAGAAAATCGACAGGGAGGAGCTGTGTCACGGCAGTGGTGCATGTCTAATGGAGCTAAAAATCCTTGTTGAAAACCCTCTGGAAATGCATTATGTAGTTGTAGAAATTATTGATGTAAATGATCACTCTCCTAGTTTCCGCGAAAAAGAGCAGAGATTTGAAATAGGCGAACAAACATTACCTGGAAGACGATTTCAACTACACACTGCTCGTGATCCCGATGCTGGAATTAACTCTATTCGTACATATACTATAACATCAAATGAACATTTTGAAGTAGACATCCGCCAAAGCGACGAGGATAAGATACCATTTTTAGTGTTGAAGAAATCGTTAGACAGAGAACAAAAGATCAAACACACGCTGCTGGTTACAGCAGTTGATGGAGGCAAACCTCCAAGATCAGGGACACTGAATGTTTCTATTATTGTTCTTGACAGTAATGATAATCGTCCAATGTTTAGTCAGGAGATTTACCAAATTGAAATACAAGAAAATGTTCCAGTCGGTACTTCAATATTCAAAATGAATGCAACGGATCCTGATGAAGACACCAACAGTGAAATTGAATACAGCCTCGGAAAAACTCTAAAGGAAAAAGTGTATGATATTTTTGAATTGGATGAATTAACTGGAGAGATTAGAGTAAAAGGAGTTGTGGACTATGAAGAGAACGATGTTTATAAACTGGACGTGGAAGCATCCGATAAAGGAACACCTCCACTGACAGGTGAGTGTAGAGTCATTATAAAGGTCAAAGACGTCAATGATAATCCACCGGAAATAGAAGTCACATCACTGTCAAATAGAGTGTCTGAAGACTCAAAGCCTGGCACAGTTATTTCACTTCTTAGTGTAACGGACAAAGACTCCGGTGTAAATGGCAAAATAATATCAAGCATAACCTCAGAGGTGCCTTTTGAATTAAAGCCCTCCTATAAGGAGAACATATATTCAGTTGTTACGAAGGGATTTTTGGATCGAGAGGAGGTGTCACATTATGACATTACAATAAAAGCTACAGATTGTGGTGAACCTCCCTTATCTACTGTTAAAACTCTCAGTATTGAGATATCAGATGTAAATGACAACAG
>NC_065509.1:22243949-22245850 GCF_006386435.1 Epinephelus moara
CAAGAGGCTAATTATGATGGGACACTGTGTCACAGCATCCAGTACAGATCTGGAGACAAACGCTACATGTTAGTTGGACCAAGGATGAGTATAGGATCTACTATAGTCCCTGGCAGCCATGCCAACACACTAGTGCTCCCTGACAGGAGGAGGGGATCTGGAGAGGTAAGAGCTTGAAAACAATATGATATATAATATGTTTATATGCATTCAGTTCTTTCATTGCTTTGTGGTAACGGCATTTCCTATCATCTGTCTAATGACCCTAGTACAGAGAAGTTGACCATATCAGAAATCTGATTGTGATGCTTATTTGGATCAATAAAAGTTAGTCTGATATTATTGAGATAAACTGTATTCACCAGGTGGTGATTACTCTTTCCAAAGCAAGAGATGTAGGTTTGCAAGTCAGTGTACCAACCGGCTGTGCTCCTTTGCTTTACTGTTTCAACAAGAGCCACACATTTATACAATTGTGTCTACTTCACTTACCACTTGCTCGTGAGCTGATAAATACCAAACATTTGAAATAGGGAACATTGTTTATTTTATGTCATCTATTGCACCCCATGCACCCAAATCCTAAAATAAAACTACCAATAACGTTTCTGGTTGTAGATATCTCCATTGGTATGTATGAGTATTGAGAATGAGACTGGACCACTTTGGCAAAGTGAAGTCAGGCAAAACACCTGGTTCAGATCTCTATCCGTGGTGCTGAAATGCAACTGCCTCTGTGGTTCATAGTGCACAATGAATATTAATTCAATAAACGTCACAAAAACATTACTTTTGGGAGCCTATCAACTGTCATATTTGTAACAACTTCAACTAATATAATTAAGAGATATTCGATGGACATATCTATTGTCACACAAATACAACACTTTGATCAGGTGTTTATATGCTCTAATCCTAATGGTACATGAGGGTTCCATTAGGTATACATTTTTAAATTGAAGTACACACCGCCTTCTACTGTCTCGGTGACCTCTGGGTGTCAGTATTACATTGGGAAACGATGAGAAACTTCGTCCCTCCCCTCACAAAGCTTTTGTTTGCCCCCGGAAAAAGGGAGAGAAGGCTTTTGAATCCAGCTCGCCACCGGACAGAATTGCGTTGTGCTCTTGTAAATATGCCACATATAATAGGTATCATATAGACGTTTATTACAGTGACGTTTTATTGTATATTACTGTGCTGTTGGATAACGATGGGGATCGAAAGGCAAACTCGACGAAGGCTCTGCTCCCAGTTTGCTTTTCATTTGGCTCTGCTGCTGTTTGTCGGAATACGGGCTTTGGCAGAAATAAGATATTCTGTTCCAGAGGAGGTGAAAGATGGGACTGCTCTTGGAAATGTTGCGAAGGATATTGGCATTGACATCACCTCTTTGATTGACCGACGGTTCCGTGTTGTTTCTGAATCTAAGGAGATATTTTTTGAGGTAAACCAGAACAATGGAGCTCTGTATGTCCATAAGAAAATCGACAGAGAGGAGCTGTGTCACGGAAGCGGTGCATGTCTCATGGAGCTAAAAGTCATAGTGGAAAACCCTCTGGAAATACACTATGTAGTTGTAGAAATTACTGATGTAAATGATCACTCTCCTAGTTTTCCCGAAAAAGAACAGACATTTGAAATAGGTGAACAAACATTACCTGGAAGACGATTTCAACTACACACTGCTCGTGATCCCGATGCTGGAATTAACTCTATTCGTACATATACTATAACATCAAATGAACATTTTGAAGTAGACATCCGCCAAAGCGACGAGGATAAGATACCATTTTTAGTGCTGAAGAAATCGTTAGACAGAGAACAAAAGAACAAACACACGCTGCTGGTTACAGCAGTTGATGGAGGCAAACCTCCAAGATCAGGGACACTGAATGTTT
>NC_065509.1:22246830-22249492 GCF_006386435.1 Epinephelus moara
CATCGTGCTGATTGCAATGCAGTGCTCCAAATCCACAGACTATACTTCCAAATATCTACAAGAGGCTAATTATGATGGGACACTGTGTCACAGCATCCAGTACAGATCTGGAGACAAACGCTACATGTTAGTTGGACCCAGGATGAGTATAGGATCTACTATAGTCCCTGGCAGCCATGCCAACACATTGGTGCTCCCTGACAGGAGGAGGACATCTGAGGAGGTAAGATCAAAGTACAACTATACGTCTCATTAGCTACTGCATCACTTAAATTGCCACTTTAATATAGTTACTCATTTTTGGCTTGCTTATACTTCCTGTAAAATAAATAATATGGTGATTCATTTTTAAAACAAACTCTTTGCTTTATATTTAAGAGCGTTGTTTTGTTTAAAGTCTCCTTACTATTTAGTGCTTTCCCTTTTTTCAAGTTGGGAAGCGTGTTCTGGCCATTTCGTCCACTGTGACAGCATATCTTGTGTTGTACCTTTGTCCATGGCATTGAAGTCTTTTCGTAGTGATTTTGTAATGTTGTGGTGATTCAAAAGAATCTAGGATAGAAAAGAGAGCTCTTTGAATATATGCTAATAAGAATTGAAAAGATTCTTAGTTCAATAAGGCTACCATAGAAACGCTTAGGTTTCTGCTCTGTCCATGGTGCTGAACGTTTGTCTCATGTGTCTTAGACTACATCATAGTCCTGGACAGAAATAATACTTCAGTGGTTGGTGGCAGGCAACAGGTTGTTTCATTTGCCGTGGGCTGCCTATATTTTCTGCTTGTACCCTCGTGACTGGAGAGGCTTCTGTTCCTTGGAATCATGTTTTATGTTCTCTTTCTCTCTTATACTATATTGTAACATCGCCTGGCCCACTGGGTGTCAGTGTTACAGTAGGGAACTGCTAAAGCTTCAGTCAGCAATAGACTCAGCCCCCTTTCAGAGTGTGTTTTTCAGCTCGACCACAAAGGATGCCGTCGTTTCGGATCTGATCTGTACATTTCTAACGCGAATGTGGTTTTCTGGGATATAACCTCAGGACAACTGGAAGTGTTTTCAGTGGAAGATATCTGTCGATGCTATTTCAAATGATTACGCTAAAGGAGACAAAGGACAAAGAGGAAAAATGATGTCTTGGTCGCGCCCTCTGCTTTTCTCTCTGCTGTTCTGCTTTGACGAGCTGATTTTAGCTCAGTTAAAATACTCGACTCCAGAGGAAGTTAAACTGGGAGCTGTTATTGGAAACGCCGCTAAGGATTTGGGCCTTGATGTGAGTTCACTGACAAACAGGCGTTTTCGTATTGTGTCCGGAGCTCAGGACGCGCTGTTTGAGGTAAACCCGAACAATGGGCTTCTGTATGTTCATAAGAATCTCGACAGAGAACAGCTGTGCGATGGAAATGGTGCTTGTTTAATAGATCTGAAAATCGTTGTTGAAAATCCACTTGAAATCCACTATGTCACAGTTGAAATCACGGATGCTAATGATCATGTACCTACGTTTGCAGAGAAAGAAAAGGTTATAGAAATAGCAGAAAATACTTTACCGGGAGCACGATTTCAGTTACCAGACGCCCGTGATCCAGATGTCGGAATAAATTCAGTCCAGCGCTATAAACTTAGTCAAAACGATCATTTTAATCTTGAAATTCGAGAAAGGGGAGAGGATAAAATCCCTTTCTTAGTGTTGCAGAGGCACTTGGACAGAGAGCAGAAAACAAACCACAGCCTGGTTTTAATTGCTATGGATGGAGGGACACCGCCAAAGTCTGCAAATCTTAATCTCACCATAAAGGTTCTTGATATTAATGATAACAGACCCACTTTTTCGAAGGAGGTTTATTCTGTGGCATTAAAAGAAAATGTTGCATTAGATACGGTTGTAGCAAAAGTTCAAGCAACTGATCTCGACGAGGGGTCTAATGGGGATGTAGAGTATGCTTTCGGAGGCCACATTAATTCCAAGGTGTTGGAGCTATTTAGTCTAGATAGAAACACAGGTGAAATCAGAGTTAAAGGACAAATTGACTATGAGACAGCTGATGTTTTCAAGTTAGACGTCCAAGCCTCTGACAGAGGGCAGCCTCCGATGACAACGGACTGTAGAGTGATAATAAAGATCCAAGATGTCAATGACAATGAACCACAAATAGAGGTGACATCAATATCCAGCATGGTCCCAGAGGATTCAAAACATGGTACGGTGATCTCTCTTATTAGTGTTACAGACATTGATTCTGGACCGAATGGCAAAGTCACGTGCAGTCTGACAGGGAACGTACCATTTGAATTAAAACCGTCGTTCAAAGAAAACATGTATTCATTAGTGACAAAAGAAACACTGGACAGAGAAATTGTGTCACATTATGATATCTCCATAACGGCTACAGACTACGGTGAGCCTCCACTTTCCATATTCAAAACTTTGAGCATCCAGGTATCAGATGTGAATGATAACATCCCCCAATTCTCACACAGTCCCCTAGAATTATATTTGACGGAAAATAATGCTCCTGGCGCATCGATATTTTCAGTGAGTGCCTCTGATAAAGACTTAAACGACAATGCTGCAGTGTCCTATCGCATAATGAGAGGGGAGGGCGGTCATACTGACATGGCATCTTTCCTCAATATAAATCCAGATAATGGACACATTTCAGCAC
>NC_065509.1:22249992-22339223 GCF_006386435.1 Epinephelus moara
GCTCCAAATCCACAGACTATACGTCCAAATATCTACAAGAGGCTAATTATGATGGGACACTGTGTCACAGCATCCAGTACAGATCTGGAGACAAACGCTACATGTTAGTTGGACCAAGGATGAGTATAGGATCTACGATAGTCCCTGGCAGCCATGCCAACACACTAGTGCTCCCTGACAGGAGGAGGGGATCTGGAGAGGTAAGACTTTAACAACACTGTTTTAAACATTATCTTTACAAGCATACAATTCATTGGTCATACTCAAAGTTGGCTTCTTGTTGCTTCTCTAAAGCACTCTGCATAAAGAACAGTACACAATACACTTCATAACTAAATCAAATATTGCTTGTTAAGTGTGTTTCTTACTTGTGCGGGTTCTTATAGGTATTTTTGAGTTTCTATTATAATATATGTCTTGTTTTAATACAAATGCTCGGTTATATCGAACAGATGTAAAAATGCTAGTTAGTGTAGCAAATTGCTTAATGTGGTCTTTGCTATACCTTCATTATTTGTCTGAATTATTCATGCATATACACACACATATAGTCATGATGAATACTAACATGCCAAATACACAACAGAGCTCATCCTGTGTAAAAGGACAGTCTTTGACCCGCATTTTGACTGCTGTCCATGGTGCTGAAGTAAACATTTTACTTTTCTCCAGTCTGTCTGTATTGGGGAATATGTGGACAGTGACATTTTGATATTGAGATCTCAGGAAATTCTCAGGTATAACAAATAATTGGGAAGTTTTAACATGCTGTAGTGTTTCTGTAGAGTTTTTTTTAACAGTGTGCATAGGCTTAGTTTAGATTCCAAAGTACTTTTGTGATTCGATGGAAAATCTTTGCAACTACTTGTGATTGTGGTCCATAGTGTTGAAACGCATGGGCATGTCAAACAGAGATCAAATATTTAAGAAATACAGCAAACATTTTTATTTATGAATTAATTAATAACCCTCTAGGCAAGCGCCCGCTCCCTATAAGAATGCATCACTTCAAACCTGTTTAAGTAAAACATAGTAACGTTTGCTGAACACCTCTGGGTGTCACTGTAACATCAGGAAGCCACAGACTAGTTCGTCCCTCCCTCTTCAAGGCTTTTGTTTCCGACTAGAGCAAAGACGGTATTTGTATCAAGCACATCAGCCGATGGAATAACGCTCCGCGTTTCGCAAATATGCGACTCTCAGCTGGTTGGACATAAATTATTGTTTGTGGAAGTGACCGGTTGATGTGTGTACATGTGTTGCTGGATAACGATGGGGACCGATACAAACACTCGAACAAAGGACTGCTCCTGGTTGGCTTTTTATTTGGCTCTGCTGCTGCTGCTTGTCGGAAAACAGGCTTTGGCTCAGATAAGGTACTCTGTTCCCGAGGAGGTACAAGACGGAACTGTTGTTGGAAATGTTGCGAAGGATCTTGGCCTTGACATCACCTCTTTGATTGCTCGACGGTTCCGTGTTGTGTCTGAAAGTAAGGACGCTATTTTTGAAGTAAACCAGAATAATGGAGCACTGTACGTCAACAAGCATATTGACAGAGAGGAGCTGTGTCAGGGCAGCGGTGCATGTCTCATGGAGCTAAAAATCCTTGTTGAAAACCCTCTGGAAATACACTATGTAGTTGTAGAAATTACTGATGTAAATGATCACTCTCCTAGTTTTCCTGAAAAAGATCAGACATTTGAAATAGGTGAACAAACATTACCGGGAAAGCGATTCAAACTACACACCGCCCGTGATCCCGATGCTGGAATTAACTCTATTCGTACATACACTTTGACATTAAATGAACATTTTGAAATAAATATCCGTCAGAGTGATGCAGGTAAAATGCCATTTTTAGTGCTGAAGAAATCGTTAGACAGAGAACAAAAGAACAAACACACGCTGCTGGTTACAGCAGTTGATGGAGGCAAACCTCCAAGATCAGGGACACTGAATGTTTCTATAATTGTTCTTGACAGTAATGATAATCGTCCAATGTTTAGTCAGGAGATTTACCAGATTTCTTTACAGGAAAACCTTGCAGTTGGTTCTTCGGTCTTTAGAATGAATGCAACGGATCTCGATGAAGGCATCAACAGTGAAGTTGAATACAGCCTCGGAAAAACCTTGAGGCAGAAAGTTTATGATATTTTTGAACTGGACAAATTAACGGGAGAGATTAGAGTTAAAGGGGCAGTGGATTATGAAGAAAACGATGTATATGAACTGGATGTAGAGGCTTCAGATAAAGGAACACCCCCACTAGCGGGTGAGTGTAGAGTCATTATAAAAGTCACAGACGTCAACGATAATCCACCGGAAATACAAGTGACATCACTGTCAAATACAGTGTCTGAAGACTCAAAGCCTGGTACAGTTGTTGCGCTTATTAGTGTGAAGGATAAAGACTCCGGTATCAATGGAAAAATTATTTCACTCATATCGAATGACGTACCCTTTGAATTAAAACCCTCTTATAAGGAGAACACGTACTCGGTTGTCACTAAACACGTTTTGGATCGAGAGGAGGTGTCACATTATGAAATAACAATAAAAGCCACCGACTGTGGTGAACCTCCCTTATCTACCGTTAAAACTCTCAGTATTGAGATATCAGATGTAAATGACAATAGACCACATTTTGACCAAACACCTTTAGAGTTTTACCTGGTAGAAAATAACGTTGCTGGAAATTCAATATTCTCTGTCAGCGCAACGGACAAAGATGTGAATGAAAATGCAGCTATTTCATATCATATTGTGAGAGAAGGGAGTCAAAATGACGTCATGTCTTTCCTAAATATAAATCCAGATAATGGACACATCTCCGCGCTAAAAAGTTTTGACTTTGAAACAGTGAAAACTTTCCAGTTCCAAGTTGTCGCCACAGATTCAGGAACTTCGTCACTAAGCAACAACGTGACAGTGAACGTGTTCATTCTGGATCAGAACGACAACGCTCCAGTCATCCTGTATCCAGTCAGCTCCAACGGTTCTGCTGAAGGTGTGGAGGAGATTCCCCGCGATGTCAACGCAGGACACTTGGTGACTAAAGTCAGAGCCTATGACGCTGATATAGGATATAACGGCTGGTTACTCTTTTCACTGCAGGAAGTCACTGACCACAGTCTCTTTGCTTTGGACCGCTATACAGGACAGATCAGAACACTTCGCTCATTCACAGAGACAGACGAGGCTGAGCATAAACTGCTCATACTGGTCAAAGACAATGGCAACGTTTCACTCTCAGCAACAGCTACTGTCATTGTCAAACTTGTGGAGCCCAGAGAGGCTTTTGCAGCTTCTGATGTTAAAAGTGCAACTAAAGTTGACGAGGAGGACAATGTGACATTTTACCTCATGATAACTTTGGGCTCAGTTTCTCTACTTTTTATCATCAGTATCATCGTGCTGATTGCAATGCAGTGCTCCAAATCCACAGACTATACTTCCAAATATCTACAAGAGGCTAATTATGATGGGACACTGTGTCACAGCATCCAGTACAGATCTGGAGACAAACGCTACATGTTAGTTGGACCCAGGATGAGTATAGGATCTACTATAGTCCCTGGCAGCCATGCCAACACACTAGTGCTCCCTGACAGGAGGAGGGGATCTGGAGAGGTAAGACTTTAACAACACAGTTTTATACATTATGCTTACAAGCATACAATTATTTGGTCTGTGCTCAAACTCTGTGGCAACTTCTTTTTGGATAATCCACCAACAAACGGTTCATAAAGTATCTGTAACATTTTAAAAGCTATGTAGTTGAGATTCAACTATTTAAATGTTTCACTTAGTTCTTCAGATCTTTAACTTATATTATACTATTTAGAGTATATGTGACAATTCATGAACATGCCTACATATTCTCAGAATAATGACCTTCAACTGTTCACTCAACCTAAGCAGCATAGGCTGGGAGACTAGTTTAAGTTCACCTACATGATTCTGAGAATATGAAGTGATATGTCACACATACCTCATAGATGAACAGACAAAGCAAAAGACCTAAATTGTTGAATCTCAACTAATAAGCTGACAATACTAACAATACTGTAGGTGCTATCCAAGTAAGGTGCTACCAAGGTGGCATCTTATAGTGTCTCTAAGGCATTTTGCACAGAGAACAATATAACTCACACAACAAACTCAAGTTTTTCTTGTCAACTGTGTGCATCTTACATAGATTCTAATAGAGTTGCTTGAGTTTTTATCATCTTTTATGTCTCGTTTATCACACACAATGCCTGTTCACATGAAAAGGGGTGTCAAAGTGCAAGTCAGTGTAGCAAAATGTTGGATGTGGCAAGATACAGCTGCCTATTACACTCTGCTCTCTGCTACATTCTTACTGTTTGTCTCTCCTGTTCATGCACATACTTACTTACTCAAAAAAATGATGAATACTTATGTTTGAAATACATAACGAAGTTCATCCCTTGTTAAGAGTACATACAGTCTTTGCCCCTCATGGTGCTGAAATAAATATTTTATTGTTTTCCATCAAACAGAGAAACTCTAGTTTGTATTTGAGAATATGTGGACAATGCATTTTTTGACAGTTACATCTCTGAACATTACAACTTCTAACTAATAACTGACTGAAAGAGTTTGAAAGTTTGTTGCAGTGGTTCTGTTGAGTTGTTTGAGCTACAGGCATGGACTTAGTTGTTTTCAAACTGGACTACCTTTGCTATCAGAGGCCATCCAACCACTTGTGATTGCTGTCCATGGTGCTGAAACGCAAGGACAAGTCAAACAGAGACGCAAAGTTAAAGACACAAAATGAATAGCATTATTGTTATGACTCCTTGGTAAGTATATGGCATCAAAAAGAATGTATCACTTTAAACGTTTAGTATGTAGCATTTTACATGTAGTAAAGCTTGTTTTAGTCATTTCCTCTGGGTGTCAGTATTACACTGGGAAAGCACGGACTAGTTTGTCCCTCCCTCTTCAAGGCTTTTGTTTCCGACTAGAGCAAAAACGGTATTTGTATCAACTACATCAGCCGATGGAATAACGCTTCGCGTTTCGCAAATATGCGACTCTCAGCTGGTTGGACATAAATAACTGTTTGTCGAAGTGACCGGTTCATGTGTGTACATGTGTTGCTGGATAACGATGGGGACCGATACAAACACTCGAACAAAGGACTGCTCCTGGTTGGCTTTTTATTTGGCTCTGCTGCTGCTGCTGGTCGGAGAACAGGCTTTGGCTCAGATAAGGTACTCTGTTCCCGAGGAGGTACAAGACGGAACTGTTGTTGGAAATGTTGCGAAGGATCTTGGCCTTGACATCACCTCTTTGATTGCTCGACGGTTCCGTGTTGTGTCTGGAAGTAAGGACGCTATTTTTGAAGTAAACCAGAATAATGGGGCACTGTACGTCAACAAGCATATTGACAGAGAGGAGCTGTGTCAGGGCAGCGGTGCATGTCTCATGGAGCTAAAAATCCTTGTTGAAAACCCTCTGGAAATACACTATGTAGTTGTAGAAATTACTGATGTAAATGATCACTCTCCTAGTTTTCCTAAAAGAGAACAGACATTTTTAATCGCTGAGCATACATTACCAGGTAAGCGATTTCAGCTTCATACCGCCCGTGATCCCGATGCTGGAATTAACTCTATTCGTACATACAATCTGACATCAAATAATCACTTTGAAGTAGACATCCGCCAAAGCGATGAAGAAAAGATACCGTTTTTAGTGTTGAAGAAATCGTTAGACAGAGAACAAAAAAACAAACACACGCTGCTGGTTACAGCAGTTGATGGAGGTAAACCTCCAAGATCAGGGACACTGAATGTTTCTATTATTGTTCTTGATATTAATGATAATCGTCCAATGTTTAGTCAGGAGATTTACCAAATAGAAATATATGAAAATGCTCCTATCGGCAAATCAATATTTCAAATGAATGCGACGGATCCCGATGAAGGTATCAATGGGGAAATTGAATACAGCCTTGGAACAACCCTGAAAGGAAAAATCTATGAGATTTTCGAGTTGGACAAATTTACTGGAGAAGTAAGAATTAAAGGAGTAGTAGACTATGAAGAAAACGACGTTTACAAACTCGATGCTGAGGCATCGGATAAAGCGACACCACCATTAACAGGTGAGTGTAGGCTCATTATAAAGATAATTGATGTCAACGATAACCCACCGGAAATAGAAATCACATCACTGTCAAATACAGTGTCTGAAGACTCAAAGCCTGGTACAGTTATTTCACTACTTAGTGTGACAGACAAAGACTCTGGTGTCAATGGAAAAATTATTGTAAGCATTACGTCAGATGTGCCTTTTGAATTAAAGCCCTCCTATAAGGAGAACATATATTCAGTTGTTACGAAGGGATTTTTGGATCGAGAGGAGGTGTCACATTATGACATTACAATAAAAGCTACAGATTGTGGTGAACCTCCCTTATCTACTGTTAAAACACTCAGTATTGAGATATCAGATGTAAATGACAACAGACCACATTTCGACCAAAATCCATTACAGTTTTACCTGGTAGAAAATAACGTTGCTGGAAATTCAATATTCTCTGTCAGCGCAACGGACAAAGATTTGAATGATAACGCAGCTATTTCATATCATATTGTGAGAGAAGGGAGTCAGAGTGACGTCATGTCTTTCCTAAATATAAATCCAGATAATGGACACATTTCAGCACTAAAAAGTTTCGACTTTGAAACAGTGAAAACTTTCCAGTTCCAAGTTGTCGCCACAGATTCAGGAACTCCGTCACTAAGCAACAACGTGACAGTGAACGTGTTCATTCTGGATCAGAACGACAACGCTCCAGTCATCCTGTATCCAGTCAGCTCCAACGGTTCTGCTGAAGGTGTGGAGGAGATTCCCCGCAATGTCAACGCAGGACACTTGGTGACTAAAGTCAGAGCCTATGACGCTGATATAGGATATAACGGCTGGTTACTCTTTTCACTGCAGGAAGTCACTGACCACAGTCTCTTTGCTTTGGACCGCTATACAGGACAGATCAGAACACTTCGCTCATTCACAGAGACAGACGAGGCTGAGCATAAACTGCTCATACTGGTCAAAGACAATGGCAACGTTTCACTCTCAGCAACAGCTACTGTCATTGTCAAACTTGTGGAGCCCAGAGAGGCTTTTGCAGCTTCTGATGTTAAAAGTGCAACTAAAGTTGACGAGGAGGACAATGTGACATTTTACCTCATGATAACTTTGGGCTCAGTTTCTCTACTTTTTATCATCAGTATCATCGTGCTGATTGCAATGCAGTGCTCCAAATCCACAGACTATACTTCCAAATATCTCCAAGAGGCTAATTATGATGGGACACTGTGTCACAGCATCCAGTACAGATCTGGAGACAAACGCTACATGTTAGTTGGACCCAGGATGAGTATAGGATCTACTATAGTCCCTGGCAGCCATGCCAACACACTGGTAATGCCTGACAGGAGGTCTGCGACGTCAGAGGTAAGACATCTTTAAATATGTTTTTTTAGGCTGGTGTCGAGAATCTCATTCATAGAAACATAAATGGACTAATATGTTAGTGACTGTGAACACTTTAGGCTCACAGTGTGAGCCTAACCGACTTCTTGTTGTGTGAGATGACCAGTGAATGGCCTCTTCATGTACAGTAGTTGGTACTTTTTCAGTAGGACTGAGATACATCCATTTTTGTGTTGGAATCGCATGGTGGCACTAAACAACCAGAAATAAGCATCACAGCAGTTTCCCATCCCTCGGTCTGTGAGACTGCCTCTGAAGCATTCGGGAGGGCACGTCATTATCCTGCGAATGTGATTTTTTTTTGTAGCGATTTTCTCATCCATACAACCTGAGCGCATTGTGGAGATTTCTTTTTCAGTTACTGGATATGTAAACAGCCTGCAGTTCACTTGGTATTTACTGGATTTATCAATTGACACCAGAGAATGGAACAAAGCCGACGGGACTCCTGGCGACAAGGAGGCAAATGGGTTGCCCTCGTGCTGGCTTTTTGTTTGATTTTAGACAAAGCATCTGGACAGATCAGATATTCTATATCGGAAGAGATCAAAGAAGGTACAGCCGTCGGGAATATAGCAAAGGATCTGGGAATAGATCCAAATATATTAAAAACAAGGGGATTTCGTATTGTCTCTGGCTCCACTGAACCTCCCTTCCAGGTAAACCAAAACGACGGGATTTTATACGTAAATCGTAAAATTGACCGTGAGGAAATATGCCAGCGGACGAGTGTGTGTTTGATAAACCTTAAAACCGTGCTAGACAACCCTCTGGAGATCCATTATGTTGCAGTGGAAGTGTTAGACGTAAATGATCATTCGCCCTCCTTCCCGGAGAATAACAAAAGGCTCGAGATTTCAGAGTCCACTTTACCGGGAACCAGGTTTCAGCTACATGCTGCTCTCGATCCAGATGGAGGTGTGAATTCAGTGCAACAATATAAACTCAGTCCTAATAATAATTTTCGTCTAGAAGTGAAAGATCGCGGGAAAGATGTCAAAGTGCCTATTTTACAGTTGCAGAGCCCGTTAGACAGAGAGGCCTCTAGCAGCCACAAATTGCTGCTGACAGCCCTGGATGGAGGTAAACCTTCTAAAACAGGGACCGTGGAGATATTTATAGATGTTTTAGATGTGAACGACAATGCGCCAGTTTTTACAAAAGATGTGTATTCTGCAGAGATAAGTGAGAATTCACCAGTTGGAACAATAGTTATACGAGTAAATGCCACAGATATGGACGATGGCGCAAATGGAGATGTAAGCTATTCTTTTGGTAATGTGGATAGTAAGGTGCGCGAACTGTTTGATGTTGATCCGATCACAGGTGAAATAAGTGTGAAAGGACTATTAGATTATGAAGTGGATGACAGTTTCGAGATAGATATTCAAGCATCTGACAGCGGTGCTATTCCATTTAAAACGGATAAAAGCGTTACTGTAAATATTAAAGACAAGAATGACAATGCACCTGTAATTGAGGTGACGTCACTGTCAAACAAAATTTCAGAGGATGCTCGGCCAGGAACAACAGTAGCACTTCTTAGTATTACCGATTTGGACTCTGGAGTGAATGGGAAAGTTATCAGCTTTGTAAAAGACGATGCCCCCTTCACACTGACGCCTTCAATACAGGACAACATGTACGCTGTCGTGACAAAGTCACAGCTTGACAGGGAAACTAAATCGACTTATGATGTAACAGTCATCGCAAAAGACGCAGGTGAACCTGCCCTAACATCTGAAAAGACATTAAGAGTTGTTGTATCTGATGTAAATGACAACAGTCCAGAGTTTTCAGTGAGTCAATATAATTTTTATGTCACCGAAAATAACGCACCAGGAGTGTCGGTGTTTTCTTTAAGTGCGTCTGATCGTGATGAGGGAGATAATGCGCTTATTTCCTATCATATTATTAGAGATGCAGCTCATTCAAATAAAGTGACATCATTCCTTAACATAAATCCTGAAAATGGAGATATTTTGGCGCTAAAAAGTTTTGACTTTGAAACAGTGAAAACTTTCCAGTTCCAAGTTGTCGCCACAGATTCAGGAACTCCGTCACTAAGCAACAACGTGACAGTGAACGTGTTCATTCTGGATCAGAACGACAACGCTCCAGTCATCCTGTATCCAGTCAGCTCCAACGGTTCTGCTGAAGGTGTGGAGGAAATTCCCCGCAATGTCAACGCAGGACACTTGGTGACTAAAGTCAGAGCCTATGACGCTGATATAGGATATAACGGCTGGTTACTCTTTTCACTGCAGGAAGTCACTGACCACAGTCTCTTTGCTTTGGACCGCTATACAGGACAGATCAGAACACTTCGCTCATTCACAGAGACAGACGAGGCTGAGCATAAACTGCTCATACTGGTCAAAGACAATGGCAACGTTTCACTCTCAGCAACAGCTACTGTCATTGTCAAACTTGTGGAGCCCAGAGAGGCTTTTGCAGCTTCTGATGTTAAAAGTGCAACTAAAGTTGACGAGGAGGACAATGTGACATTTTACCTCATGATAACTTTGGGCTCAGTTTCTCTACTTTTTATCATCAGTATCATCGTGCTGATTGCAATGCAGTGCTCCAAATCCACAGACTATACTTCCAAATATCTACAAGAGGCTAATTATGATGGGACACTGTGTCACAGCATCCAGTACAGATCTGGAGACAAACGCTACATGTTAGTTGGACCCAGAATGAGTATAGGATCTACTATAGTCCCTGGCAGCCATGCAAATACACTGGTGATGCCTGAGAGGAGGAGGACATCCACAGAGGTAGGACTATAAAAATGCATTGCTTAAAAATATGTTTACGAGCAAGAACTGCCACTTTCTTGTGAGTGTGTATATAGTTGGACCAACAGATGTCATAAACCTCTTAATGTCATGAACATCAACAGTAAAACTTTAGTATTCAGTATTCAAGTATTCCAGTTTCTTTTACCCATGTTATACTCTTCTTGACAGAGGTCAGAGGTCAGTGCTGTTCAGCTGTGTCTGTGAGAAGAGTTGTGAAACTGCCAATCAGCCTAATTAATAATCCATGTGTTGTCTCCCCAACATTGCTGACTAGTTTCCTTGCCCATATTGTTTATCTTTCCTGTACACTTCTATATATTCTCAACACCAGTATGATTAACAGACATATTTCAAACTGATGGAATATATTGTAAAAAAGTATTATTAATTGTAGCTTCATTTTTGGCAATATGTGGTGGATAGGTTTGGGAATTTTTAACCAACCTCGATAGGCTACATGCTGTTGTTGTTATGACTGCATTTCTTGGAACTTCTTGCAGTGGGCTTGATAGCTGGACAGAGAACTCTTTGGTCAAAGCGAGCAGTGACGTGAAGGGCATTGGTCGCTGTCCATGGTACCGTAATACATCCGCTCGACTGTGTGGATGTGCAGACAAAACATATAACTACTTAATGCTTAATATAATGTAAAGTGGTATACAATGTTGTCCTCTTGGTGTCACTGCAACATCAAGGAGGCCATGAAATACTCCTTCCCTCCCCTATCAAAGCTTTTGTTTGGTCCCTCACGGCAGAGAACACATTTCCTGTAGGAACCGAAGTCGGATAAGACCATGCTGTGGTCGGGAATATAGACACTGTATTTACTGCAGAAACAGGCTCCTGTGTTGTTTTGTGCTGTCGGATAACGATGGGGACCGAAAGCCGATCTCGGCCGGGTGACTATCGTTGGTTTGTTTTTCATTTTTCCTTACTGCTGGTTTTCGGAAGGCAGACATCAGCTGAATTAAGGTACTCTATTCCAGAGGAGATGAAAGAAGGGACTGTTGTTGGAAATGTTGCCAAGGATCTTGGTCTGGAGAAAAGCTCTTTAACTGACCGACGATTTCGAGTTGTTTCTGGATCTAAGGACGCTCTTTTCGAGGTAAACCCGCACAATGGAGCCTTACAGGTCGGTAAAAAGATCGACAGGGAGGAGCTATGTCACGGTAGCGGTGTCTGTCTGATGGAGCTGAAAATCCTTGTTGAAAACCCTTTGGAGATGCATCATATCGTTGTAGAAATTACTGATGTAAATGATCACTCTCCTAGTTTTCCTGAAAAGGCACAGCTATTTGAAATAGCAGAGCATACATCTCCGGGAACGCGATTCCAACTGCACGCGGCCCGTGATCCCGATGCTGGAATAAACTCTATTCGTACATACACTTTAACATCAAATGATCACTTTGAAATAGATATTAGTCAAAGCGATGAGGACAAGACGCCTTTTTTAGTGCTGAAGAAATCGTTAGACAGAGAGAAACAGAATAAACATTTGCTGTTTGTTACAGCAGTTGATGGAGGCAAACCTCAAAGATCAGGGACACTGAATGTTTCTATCATTGTTCTTGATAGTAATGATAACCGCCCAATGTTTAGTCAGGAGACTTACCAAATAGAAATATATGAAAACGTCCCAGTTGGTACTACGGTTACAAAAGTGAATGCAGTAGATCCAGATGAAGGTAATAATGGAGAAATTGAGTACAATTTTAGCAAAACCTTAGCACGTAAAGTTTACGACATATTTGAATTGGATAGTTCAGATGGTCAGATCAAATTGAAAGGAGACGTGGATTATGAGGAATCCGATATTTACAAGATAGACGTTGAAGCATCTGACAAAGGGGTACCTCCGTTAACAGGGAGGTGTAGAGTTGTTATAAAGATTAAAGACGTCAATGATAATCCACCAGAAATAGAAATCACATCACTGTCAAATACAGTGTCTGAAGATTCAAAGCCTGGCACAGTTATTTCTCTTATCAGTGTGACAGATAAAGACTCCGGTGTTAATGGAAAAATAATATCAAGCATAACCTCAGATGTTCCCTTTGAACTAAAGCCCTCCTATAAGGAGAACATATATTCAGTTGTTACGAAGGGATTTTTGGATCGAGAGGAGGTGTCACATTATGAAATTACAATAAAGGCTACAGATTGTGGTGAACCTCCCTTATCTACTGTTAAAACCCTGAACATTCAGATATCAGATGTAAATGACAACAGGCCACAATTCTCTCAAAATCCATTACAGTTTTACCTGGTAGAAAATAACGTTGCTGGAGCCTCAATATTCTCTGTCAGCGCAACGGACGAAGATGTGAATGAAAATGCAGCTACTTCATATCATATTGTGAGAGGAGGCACTGAACATGATGTAACATCATTCCTAAATATAAACCCAGATAATGGACACATTTCAGCACTAAAAAGTTTTGACTTTGAAACAGTGAAAACTTTCCAGTTCCAAATTGTTGCCACAGATTCAGGAACTCCGTCACTAAGCAACAACGTGACAGTGAACGTGTTCATTCTGGATCAGAACGACAACGCTCCAGTCATCCTGTATCCAGTCAGCTCCAACGGTTCTGCTGAAGGTGTGGAGGAGATTCCCCGCAATGTCAACGCAGGACACTTGGTGACTAAAGTCAGAGCCTATGACGCTGATATAGGATATAACGGCTGGTTACTCTTTTCACTGCAGGAAGTCACTGACCACAGTCTCTTTGCTTTGGACCGCTATACAGGACAGATCAGAACACTTCGCTCATTCACAGAGACAGACGAGGCTGAGCATAAACTGCTCATACTGGTCAAAGACAATGGCAACGTTTCACTCTCAGCAACAGCTACTGTCATTGTCAAACTTGTGGAGCCCAGAGAGGCTTTTGCAGCTTCTGATGTTAAAAGTGCAACTAAAGTTGACGAGGAGGACAATGTGACATTTTACCTCATGATAACTTTGGGCTCAGTTTCTCTACTTTTTATCATCAGTATCATCGTGCTGATTGCAATGCAGTGCTCCAAATCCACAGACTATACTTCCAAATATCTACAAGAGGCTAATTATGATGGGACACTGTGTCACAGCATCCAGTACAGATCTGGAGACAAACGCTACATGTTAGTTGGACCCAGAATGAGTATAGGATCTACTATAGTCCCTGGCAGCCATGCCAACACACTAGTGCTCCCTGACAGGAGGAGGGGATCTGGAGAGGTAAGTTGGTTTACATCGCCAAATCTTTGGTTTAAATTTTAATTCTTAATGTGTTTCCTAAAAACCTTCACGACTTAACTTGGGTAGTAGTACACACATTTATTAGTTTGTTTTGTTTAGGGAATGACTCTCCAGGCGAGTCTGAGTAAAACTTTGTTCAGACATGTTTGTTACAGATGCTGTTGTGTCTTCGGAATAGTAGTGAGTTTGTCAGCCTACTATACTTTGTGACTCAGCTTCCTGCTTCTGTTTGCAAGAACTTCTTTATGAGAGATCCATTCATACGTGGACCTTGTAAAACATACCTATACCCTCTCCTCGTCATTGTGAACACCAGAGATGTTTTTATACAATGAAATAAATTCTTCATTTCTACAAGTGAGAGAATAGAAAAAGCAAATGCCTTACTCGATTGCAACCTCTCTTGTGCAAATAGCTTTGCCAACAATCATCTATAGCTAACTGTAAAACATTTTTAAAAAATGGCTACCTACATTGATATGCTGTTAACAATTGACGTTGGTAGTATTTATCATAACTGTGCAAAAGACATAATAATTGAAAGCCACAAATAATGTGGTTAAGACAGAAAAGACTGCAAGTTTGTTTGGAATCGCTATCCATGGTGCTGAAATGTCTTGCCCTAACTTTTTTCAAGCAATAATATGAGCAAAGCAAAAATCAAACAAGCAAAAATTAAAAATAAATAAACACATCAGTGGCTTAGTTTTTTTTTTTATCTGACACTGAGTTTATATTACCACTTAGAAGAGGTAACTATTGAGTTTTTTGCTGGGCATAGAATATCAGTAAGTCATGCTGTTATTTTCTGTGTGTGGCAGAGGTTACAAATACGTACAGCTGTAAGAATGTCAGAGCCCTGTGCACAGCATTACAAGTTCGTGATCATGTTGATTTTTAACAACCTGCTTTGTCACCGCTTCTGTTGTGACATCTCCAAGTGGATTTTCTGATCAAAGAAAATACTCTGCTATAATATTTTCACAACTTAATATCGTCTAAAATGTTGTCCTCTTGGTGTCACTGTAACACCAATAAGGCCACAAACGGACTCAGTCCCTCCCATAAGAAAGCTTTTGTTTGGTACATCACAGCAGAGGATACATCTCATTCACGGCTGCGAGTTGGATGACACGGTGTCTTGTGCTTTTCAAACATGCGATACTAAACGGACTGGATTTACACATTTGATTTGCTGCAGAAACAGGCTCCTGTGTGTGAGGATAGGTTTTGTTTGATAACAATGGGGACTGAAAGACGATATCGCGCAAGTGGCTACTGTTGGGTTGCTTTTTATTTGTCCTTACTGCTGATTTTCGGAGAGCAGGCTTTGGCTGAATTAAGGTACTCGATTCCAGAGGAGATGAAAGAAGGCACAGTTGTTGGAAATGTCGCTAAGGATCTTGGTCTGGACAAAACCTCTTTGATTGATAGACGGTTCCGTGTCGTTTCTGGATCTAAGGACGCTTTTTTCGAGGTAAACCCGGACAATGGAGCCTTACAGGTCGGTAAAAAGATCGACAGGGAGGAGCTGTGTCACGGTAGCGGTGTGTGTCTCATGGAGCTGAAAATCCTTGTTGAAAACCCTCTGGAAATGCACCATGTTGTTGTAGAAATAACTGATGTAAATGATCACTCTCCTAGTTTCTCTGAAAAGGAACAACAGTTTGAAATAGCAGAGCATACAGCCCCGGGAACGCGATTCGAGCTGCACGCGGCCCGTGATCCCGATGCTGGAATAAACGCAATCCGCACGTATGCATTAACGTCAAATGATCACTTTGAAATAGAAATTAGCCAAAGCGACGAGGACAAAATGCCATTGCTGGTGCTGAAGAAGTCCTTAGACAGAGAACAAAAGAATAAACACTTGCTGTTTGTTACAGCAGTTGATGGAGGTAAGCCTCAAAGATCAGGGACACTCAATGTTTCAATTACTGTTCTTGATATTAATGATAACCGTCCGATATTTAGTCAGGATACTTACCAAACAGAAATATATGAAAACGTCCCAGTTGGTACTACTGTTACAAAAGTTAATGCAACAGATTCAGATGAAGGGACTAACGGAGAAATAGAGTACAGCCTTAGCAAAACATTAGCACGCAGAGTCTACGAGATATTTGAACTGGATAGTTTAAGTGGAAATATCAAATTAAAAGGAGAGGTAGATTTTGAAGAATCGGAGATTTATAAACTAGATATTCAGGCATCAGACAAAGGAACGCCTCCTTTAACAAGCAGGTGTAGAGTCATTGTAAAGATAAGAGATGTTAACGATAACCCGCCAGAAATAGAAGTCACATCACTGTCAAATACAGTGTCTGAAGACTCAAAGCCTGGTACAGTTATTTCACTTCTTAGTGTGACAGATAAAGACTCCGGTGTCAATAGAAAAATAATATCAAGCATAACCTCAGACGTTCCTTTTGAATTAAAGCCCTCCTATAAGGAGAACATATATTCAGTTGTTACGAAGGGATTTTTGGATCGAGAGGAGGTGTCACATTATGACATTACAATAAAAGCTACAGATTGTGGTGAACCTCCCTTATCTACTTTTAAAACCCTGAACATTCAGATATCAGATGTAAATGACAACAGGCCACACTTTGACCAAAATCCATTACAGTTTTACCTGGTAGAAAATAACGTTGCTGGAACCTCAATATTCTCTGTCAGCGCAACGGACAAAGATTTGAATGAAAATGCAGCAATTTCATATCATATTGTGAGAGAAGGGAGTCAAAATGATGTAACATCATTCCTCAATATAAATCCAGATAATGGACACATCTCAGCGCTAAAAAGTTTCGACTTTGAAACAGTGAAAACTTTCCAGTTCCAAGTTGTCGCCACAGATTCAGGAACTCCGTCACTAAGCAACAACGTGACAGTGAACGTGTTCATTCTGGATCAGAACGACAACGCTCCAGTCATCCTGTATCCAGTCAGCTCCAACGGTTCTGCTGAAGGTGTGGAGGAGATTCCCCGCAATGTCAACGCAGGACACTTGGTGACTAAAGTCAGAGCCTATGACGCTGATATAGGATATAACGGCTGGTTACTCTTTTCACTGCAGGAAGTCACTGACCACAGTCTCTTTGCTTTGGACCGCTATACAGGACAGATCAGAACACTTCGCTCATTCACAGAGACAGACGAGGCTGAGCATAAACTGCTCATACTGGTCAAAGACAATGGCAACGTTTCACTCTCAGCAACAGCTACTGTCATTGTCAAACTTGTGGAGCCCAGAGAGGCTTTTGCAGCTTCTGATGTTAAAAGTGCAACTAAAGTTGACGAGGAGGACAATGTGACATTTTACCTCATGATAACTTTGGGCTCAGTTTCTCTACTTTTTATCATCAGTATCATCGTGCTGATTGCAATGCAGTGCTCCAAATCCACAGACTATACTTCCAAATATCTACAAGAGGCTAATTATGATGGGACACTGTGTCACAGCATCCAGTACAGATCTGGAGACAAACGCTACATGTTAGTTGGACCCAGGATGAGTATAGGATCTACTATAGTCCCTGGCAGCCATGCCAACACACTAGTGCTCCCTGACAGGAGACGTACTTCTGAAGAGGTAAGAAAGATCACTTCATTTCAAGACAGTTCTGGTATGAATGCTACTGATACATGAGACACAGATCCTATAAATTAAAGTGCCCCAAAAATACTGAATCACACCACCTTATCACTATGAACCACAGACATAAAGGTCATCACTGAGGGAAATGAAGATGTGTGTTGTAATGAGACTGCTGAGTGAAGTTGTTGGTTTACAGGTGGTTGTGTGGTTGGTTCTCACACAGCAGAGAGTGTTAACTGATGACACTTTGGACTGCAGTTAGTATGCTGTGATTGAACTTTAATGCTGCGTTTTCTCGGTGTACTTGAAAATAAAATTCATCCCAAAAATCAGTGACACTGTGTCACAGCATCCAGTACAGATCTGGAGACAAACGCTACATGTTAGTTGGACCCAGAATGAGTATAGGATCTACTATAGTCCCTGGCAGCCATGCCAACACACTAGTGTTCCCTGACAGGAGGAGGGGATCTGGAGAGGTTTGTTGATATTTGTATTTCCTTAAGGATCTCTTTTGTAATTCCTGTCCTGGTGCTGAAATCGGATTTAAACTAGAACCCAAATGAGGAACTTTCTCATTCAAAAGACCCGAATGTGTTTAGTGACATTTGATGGTGATCAGTTAAAAATGATCAAATGCATTATCACACACACTCACAGGGTGGCAGTACCTTATCAGTATAAGACCTTACAGCGTCTCAGCGCAGGACACACATGAGTCCGCCCCGACTACGTTCAGTCGGGTGAAACAACATTTTGCTGGCGGAACTGGAATAATCGCTTGGTGGCTGTTTTGGGGTTTTGTAAAATACATTCCAAGAAGCCATAAATAAATTTTGTGCTGTGGTGGACATTGGAGGATGTTGGACGCGTTTGGATTCGTACTTTGCCCTCAAAACATGAAACAAAGAGGACGGGAGGCATGGCGACGGGGACCACATTTACTCGCCGTTTTGGTTTTACTTCTATTTTTCAGAGCAGCTTCAGCACAACTGAGATACTCAATATCCGAAGAGCTCAAAGAGGGGAGTTTTGTTGGGAATATAGCTAAAGATTTGGGAATTGACCTGAATTTAATGAAGCAGAGGGGATTTCGTATTATGCCCGGCTCGACTGAACCTCTTTTCAAGGTAAATGAGAATGATGGTGTCCTTTATGCGAACCGTAAAATAGACCGAGAGGAAGTATGTAAGGACAGCAGTGTCTGTTTGATTAACCTTAAAACCGTTTTGGAAAACCCACTAGAAGTACATTATGTCAGCGTGGAGATAACAGATTTAAACGACCACTCTCCCACATTTCCAGAGAAGACAAAGAGGCTGGAGATCTCGGAGTCTGCCTTACCAGGGGCGCGATATCAGTTGCAAAATGCGCACGACCCGGATGGTGGCACAAACTCCGTCCAGCAGTATAAAATAAGCCAGAATGATCATTTTCGTTTAGAGATTAAAGATCGAGGGAGAGATGGTAAAACTCCGATTTTACAGTTACAGAGGCAGCTTGACAGAGAGGCCAAACGTAACCATAAATTGACGCTGACGGCTATAGATGGCGGAAATCCCCCCAAAACGGGCACAGTTGAAATATACATAGATGTTCTAGATGTTAATGACAATATGCCAGTGTTCACCAAAGACACATATTCAGCTGTGCTACAAGAAAACGCCCCTGTCGGCACAACAGTCATCCAAGTTAACGCAACCGATCTGGATGATGGTCCAAACGGGGAAGTTGTGTATTCATTTGGCAGTGATGTAAAAGGTAAAATTCGAGAGCTGTTTGATATCGACTCTGTTACTGGGGAGATCATTGTAAAAGGTCGTGTAGACTTTGAGGAACAAGACAGTTATGACATTGATATACAGGCCTCTGATAAGGGAAGCATTCCATTCAGAACAGATAAAAGTGTGATCATTAAAATTGGAGATACAAACGATAACCCTCCCGAGATAGAAGTAGCATCGTTATCAAGTGCAGTTTCGGAGGATTCTAGACCAGGAACAACCGTAGCGCTTATCAGCATTACTGATTTAGACTCTGGAATGAATGGCAAAATCATCAGCTATGTGGCAGAAGACAGCCCTTTTACATTAACCCCATCGATACAAGATAACATGTTCGCTGTTGTCACTAAGTCAGAGCTTGACAGAGAACAACAATCAAGATATGATATTACAATAGTCGCTAAAGACGCAGGTGAACCAGCCTTAGCATCCGAAAAGACAATAAGCGTGTTTGTGTCAGACACCAATGATAACAGGCCCAAGTTTTCAGTGAGCCCATACACTTTCTATATCACCGAAAATAACCCCCCAGGAGCCTCTGTGTTTTCTGTGACAGCGTCTGATCGTGACGAGGGAGATAATGCGCTTATTTCCTATCATATTCTCAGGAATGCAAGTCATGAAAATAAAGTGACGTCATTCCTCAATATAAACCCCGAAACTGGAGATATTTTGGCGCTGAAAAGTTTCGACTTTGAGACACTGAAAACTTTCCAGTTCCAAGTTGTCGCCACAGATTCAGGAACTCCGTCACTAAGCAACAACGTGACAGTGAACGTGTTCATTCTGGATCAGAACGACAACGCTCCAGTCATCCTGTATCCAGTCAGCTCCAACGGTTCTGCTGAAGGTGTGGAGGAGATTCCCCGCAATGTCAACGCAGGACACTTGGTGACTAAAGTCAGAGCCTATGACGCTGATATAGGATATAACGGCTGGTTACTCTTTTCACTGCAGGAAGTCACTGACCACAGTCTCTTTGCTTTGGACCGCTATACAGGACAGATCAGAACACTTCGCTCATTCACAGAGACAGACGAGGCTGAGCATAAACTGCTCATACTGGTCAAAGACAATGGCAACGTTTCACTCTCAGCAACAGCTACTGTCATTGTCAAACTTGTGGAGCCCAGAGAGGCTTTTGCAGCTTCTGATGTTAAAAGTGCAACTAAAGTTGACGAGGAGGACAATGTGACATTTTACCTCATGATAACTTTGGGCTCAGTTTCTCTACTTTTTATCATCAGTATCATCGTGCTGATTGCAATGCAGTGCTCCAAATCCACAGACTATACTTCCAAATATCTACAAGAGGCTAATTATGATGGGACACTGTGTCACAGCATCCAGTACAGATCTGGAGACAAACGCTACATGTTAGTTGGACCCAGGATGAGTATAGGATCTACTATAGTCCCTGGCAGCCATGCCAACACACTAGTGCTTCCTGACAGGAGGAGGGGATCTGGAGAGGTAAGATCAATATTACAACTCTCTTCCCTCTAACTTTTTAATTTTCTTTTTGCCATTTTGTGTGTGAATAGCATTGGCTCTGATACATGCTTGTAAAACGCGTCACTCTACAACTAATAGTATTTGTTTCCTGAGTTGTAGTGGCGGGATCAAATTGATTATGCCAGTGTTTACAGAGCAGGAAGAATTCACATCTTCACTGAAAACACTCTTATATGGTAAACGGGAAGAGAACGCTTTCTTGTGTAGTTTTACAATGGCAATATTAGGCATCTTTATGTGGTGTACAGGTGTTGAAACCTCTAATGTATTGGTGGTTTGTCTGAGTGCAGACTGTCGCTGTCCGTGGTGCTGAACCGGTATTAAGGAAGTTCCTCTCTTTCGGCAAAACGCACTCTCAGTAAAATAGTAAGAGTCATGTCTCCATGGACAATTCCATGAATGATAGTGGCATCTTTGCCTCCTCTTTGCTTTTAAAGTGAGAATATGAGAGGCCGCTTGTTGTCATTGTTTAAAAAAAATCTTTATTTCTCGTGTGAGTCCACTTTTTAACACATGTTGCTATTATTTCACAAACAGAACTGCAGTGTAATTCTCCATCACTTGGTGTCAGTATAATAACAAATATTTCTTTCCCATGTTTTCGTCATAGCCAGTAGACCCATCCCCTTCCTCTTTAGAGTCTAACACCATCATTGACAGAACATTATACGCGCAGACGGCTTTAATACACAATTTAGCTTAAAAAAATCAAGTCTCTGTTGGAGAGTGATTGGATTATGACAACGACAGCAACAGGGGGATTTTACATTAGTATAAGAGTATAGCTCACGGAAAGCTTTTTTTAACGTTTCATTATCGCATCATGGAACAAAGAGGACGGCAGGCATGGAGCGAGCGGACAAAGTGGCTTGCCTTCATGATGGTTTTGGTTACGCTTTGGACTAGAGCGTCGGGACAGCTGCGATATTCCATCTCTGAGGAAGTGACACAAGGAACTGCTGTTGGAAATATTGCTAAGGATTTAGGTGTTGATAGGAACACACTGAAAGAGAGGGGGTACCGTATTGTCTACGGCACGACAGAGCCTCCTTTTCGAGTGAATCAAGATGATGGCATCTTGTATGTGAACCGCAAAATTGACAGAGAGGAAGTGTGCGACCGAAGCAAGGTTTGTCTGATCGACTTAAAAGCCGTGTTAGAAAACCCACTGGAGGTGCACTATGTAACGGTGGAGATTCTGGATGTAAACGACCACACTCCAAGCTTCCCCGAAAATGAAAAGCTGTTAGAGATTTCTGAATCTGCGTTACCAGGAACACGATTTCAGTTAAAAGCTGCGCGTGATGCGGACAGTGGTTCATTATCTGTTCAGCAGTATAAGTTGAGTCAGAATGAACATTTCCGCTTGGAAGTGAAAGATCGTGGTGAGGACCGTAAAACTCCTACTTTAATTCTCCAAAAGCCACTTGATAGAGAAGCTGTAAAAACCCATGTGTTGCTTCTGACAGCCATTGATGGAGGTAGACCTCCCCGATCTGGTAACATGACAATAATTATTGATGTTTTTGATGTTAATGATAACCCCCCAGTTTTCACCCAGGATTCCTATACGGTGCAGCTGAAAGAAAATTCTCCTCTTGGCACAACTGTCATTCAAGTTAATGCAACAGATTTGGATGAGGGTTTAAATGGTGAAGTTGTGTATTCATTTGGAAATGATGTGGATGCACTAACAAGTGCGCGTTTTGATTTAAATCCGATTACTGGAGTAATCACGGTGGCAGGGGCCATAGATTTTGAAGAATGTAACAGATATGAAATTGATATCCAGGCTTCCGACAAAGCTGTGGCTACACTAGCGACAGAAAAAAGCGTTATTATACATATTGTTGACGTAAATGACAATGCACCAGAAATTGAAGTGACATCTTTTTCACGTGCGCTGCCGGAAGATTCAAAACCGGGAACCACAGTGGCTTTAATTAGTGTTAAAGATTTGGACTCTGGTCTCAACGGTAAAGTGATGTGTTACATAAGCCAAGATCTTCCTTTTACGCTCACTCCATCTTTACAAAACAACATGTACTCTCTGGTAACAAAATCGCTATTAGATCGAGAGCTGCAGTCGCAATATGACGTAACAATTGTAGGTAAAGACGCAGGTGAACCGTCCTTATCGTCAGAGAAAACTATACACATTGTTGTGTCAGATGTGAATGATAACAGGCCGGTGTTTTCACAGAACCCGTATACTTTCTATATAACTGAGAATAACAACCCGGGAGCGTCTATTTTATCAGTGACCGCCCGGGATGATGACGAGGGTAGTAATGCTGTTATTACGTATCATATAGCAAGGGACAGAGGTGGAGAACATTTGTTTACCTCCTTCCTGAGTGTAAATGGAGAAAATGGACACATCTCCGCACTAAAAAGTTTCGACTTTGAAACAGTGAAAACTTTCCAGTTCCAAGTTGTCGCCACAGATTCAGGAACTCCGTCACTAAGCAACAACGTGACAGTGAACGTGTTCATTCTGGATCAGAACGACAACGCTCCAGTCATCCTGTATCCAGTCAGCTCCAACGGTTCTGCTGAAGGTGTGGAGGAGATTCCCCGCAATGTCAACGCAGGACACTTGGTGACTAAAGTCAGAGCCTATGACGCTGATATAGGATATAACGGCTGGTTACTCTTTTCACTGCAGGAAGTCACTGACCACAGTCTCTTTGCTTTGGACCGCTATACAGGACAGATCAGAACACTTCGCTCATTCACAGAGACAGACGAGGCTGAGCATAAACTGCTCATACTGGTCAAAGACAATGGCAACGTTTCACTCTCAGCAACAGCTACTGTCATTGTCAAACTTGTGGAGCCCAGAGAGGCTTTTGCAGCTTCTGATGTTAAAAGTGCAACTAAAGTTGACGAGGAGGACAATGTGACATTTTACCTCATGATAACTTTGGGCTCAGTTTCTCTACTTTTTATCATCAGTATCATCGTGCTGATTGCAATGCAGTGCTCCAAATCCACAGACTATACTTCCAAATATCTCCAAGAGGCTAATTATGATGGGACGCTGTGTCACAGCATCCAGTACAGATCTGGAGACAAACGCTACATGTTAGTTGGACCCAGGATGAGTATAGGATCTACTATAGTCCCTGGCAGCCATGCCAACACACTAGTGCTCCCTGACAGGAGGAGGGGCTCTGGAGAGGTAAGACATATTTTGGCTGTTTTGATTGTCCCGTGGCAAAACTTGGGTGTAAAAAAGACACAACATATTTGATTTTTTTTTTATGATGGGGTACCTTTGCTATGCGGTTTTAATATTTTTGTTAATAGTGCTTGTATTAGGCCTATATGTTGTTTACAAAGTATCGATTGAAGTGTTGGAGTGACATCCACCAATGGATCTGTTGTTTTAGTCTGCTTGATATGCAAATAGCAATACCAAGGTTGCAACATGTTCTACAGTCTTACCTCGATGTCAAAAACTTGTCTCAATGTAGGGCTGTCTTGCCTCTGAACATTTAACGACTGGAATATGTGTGAATAACTATTTCAACGCTTGGTGTCAGTGTAGTTCAATGATTCTGTGGATCTATCAGCCTTTTACGTCACGAGCTTTATCTCGACCGAGCACTTGCATTTTACTCAAACAGCAGCCGACTTCAGCGTAAGATCGTGACTTGCAGCGCTGTGTTTTATGTTCGACTGTTTCTGTTAAAACGGACGTAGGGTATGGTTTAAAAAGATGAGGCGTTAAGTCTCACTGATATTACGACGTAGTGAATGAACTGTTCTTCATCGCCTTCTAATCATGGAACAAAGAGGACGCAAAGCGTGGAGGGAGCGACACAATTGGTTTGCCTTCATGGTTGTCTTGGATATTTTATGGAGCGGAGCTTCTGCGCAGATCAGATATTCGATATCTGAGGAGGTTCAAGATGAAACCGTCGTCGGGAATATAGCAAAGGATTTGGGGCTGGATAAGAGCGCACTCAGAGACAGAGGATATCGCATTGTAGCGGGCTCAACCGAGCCCCTGTTTCAAGTGAATCAAAATGATGGTATCTTGTATGTGAAAAGGAGGATAGACAGGGAAGAGGTGTGCGACCGGACCAGCCCATGTTTAATCAATCTGAAAACCGTGCTAGAAAACCCGCTGGAGATCCACTACGTGGCAGTGGAAATACTTGATATAAATGATCACTCGCCTGTTTTTCCAGAGAAAGAGAAAAGGCTTGAGATCTCTGAGTCGGCCGTACCGGGAGCGAGATTTCAACTACAGGCTGCGCGCGACCCGGACGTAGGTCAGTTCTCCATTCAGCAATATAAACTCAGCCATAACGAATATTTTAGATTAGATGTGAAAGATAGAGGCGAGGACCGTAAGGTACCATTTTTAGTTCTGCAGAGGCAGCTGGATAGAGAGACAGCCGGGAAACTTAAGCTACGTCTAACAGCTGTTGATGGAGGGAAACCGGTGAAGTCTGGCGCAATAGAAATTATTGTGGATGTGCTTGATGTTAATGACAACTCACCGGTGTTTACCCAAGAGACCTATTCTGCCACACTTAAAGAAAATGTTCCTGTTGGCACTGTAGTGATCCAGGTAAATGCAACAGATTTGGACCAGGGTGCAAATAGCGAAATAATATATTCATTTGGAAACGAAGTTGATTCAAAGTTAATGGATGTTTTTAGTATAGATGCAAACACAGGTGAAATTAAAGTCATCGGTCAGATAGACTATGAG
This sequence comes from Epinephelus moara, assembly GCF_006386435.1. Classification (NCBI taxonomy): domain Eukaryota; kingdom Metazoa; phylum Chordata; class Actinopteri; order Perciformes; family Serranidae; genus Epinephelus; species Epinephelus moara. The sequence continues at coordinate 22,275,212 of NC_065509.1, forward strand.
GAAAGTAAAAGTTATGAAATTGACATTCAGGCGTCTGATAAGGGACCAGTTCCTCTAACAACTGATAAAAGTGTTATGATATCTGTTATTGATGTTAATGATAACGCACCTGAGATAGACGTGACATCATTTTCTAGCTCCATCAGAGAGGATTCAAAGATCGGAACGACAGTGGCCCTGATTAGTGTTAGTGATTTAGACTCTGGAATCAATGGAAAAGTCATTTGCACTATCAAAGAAGAAGTGCCTTTTACTCTATCTCCATCATTACAAGAAAACATGTACGCTGTTGTAACCAGGTCGCAGTTGGACAGGGAGGTTGTTGCTCATTATGATGTCACAATTGTTGCAAAAGACACAGGTGACCCGGTGTTTTCAACGGAAAAGACTATAAGCATCGTAGTATCAGATGTTAATGACAACAGTCCAGTGTTTTTAATAAGCCCATATGTATTTTATATTAGTGAGAACAACAGCCCCGGAGCTTCAGTGTTTTCAGTAAAAGCCTCTGATCGTGATGAGAGTGATAACGCTCAAATTTCATATCATATTTTTAGAGAAGCAAGTGGAGGTAACAAATTGACCTCATTCTTAAATATTAACTCTGAAAATGGACACATTTCAGCACTAAAAAGTTTTGACTTTGAAACAGTGAAAACTTTCCAGTTCCAAGTTGTCGCCACAGATTCAGGAACTCCGTCACTAAGCAACAACGTGACAGTGAACGTGTTCATTCTGGATCAGAACGACAACGCTCCAGTCATCCTGTATCCAGTCAGCTCCAACGGTTCTGCTGAAGGTGTGGAGGAGATTCCCCGCAATGTCAACGCAGGACACTTGGTGACTAAAGTCAGAGCCTATGACGCTGATATAGGATATAACGGCTGGTTACTCTTTTCACTGCAGGAAGTCACTGACCACAGTCTCTTTGCTTTGGACCGCTATACAGGACAGATCAGAACACTTCGCTCATTCACAGAGACAGACGAGGCTGAGCATAAACTGCTCATACTGGTCAAAGACAATGGCAACGTTTCACTCTCAGCAACAGCTACTGTCATTGTCAAACTTGTGGAGCCCAGAGAGGCTTTTGCAGCTTCTGATGTTAAAAGTGCAACTAAAGTTGACGAGGAGGACAATGTGACATTTTACCTCATGATAACTTTGGGCTCAGTTTCTCTACTTTTTATCATCAGTATCATCGTGCTGATTGCAATGCAGTGCTCCAAATCCACAGACTATACTTCCAAATATCTACAAGAGGCTAATTATGATGGGACACTGTGTCACAGCATCCAGTACAGATCTGGAGACAAACGCTACATGTTAGTTGGACCCAGGATGAGTATAGGATCTACTATAGTCCCTGGCAGCCATGCCAACACACTAGTGCTCCCTGACAGGAGGAGGGGATCTGGAGAGGTAAGCTCAATGGTTTTACTCTCCTATCGCTCATTATAATGTTTGTTTTATGGTGCTTCCTGTTAAGGTACCTTTGATTGGAATCACTTACTGAGAAATGTTTTGAAACTGAAAATAGAAACGCAGAAATTAAGGGCTATTTACAGGTGGTTACTTTGACTGTCCATGGTGCTGATTTTCTACAAGCCACTTCTAATGGCGTCACAGGTTACAATGCTTTTGGGGAATACCTTACTTAGTTCAGGGGGATGCTTTTAGGATATGGAGACACAAAGGAGTGCGATGTCGGAATTGCATTTGCAGCTACGGTGCATGGGGTAAAAGTGAATGTCCCCTTGCTTGTTTGCAGGTTAGTGGGATCTTCCAGTTTCTCTCATATCCTTGCGATTGAAAAGAGAGATCGCATGGTGTCAGTGCAGGAAAGCACAAGTGCTTCACAAGAGCTCATGCCAGCTGTATTTTGGAAACGCCCATTGCTGATATTACTCCTTAAACCACAGCAGCGTCGTTTGTAGGCTGACGGCTTGTCGTTGTAAATGGTCTATATTTGATTTAGATCGAAAAGAGAAGGACGCTTGTACATGCCACTGCGCACGATGTTGTTTCTCTAAGGCAGCTATTCTTCCGGTAAAGGATTATAACATTTTTGGTTGTGGATCATGGAACAAAGAAAACGCGAGGCACGGAGGATGACACGGCTGTGGGTCTGCTTCGTGGTTGCTACGCTTTTGTGGAGCGTTGCCTCGGCGCAGATACGATATTCCATCTCTGAGGAAGTCAAGGAAGGGGCAGTAGTTGGGAATGTTGCAAAAGATCTGGGATTAGATAAAAGCACGTTGAAAGACAGGAAGTATCGGATTGTATCTGGTGCAGCGGATCCTCTTTTCCATGTAAACCAAAACGATGGCATCCTGTATGTGAGCCGAAAGCTGGACAGAGAAGAGGTGTGCGAGCGGAGCAGTACGTGTTTGCTTAATCTGAAAACAGTGTTAGAAAACCCGCTGGAAGTCCATTATGTTGGAGTTGAAGTTTTGGATGTAAATGATCATTCCCCCAGCTTTCCGGAGACGGAGAAAACGTTAGAAATTTCAGAATCTGTGACAAGTGGAAAAAGCTTTCAGTTACAAGCCGCACGAGATCCAGACAGTGGTCATTTTTCTGTGCAGCAGTATAAACTGAGCCCAAATGACCATTTCCGTTTGGAAGTTAAGGATAAGGGTGAAGATGGTAAAATACCCATTTTAATTGTGCAAAAATCTTTGGATAGAGAGGTAGCGGGAAGCCACTCATTGGTGCTGACCGCACTGGATGGAGGGAAACCTCCGAAATCTGGCGAAATGAATATTTTAGTAAATGTTTTAGATGTTAATGATAACGCACCTGTGTTTACTAGAGATGCTTATTCTGTGATGCTTGATGAAAATGCTCCTGTAGGCACAACAGTCGTACAAGTGAATGCAACTGATTTAGATGAAGGACCAAACGGAGAAGTGGTTTACTCGTTTAGCAACAGTGTAAATCGTAGAATATTTAAACTGTTTGACATAAACCAATCAACAGGTGAGATAATCGTGAAAGGTCCAATTGACTACGAGCACAAGGATAAATATGAAATTGAAATACAGGCATCTGATAAAGGTCTCGCTCCTTTAACAACTGAAAAAAATGTGGTCATTAAGATACGTGACGTCAATGATAATGCACCTGAGATTGAAGTTACCTCATTTTCAAACTCAATTCCTGAAGACTCCAGACCTGGAACTACAGTTGCCCTGATCAGTGTAAATGACTTGGACTCTGGGCTCAATGGAAAAGTTATATGTTTTCTGAGTGAGGACGTTCCTTTCACGTTATCTCCATCCTTGCAAGAAAAAATGTATTCCTTAGTGACCAAGTCGCCTCTGGACAAGGAGAAACAGTCACATTATGCCCTAACGGTAATTGCAAAGGATTCTGGTCAACCATCATTATCATCTGAAAACACAATAAATGTTGTTGTATCAGATGTGAATGACAACAGGCCAGAGTTTATAATGAGCCCATATACTTTCTATGTCACTGAGGGTAACGAAGCAGGAGCCTCAGTGTTTTCTGTTAAAGCTTTTGATCGTGATGAGAACAACAATGCACTTATATCCTATCATATTCTCAGAGATGGAGGCGAAGACAATAAATTAACCTCATTTTTAAATATTAACTCTGAAACTGGAGATATTTTGGCGCTGAAAAGTTTTGACTTTGAAACAGTGAAAACTTTCCAGTTCCAAGTTGTTGCCACAGATTCAGGAACTCCGTCACTAAGCAACAACGTGACAGTGAACGTGTTCATTCTGGATCAGAACGACAACGCTCCAGTCATCCTGTATCCAGTCAGCTCCAACGGTTCTGCTGAAGGTGTGGAGGAGATTCCCCGCAATGTCAACGCAGGACACTTGGTGACTAAAGTCAGAGCCTATGACGCTGATATAGGATATAACGGCTGGTTACTCTTTTCACTGCAGGAAGTCACTGACCACAGTCTCTTTGCTTTGGACCGCTATACAGGACAGATCAGAACACTTCGCTCATTCACAGAGACAGACGAGGCTGAGCATAAACTGCTCATACTGGTCAAAGACAATGGCAACGTTTCACTCTCAGCAACAGCTACTGTCATTGTCAAACTTGTGGAGCCCAGAGAGGCTTTTGCAGCTTCTGATGTTAAAAGTGCAACTAAAGTTGACGAGGAGGACAATGTGACATTTTACCTCATGATAACTTTGGGCTCAGTTTCTCTACTTTTTATCATCAGTATCATCGTGCTGATTGCAATGCAGTGCTCCAAATCCACAGACTATACTTCCAAATATCTACAAGAGGCTAATTATGATGGGACACTGTGTCACAGCATCCAGTACAGATCTGGAGACAAACGCTACATGTTAGTTGGACCCAGGATGAGTATAGGATCTACTATAGTCCCTGGCAGCCATGCCAACACACTAGTGCTCCCTGACAGGAGGAGGGGATCTGGAGAGGTAAGGCATATTTGAGTGCAAACTTTACGCGGACTAATTGCTTTTCTTGTTTACTATACATTTCAGCTATGCCTTCCTGGGTAATGTTTTGCACAGTACAGCACTGGATGTGTCAGCTTCCCTGGTTTCTCCTCACAATCATGACCATATGTCCTTTTTTGACTTACACTATTTCATGATTATAGTAGTTACCCACTTTGTGATTGTCTGGCTTGACATTCTACACTTTTTCTTTGGCAATATATGAACAATACTTGTGGCTCCTCATTTGCTGTTGTTGATGTTTTGGGTCGAATTTGTATCTGGTCTATTGCACTCTTGCAACAGTCTTCTATAATTTTTACACTAGTATGATTATTTAAAATTCTGGACGGGCAGATGAAAGCTGACTTATGAGTGTGTTAATACGCCTTCACTTAGCGATGAACAACCCATAACTAACTAACTTAACTGAGTAAGTTATAACATCCCGTATATGTATTAACAGGTGATAGTGTGGAAAAATCTGCTTAAGTCAACTTAGTACAAGTACAGAACCGAAACATAATGTGATGATGTCTGAACAGAAGAGGTATATTGCTCTGCAGAACGTCGCGATCGCTGTCCTTCGTGCTAAAAGTGTGTTGCTTTGTTTGAAATACCGATTTCCTCCGTCATAAACAACCTATAATTCACCTAATGTGCATTACATTCTGCAGATTTCTGTAGTTAGAAATAAGGTCGCATGGTGTCAGTGTAATGTAAAAAGTCGGCGCCAGACGAGCTCATCGTCACTGCTTTGTGGTCCCACCTCATGATAACGTTATCGCTTCAGTACTGGCAGGATCGTTTCTGTTCTTATGTTGTGTAAATTGTCGGCTTGCCTCGATTTCTGGATATAAAGGAAACGAATTACAATGTACATTATAAGCGCTTGATTTCCTCTTTACAACGAAGCTGTTGCCCTTGTGATGGATTGCTAATGTTTTCGGGTTTGACCATGGAACAAAGAAGCTGCGGGAGACGAAATGCGAGAGGATATCTGGTCGGCTGTGTGGTTGCTGTGCTTTTGTGGAGCGTGGCTTCGGCTCAAATACGGTATTCCATCTCCGAGGAAGTTAACGAAGGAACTGTGGTTGGAAATATAGCAAAAGATCTGGGATTGGATAAAAGCACACTGACAGAGAGGAAGTATCGGGTTGTTTCTACAAACACGGATCCTCTTTTCCATGTAAATCAAAACGATGGCATCCTGTATGTGAGTCGGAAGATTGACAGAGAAGAGGTGTGCGCACAGAGCAGTACATGTTTAATAAATCTGAAAACCGTGTTAGAAAATCCACTGGAGGTGCACTATGTAGGAGTGGAAGTGGTGGATATAAATGACAATTCTCCCAATTTTACAGAAAAGCAGACAACGTTAGAGATTTCAGAGTCTGTGCTGCCTGGAGCGCGATTTCAGCTAAAAGCATCACGGGATGGAGACAGTGGTCATTTCTCCGTGCAGCAGTATAAACTCAGCCACAACGACCACTTCCGTTTGGAAGTTAAGGATAAAGGAGAAGACGGTAAAATACCAATATTGGTTGTTCAAAAACCTTTAGACAGAGAAACTGCAAAGAGCCACTCATTAGTGCTGACCGCACTGGATGGAGGGAAACCTCCGAAATCTGGTACTATGAATATTCTCGTAAAGGTTTTGGATATTAATGATAACGCACCTGTTTTCACTAAAGATGTTTATTCAGTGATGCTCGATGAAAATGCTCCAGTAGGAACAACAGTTGTACAAGTAAATGCAACTGATTTAGACGACGGAACAAACGGGGATATAGTTTACTCATTTAGCAAAAGTATGAATCATAATATGTTAAACCTTTTTGATATCAATCCATTAACAGGTGAGATAACTGTTAAAGATGTCATAGACTATGAGCAGAGGGATAAGTACGAAATAGAAATTGAAGCATCAGATAGAGGTTTCGCTCCGCTAACTACGGAGAAGGGCGTCATTATTAAAATAGTTGACGTTAATGATAATGCACCTGAGATTGAAGTTACCTCATTTTCAAGCTCCATCCCTGAAGACTCCAGACCTGGAACTACAGTTGCCCTGATCAGTGTAAATGACTTGGACTCTGGGCTCAATGGTAAAGTTATTTGCTCCATAGGTGAGGATGTTCCTTTTGCTTTAACACCATCTTTACAAGACAAGATGTATTCATTAGTGACCAAATCCCCTCTGGACAGAGAGAAACAGTCACAATATGAGCTGACAATAACTGCAAAAGATGCTGGTCAACCACCATTATCATCTGAAAAGACAATAAACGTTATTGTATCAGATGTGAATGACAACAGTCCAGAGTTTTCACTGAGTCCATATACTTTCTATGTCACTGAAGGCAATGAGCCAGGAGTCTCTGTGTTTTCTGTTAAAGCTTTTGATCGTGATGAGAACAACAATGCGCTTATATCCTATCATATTCTCAGAGACTCAAGCACTGATAACAAATTGACTTCATTTCTTAACATAAACTCTGAAAATGGAGATATTTTGGCGCTAAAAAGTTTCGACTTTGAAACAGTGAAAACTTTCCAGTTCCAAGTTGTCGCCACAGATTCAGGAACTCCGTCACTAAGCAACAACGTGACAGTGAACGTCTTCATTCTGGATCAGAACGACAACGCTCCAGTCATCCTGTATCCAGTCAGCTTCAACGGTTCTGCTGAAGGTGTGGAGGAGATTCCCCGCAATGTCAACGCAGGACACTTGGTGACTAAAGTCAGAGCCTATGACGCTGATATAGGATATAACGGCTGGTTACTCTTTTCACTGCAGGAAGTCACTGACCACAGTCTCTTTGCTTTGGACCGCTATACAGGACAGATCAGAACACTTCGCTCATTCACAGAGACAGACGAGGCTGAGCATAAACTGCTCATACTGGTCAAAGACAATGGCAACGTTTCACTCTCAGCAACAGCTACTGTCATTGTCAAACTTGTGGAGCCCAGAGAGGCTTTTGCAGCTTCTGATGTTAAAAGTGCAACTAAAGTTGACGAGGAGGACAATGTGACATTTTACCTCATGATAACTTTGGGCTCAGTTTCTCTACTTTTTATCATCAGTATCATCGTGCTGATTGCAATGCAGTGCTCCAAATCCACAGACTATACTTCCAAATATCTACAAGAGGCTAATTATGATGGGACACTTTGTCACAGCATCCAGTACAGATCTGGAGACAAACGCTACATGTTAGTTGGACCCAGAATGAGTATAGGATCTACTATAGTCCCTGGCAGCCATGCCAACACACTGGTGCTCCCTGACAGGAGGAGGGGATCTGGAGAGGTAAGGAAAAGTACGATTACAAACTTTGAAGCAACTAACAGTGTTGCTTGTTTACTAAACATATCAGCTATGCATCCACGGGTAATTTTCTGCATCGCATGGTACTGGCTTGGTTTGCTTCCCTGGTTCCCCTGGTAATTATGTCCTTTTTGTACTTTGTCAATACCCTCATTAACTATCAAAATACCTTTGATTTTATTACCAGGTTGGCATCCCACACACTTTCTCGGGCAATGATATAAACAATGATTGCAGACCTGTTGTTCTGTAGACGTTTTATTTTGCTGCAGTTATTTGTTTAAGTGGTTGGGTTTTTTTATGTTGATTTGGTATCTTGTCTATTTGTACTCTTTTACAACCTTCTTCAAGTTTTCACATTAACTTTACAATTTAAAACTGTGGACGAGCAAAAGTGAGCTGACTTATGCTTGACTGGTGTGTGTGCTTCGTCAGTACTCCTTCACTTAGCCATGACCAACACATGATGATAAAGTAAGCTATACCAAGCCATAACATTGCAAGTACATTGTGGCAATGAGAAAAAGCTATTTAACTCAGCTGACAATATGTAACAGTGGCTTAATGAAAGGGGTATGCTGAACTGCAAAATGTTGGATAGCTGTTCTTGGTGCTGAAAGTAGAAGACGTTTTTTTACTTCATGTCGCTTGTTTACAGAGTCAGCAGCCTCCTGATCTGTTTACTAAGAGTATTTTATGGCTAAAAAAAACAATCTTCCATTGACCTAATGTGCATTACATCCTTCAAGTCACTGCAGTGAGAAATAATGTCGCATGGTGTCAGCGTAATGTAAAAAGTCAGCGTCAGACGAGCTTGTCGTCACTGCTTTGAGGTTCCACCTCCTGACGATATTCTCACTTCATAGTGGCAGGATCGTTTCTGTGCCGATTGTGTAAATGGTAGGATTTCCGTCAGTTCTGTAGCCTATATATTATCAGTGGTTCAGTATGTACATTTAGGAAAGTGCTGGATTCCGTATTTACAACGAAGCTGTTGTTCGTGTGTTGGATCACTGATGTTTCGGGTTTAACCATGGAACAAAGAAGCTGCGGGAGACGAAGGGCGAGAGGATATCTGGTCGGCTGTGTGGTTGCTGTGCTTTTGTGGAGCGTGGCCTCGGCGCAATCACGATATTCCATCTCTGAGGAAGTTAACGAAGGAACTGTGGTTGGAAATGTAGCAAAAGATCTGGGATTGGATAAAAGCACACTGAAAGAAAGGAAGTATCGGATTGTTTCTAGTAATGCGGATCATCTCTTCCATGTAAATCAGAACGATGGCATCCTGTATGTGAGCCGGAAGATTGACAGAGAAGAGGTGTGCGCACAGAGCAGTACATGTTTAATGAATCTAAAAACCGTGTTAGAAAATCCACTGGAGGTGCATTATGTAGAAGTGGAGGTGGTGGACATAAATGACCATTCTCCCATTTTCCCAGAGAGAGACACAAGGTTGGAGATTTCAGAATCCGTGCTGCCCGAAGCGCGTATTCAGCTCAAAGCCTCGCGTGATCCAGACAGTGGTCATTTTTCAGTGCAACGCTATAAACTCAGTGACAACGATCACTTCCGTTTGGAAGTTAAAGATAAAGGAGAAGATGGTAAAATACCAATATTGGTTGTTCAAAAGTCTTTAGACAGGGAAACTAGAGGAAGTCATTCATTAGTGCTGACCGCACTGGATGGAGGGAAACCTCCGAAATCTGGTACTATGAATATTCTGGTAAATGTTTTGGATATTAATGATAACGCACCTGTTTTCACTGAAGGTGTTTATTCTGCCACGCTCTCTGAAAACGCTCCAATAGGCACAACAGTCATTCAAGTAAATGCAACCGATTTAGATGAAGGACCAAACGGAGAAGTGGTTTACTCGTTTACTAACACTATAAGTCAAAGGTTATTAAAACTATTTGATATTGATCCATTAACAGGTGAGATAATTGTTAAAGGTTTAATAGACTATGAGGAGAAGGATAAGTATGAGATTGAAATTCAAGCAATGGACAAAGGTCTGGCTCCTCTAGCTACGGAAAAAAGTGTGATTATCAAGATAGTTGACGTTAATGATAATGTACCTGAGATTGAAGTTACCTCATTTTCAAGCTCCATCCCTGAAGACTCCAGACCTGGAACTACAGTTGCCCTGATCAGTGTAAATGACTTGGACTCTGGGCTCAATGGAAAAGTTATTTGCTCCATAGGTGAGGATGTTCCTTTTGCTTTAACACCATCCGTAAAAGACAAAATGTATTCATTAGTGACCAAATCCCCTCTGGACAGAGAGAAACAGTCACAGTATGAGCTGACAATAACTGCAAAAGATGCTGGTCAACCACCATTATCATCTGAAAAGACAATCAGCGTTGTTGTATCAGATGTGAATGACAACAGTCCAGAGTTTTCACTGAGTCCATATACTTTCTATGTCACTGAGGGCAATGAGCCAGGAGTCTCTGTGTTTTCTGTTAAAGCTTTTGATCGTGATGAGAACAACAATGCGCTTATTTCCTATCATATTGTCAGAGACTCAAGCACTGATAACAAATTGACTTCATTTCTCAACATAAACTCTGAAAATGGAGATATTTTGGCACTGAAAAGTTTTGACTTTGAAACAGTGAAAACTTTCCAGTTCCAAGTTGTTGCCACAGATTCAGGAACTCCGTCACTAAGCAACAACGTGACAGTGAACGTGTTCATTCTGGATCAGAACGACAACGCTCCAGTCATCCTGTATCCAGTCAGCTCCAACGGTTCTGCTGAAGGTGTGGAGGAGATTCCCCGCAATGTCAACGCAGGACACTTGGTGACTAAAGTCAGAGCCTATGACGCTGATATAGGATATAACGGCTGGTTACTCTTTTCACTGCAGGAAGTCACTGACCACAGTCTCTTTGCTTTGGACCGCTATACAGGACAGATCAGAACACTTCGCTCATTCACAGAGACAGACGAGGCTGAGCATAAACTGCTCATACTGGTCAAAGACAATGGCAACGTTTCACTCTCAGCAACAGCTACTGTCATTGTCAAACTTGTGGAGCCCAGAGAGGCTTTTGCAGCTTCTGATGTTAAAAGTGCAACTAAAGTTGACGAGGAGGACAATGTGACATTTTACCTCATGATAACTTTGGGCTCAGTTTCTCTACTTTTTATCATCAGTATCATCGTGCTGATTGCAATGCAGTGCTCCAAATCCACAGACTATACTTCCAAATATCTACAAGAGGCTAATTATGATGGGACGCTGTGTCACAGCATCCAGTACAGATCTGGAGACAAACGCTACATGTTAGTTGGACCCAGGATGAGTATAGGATCTACTATAGTCCCTGGCAGCCATGCCAACACACTAGTGCTTCCTGACAGGAGGAGGGGATCTGGAGAGGTAAGCTGTATTAACAGAAGACTTTCTTTAATAAATTTTATATTGAGCATTACATATATAGAGGAAACATACACATATTTATTCATACACTTGGCAAACATTGGTAACCAACAAACGTTATCGGCACATTTTACTTCTAATGCTTTTTTGTCCCAGATACAATTGGAATTCTTACCCTTATGTATAAAGTCAGCTTTTAAGGGGTTGTTAAGTTTTGACAAATTCCGAAAATACTTGGTTGAGATTATGGAAACATTTTGTTCCTGGGCTGAAAGTGACTCATCCAGTGGTTGTTAATCCATATTTCATTTTTGCTGCATATAGGGGGAATTTGGAGTACAGAGTTTAAACTGTTGTGTGTTAGTTGATTGTTGTTAGCTTTATCATGTCGGTGGGATCCTTCATCACTGTAATGATGCATTTTTGTCTTATAGGTTAACCTGGACAAAGTTAAACATAAAGAGTGCTTGGGCATTTTATGATTCCATTGTAGTTCAGAAATTTTACCACCACACTTTTAAAACACCAATCAGCATCCTGACTTACCTTTTATACAATTTTTCATTTGCATATTGCTTGCTATTTTCAATTTCCAGCAGGTCATAATGTGACTGATGCTTTTTGGCCTATGTATCAGAATATTAAGTTATTTTTACCCTATTAATTCATTGTTTCTTTTGTCATACAGCTTTTAATGTTGATATCATTTTTACACAGTACGATATTCAAAAATTGTGGCTGTTAAAAACGTTAAGTTGCAGTTCAGTTATAGTTGCTTGTGTGTTTGAAAAAGAGAAGTCATGCTTCCAAGAAAGGAGAGCTGACTTACTGCAGATACAGGAGCATGCTGCATCAGCAGTGTCACAATACCCACACCACACTCAGCCCCAGAAAACACACAAAGTATCTCATAGAAATTGGTGCACCACACCAGCATGAAAAAATAAACAATGCTGGGGTTTACAATGCATTATTGTACAGTAGACCTGTAAAAGAATTATAATACTTTCACAGTAGACTCAGCTTCAGTTAGTAGTAGTCACTGTCCACGGTGCTGAAAGTGTTTAGTCTCAATTTCCAATATTTGTTTAAAACACAAAATGGCAAAATCTCATCGATTTAATTAATGCAAGTTAATCAAAGGACACGCATGATATTCGCACTTCTGCAGTATCCTCCAACACTCCAAAGGACATTGCTTATTAACTTTATTTGAAAGAAATACTGTGCTTGCATGTTTACTAAGAAAGAGCTCCACCTCCTCATGTCATTACAATTACAAGACTCCGTTTTGTCAGTGATTCGTGCTAGCTGCGAAACATAAATCATAAATCTAATGTGTCAAAGACCCCTCGACTTTCTGTAGTTAGACGTCTGGTCGCATGGTGTCAGTGGAATGTAAGAAGTCAGCAGTACACGAGCTGGTCGTCATTACATTTTGGTTCCACCTCTTGAGAACATCATCACACCGACATGAGCACAGCCTTTATTGTTGCCTTCCTGAATATTCCGTTTGTTACCATTTCAGACTGTGTAGGAAGAGAGTGAATATTACCATACAGAGGTGTGCGGGATACTTTTGGTTTTACAACGCTCTGATTGTTGTTACGATGGATTATTGATGATGTCGGGTGTAACCATGGAACAAAGAAGATGCAAGCTACGAAATGCGAGAGGATATCTAGTCGGCTGTGTGGTTGCTGTGCTTTTGTGGAGCGTGGCCTCGGCGCAATCACGATATTCCATCTCCGAGGAAGTTAACGAAGGAACTGTGGTTGGAAATATAGCGAAGGATTTAGGATTGGATAAAAGCACTTTGAAAGAGAGGAAGTATCGGGTTGTTTCTAGTAATGCGGATCCTCTCTTCCATGTGAATCAAAACGATGGCATCCTGTATGTGAGCCGGAAGATTGACAGAGAAGAGGTGTGCGCGCAGAGCAGTACGTGTTTAATAAATCTGAAAACAGTGTTAGAAAACCCTCTGGAGGTGCATTATGTTGAAGTGGAGGTGGTGGATATAAATGATCATTCTCCCACTTTTCCAGAAAAAGATAAAACGTTAGAGATTTCAGAGTCTGTGTTACCCGGAGCACGTATTCAGCTAAAACCTTCACGAGATAGAGACAGTGGTCATTTCTCCGTGCAGCAGTATAAACTCAGCCACAACGATCACTTCCGTTTGGAAGTTAAGGATAAAGGAGAAGACGGTAAAATACCAATATTGGTTGTTCAAAAAGAGAAGACGGTAAAATACCAATATTGGTTGTTCAAAAACCTTTAGACAGAGAAACTGCAAAAAGCCACTCATTGGTGCTGACCGCACTGGATGGAGGGAAACCTCCGAAATCTGGTACGATGAATATTCTCGTGAATGTTTTAGATGTTAATGATAACACACCTGTTTTCTCTAAAGAAATGTATTCCGTGCTGCTCGATGAAAATGCACCAGTAGGCACAACGGTCATACAAGTAAATGCAACCGATTTAGATGAAGGACCAAACGGAGAAGTGGTTTACTCGTTTAGTAATAGTATGAATCAAAATATATTAAATCTTTTTGACATCAATCCATTAACAGGTGAGGTAACTGTTAAAGGTATGATAGATTATGAGGAGAAAGACAGATATGAAATTGAAATTGAGGCATCAGATAAAGGTCCGGCCCCTTTTGCAACAGACAAAAGCGTCATTATTAAGATAGTTGACGTCAATGATAATGCACCTGAGATTGAAGTTACCTCATTTTCAAGCTCCATCCCTGAAGACTCCAGACCTGGAACTACAGTTGCCCTGATCAGTGTAAATGACTTGGACTCTGGGCTCAATGGAAAAGTCATTTGCGCTTTAAATGAAGACGTTCCGTTTACTTTATCCCCATCCTTAAAAGACAAAATGTATTCATTAGTGACCAAATCCCCTCTGGACAGAGAGAAACAGTCACAATATGAGCTGACAATTACTGCAAAAGACGCTGGTCAACCACCATTATCATCTGAAAAGACAATAAGTGTTGTTGTATCAGATGTTAATGACAACAGTCCAGAGTTTTCACAGAGTCCATATACTTTCTATGTCACTGAGGGTAATGAGCCAGGAGTCTCTGTGTTTTCTGTTAAAGCTTTTGATCGTGATGAGAACAACAATGCACTTATTTCCTATCATATTGTCAGAGACTCAAGCACTGATAACAAATTGACTTCATTTCTTAACATAAACTCTGAAAATGGAGATATTTTGGCGCTAAAAAGTTTTGACTTTGAAACAGTGAAAACTTTCCAGTTCCAAGTTGTTGCCACAGATTCAGGAACTCCGTCACTAAGCAACAACGTGACAGTGAACGTGTTCATTCTGGATCAGAACGACAACGCTCCAGTCATCCTGTATCCAGTCAGCTCCAACGGTTCTGCTGAAGGTGTGGAGGAGATTCCCCGCAATGTCAACGCAGGACACTTGGTGACTAAAGTCAGAGCCTATGACGCTGATATAGGATATAACGGCTGGTTACTCTTTTCACTGCAGGAAGTCACTGACCACAGTCTCTTTGCTTTGGACCGCTATACAGGACAGATCAGAACACTTCGCTCATTCACAGAGACAGACGAGGCTGAGCATAAACTGCTCATACTGGTCAAAGACAATGGCAACGTTTCACTCTCAGCAACAGCTACTGTCATTGTCAAACTTGTGGAGCCCAGAGAGGCTTTTGCAGCTTCTGATGTTAAAAGTGCAACTAAAGTTGACGAGGAGGACAATGTGACATTTTACCTCATGATAACTTTGGGCTCAGTTTCTCTACTTTTTATCATCAGTATCATCGTGCTGATTGCAATGCAGTGCTCCAAATCCACAGACTATACTTCCAAATATCTACAAGAGGCTAATTATGATGGGACACTGTGTCACAGCATCCAGTACAGATCTGGAGACAAACGCTACATGTTAGTTGGACCCAGAATGAGTATAGGATCTACTATAGTCCCTGGCAGCCATGCCAACACACTAGTGCTCCCTGACAGGAGACGCACTTCTGAAGAGGTAAGACATAATCAAACAAGCATTAATGTTGAAGGAATGGGCACTACCAAATATGTTTTGGGGAAAACTTTTATAATCAAAAAAGCCTTTAATGTCCAAGTTTTGTTTTTGTTTTTCTCCCATCACTATGCAGTAAAGCATTAAGGCATAGTTAACTTAGTTAAGATTTTGGAAACAGCGTGGTCAAACCAGAAGAGAGTTTTTGATGATTTAACTGTGAATTTTGATTCATATTTACGGTGTTCTGTGTCTGAACATAATTTGTGGCTGACAGTTATTTAAGTTGTGGTGCGTCTGCTGATCACTTAATTAGTTTTTGGCTGCACATATATTGTATTTCATGCTTTATTGTATGCCTTTGAAAAATGCAGCATTGGATTGTTGTGCTGTTTTGTTTTCCTTGGCAAGTTTGAAAACTGAATAAGCCTGTATCTGTGGTACATTACTCACAAACTTGAAACGGGATGCTATGACCAAATGTGGCAGAACAGAAGTGAAGTTGGTGTTATTCGCTGTCCATGGTGCTGCATGTTTGCTGTCATTTCCCAGCATGTATTCATGAGTTATACAAAAAGACAGTGACTTCATCTTAGTGTTTTATGAGGGAAACATATTTCCGTGTGTTTGGTAGATTATTGCCTTCATTTTGAAAGTGTATGCTTTAAATCTATAAGAAGGTTTTGTTTTTCAAGTGAGCAGCTCCATCATCTATTTCATTTCACCACACTATTTTTGGCACTACTTCGACAAAAAAAGTTGATAATTAAACACCCACGACCTGTCTTTAAGATAAAATGCTGCTGGTTTTTGATTTTCTGCAGTAAGATTTTAGATCGCATGGTGTCAGTGTTATGAAAAAAAAGTCAGCATTGCCTGTGCTTGTCGTCAGCGCATTGTGGTTCTACCTCTTGGTCGCTGCCTCAGTTCGAGATTAACACGGTCGTTTCTGAGCGTCCTGCTGCTTTTGGGGAGACTCTATTTATCGTCATGTCTGCTGTACTAACAAAGGGATGATTATTTTCACATGTGGAAGTATTGTATTCGTTCATTGCAAAGCGGTTTTTGTTGCTGTGAATGACCACTAAGGATATCGGGTTTAACCATGGAACAAAGAAGCTGCGGGAGACGAAGGGCGAGAGGATATCTGGTCGGCTGTGTGGTTGCTGTGCTTTTGTGGAGTGTGGCTTCTGCGCAAATACGATATTCCATCTCCGAGGAAGTTAACGAAGGAACTGTGGTTGGAAATGTAGCAAAAGATCTGGGATTGGATAAAAGCACACTGAAAGAAAGGAAGTATCGGGTTGTTTCTAGTAACGAGGATCCTCTTTTCCATGTAAATCAAAACGATGGCATCCTGTATGTGAGCCGGAAGATTGACAGAGAAGAGGTGTGCGCGCAGAGCAGTACATGTTTAATAAATTTGAAAACAGTGCTAGAAAATCCTCTGGAGGTGCATTATGTAGGAGTAGAGGTGCTGGATATAAATGACCATTCTCCTAGTTTCCCGGAGGAAGAGAAACGGTTAGAGATTTCAGAGTCTGTGCTGCCCGGAGCACGATTTCAGCTAAAACCCTCACGGGATGGAGACAGTGGTCATTTCTCCGTGCAGCAGTATAAACTCAGCCACAACGATCACTTCCGTTTGGAAGTTAGGGATAAAGGAGAAGACGGTAAAATACCAATATTGGTTTTGCAGAAATCTTTGGATAGGGAGGCAGCTGGAAGTCACGCCTTAGTGCTGACCGCACTGGATGGAGGGAAACCTCCGAAATCTGGTAATATGAATATTCTAGTAAAAGTTTTGGATGTTAATGATAACACGCCTGTTTTCACTAAAGATGTTTATTCTGTTACACTCTCTGAAAATTCTCCAGTAGGCACCACTGTAGTAGAAGTGAATGCAACTGATTTGGATGAAGGTCAGAATGGAGAGGTGTATTACTCATTTGGCAACAGTGTGAGTAATAAATTATTTACGATTTTTGAAATAAACCCATCAACAGGTGAGATCATTGTCAAAGGTCTAATAGACTACGAGAAAAAGGATAAGTACGAAATTGAAATTGAAGCATCAGATAAAGGTCTTGCTCCGCTAACATCAGAAAAAAGCGTCATCATCAAGATAGTTGACGTCAATGATAATGCACCTGAGATTGAAGTTACCTCATTTTCAAGCTCCATCCCTGAAGACTCCAGACCTGGAACTACAGTTGCCCTGATCAGTGTAAATGACTTGGACTCTGGGCTCAATGGAAAAGTTATTTGCTCCATAGGTGAGGATGTTCCTTTTGCTTTAACACCTTCGTTACAAGACAAGATGTATTCATTAGTGACCAAATCCCCTCTGGACAGAGAGAAACAGTCACAATATGAGCTGACAATAACTGCAAAAGACGCTGGTCAACCACCATTATCATCTGAAAAGACAATAAGCGTTGTTGTATCAGATGTGAATGACAACAGTCCAGAGTTTTCACAGAGTCCATATACTTTCTATGTCACTGAGGGCAATGAACCAGGAGTCTCTGTGTTTTCTGTTAAAGCTTTTGATCGTGATGAGAACAACAATGCACTTATTTCCTATCATATTGTCAGAGACTCAAGCACTGATAACAAATTGACTTCATTTCTCAACATAAACTCTGAAAATGGAGATATTTTGGCGCTGAAAAGTTTCGACTTTGAAACAGTGAAAACTTTCCAGTTCCAAGTTGTTGCCAAAGATTCAGGAACTCCGTCACTAAGCAACAACGTGACAGTGAACGTGTTCATTCTGGATCAGAACGACAACGCTCCAGTCATCCTGTATCCAGTCAGCTCCAACGGTTCTGCTGAAGGTGTGGAGGAGATTCCCCGCAATGTCAACGCAGGACACTTGGTGACTAAAGTCAGAGCCTATGACGCTGATATAGGATATAACGGCTGGTTACTCTTTTCACTGCAGGAAGTCACTGACCACAGTCTCTTTGCTTTGGACCGCTATACAGGACAGATCAGAACACTTCGCTCATTCACAGAGACAGACGAGGCTGAGCATAAACTGCTCATACTGGTCAAAGACAATGGCAACGTTTCACTCTCAGCAACAGCTACTGTCATTGTCAAACTTGTGGAGCCCAGAGAGGCTTTTGCAGCTTCTGATGTTAAAAGTGCAACTAAAGTTGACGAGGAGGACAATGTGACATTTTACCTCATGATAACTTTGGGCTCAGTTTCTCTACTTTTTATCATCAGTATCATCGTGCTGATTGCAATGCAGTGCTCCAAATCCACAGACTATACTTCCAAATATCTACAAGAGGCTAATTATGATGGGACACTGTGTCACAGCATCCAGTACAGATCTGGAGACAAACGCTACATGTTAGTTGGACCCAGGATGAGTATAGGATCTACTATAGTCCCTGGCAGCCATGCCAACACACTAGTGCTCCCTGACAGGAGGAGGGGATCTGGAGAGGTAAGACATTAAACAAGCATTCATGTTGAAGTAATGGGCACTGCCAAATATGTTTTTGGGAAAACTTTTATAATCAAAAAAACCTTTAATGTCCAAGTTTTGTTTTTGTTTTTCTCCCATCACTATGCAGTAAATCATTAAGGCAGACAGTTATTTAAGTTGTGGTGCGTCTGCTGATCACTTAATTTAGTTTTTGGCTACACATATACTGTATTACATGCTTTCCTGGGGTATTTTATGCTTTTGAAAAATGCAGCATTAGATTGTTGTGCTGTTTTGTTTTCATTGGCAAGTTTGAAAACTGAATAAGCCTGTATCTGTGGTACATTACTCACAAACTTGAAACGGGATGCTATGACCAAATGTGGCAGAACAGAAGTGAAGTTGGTGTTATTCGCTGTCCATGGTGCTGCATGTTTGCTGTCATTTCCCAGCATGTATTCATGAGTTATACAAAAAGACAGTGACTTCATCTCAGTGTTTTATGAGGGAAACATATTTCCGTGTGTTTGGTAGATTATTGCCTTCATTTTGAAAGTGTATGCTTTAAATCTATAAGAAGGTTTTGTTTTTCAAGTGAGCAGCTCCATTCTATAAGAAGGTTTTGTTTTTCAAGTGAGCAGCTCCATCGTCTATTTCCATTCATCACACTGGTGTTTGGCACTGTTTCGACAAAAAAAGTAATAATTTAACACACATTATCCATCAATTAGCCAAAATGCTGCTGGCTTTTGATTTTCTGCAGTAAGATTTTAGATCGCATGGTGTCAGTGTAATAGAAAAAGTCAGCATTGCCTGTGCTTGTCGTCAGCGCATTGTGGTTCCACCTCTTGATCGCTGCCTCAATTCGAGATTAACACGGTCGTTTCTGAGCGTCCTGCTGCTTTTGGGGAGACTCGATTTATCGCCATGTCTGCTGCGCTAACAAGAGGATGAATATTTTCACATGTGGAAGTATTGTATTCGTTCAGTGCAAAGCGGGTTTTGTTGTTTTGAATGACCACTGAGGATATCGGCTTTAACCATGGAACAAAGAAGATACGGGAGACGAAGGGCGAGAGGATATCTGGTCGGCTGTGTGGTTGCTGTGCTTTTGTGGAGCGTGGCTTCTGCGCAAATACGATATTCCATCTCCGAGGAAGTTAACGAAGGAACAGTGGTTGGAAATATAGCGAAGGATCTGGGATTGGATAAAAGCACACTGAAAGAAAGGAAGTATCGGGTTGTTTCTAGTAATGCGGATGGTCTTTTCCATGTGAATCAAAACGATGGCATCCTGTATGTGAGCCGGAAGATTGACAGAGAAGAGGTGTGCGCGCAGAGCAGTACGTGTTTGATAAATCTGAAAACAGTGCTAGAAAACCCTCTGGAGGTGCATTATGTTGAAGTGGAGGTGGTGGATATAAATGATCATTCTCCCACTTTCCCGGAGAAAGATAAAACGTTAGAAATTTCAGAGTCTGTGCTGCCCGGAGCACGATTTCAGCTAAAACCCTCACGGGATGAAGACAGTGGTCATTTCTCCGTGCAGCAGTATAAACTCAGCCAAAACGATCACTTCCGTTTGGAAGTTAAAGATAGAGGAGAAGGCGTTAAAATACCAATGTTGGTTGTTCAAAAGTCTTTAGACAGAGAAACTAGGGGAAGTCACTCATTAGTGCTGACCGCACTGGATGGAGGGAAACCTCCGAAATCTGGAACTATGAATATAGTAGTAAACGTTTTAGATATTAATGATAACACACCTGTTTTCCCTAAGGAACTGTATTCTGCGATGCTCGATGAAAACACTCCAGTAGATACAACAGTCATACAAGTTAATGCAACTGATTTAGATGAAGGACCAAACGGAGAAGTGGTTTATTCATTTAGTAACAGTATGAATCAAAATATTTTAAACCTTTTTGATATCGATGCCATAACAGGTGAGGTAACTGTAAAAGGTTTAATAAATTATGAGGAGAAAGACAGATATGAAATCGAAATTTTAGCATCAGATAAAGGTCTGGCTCCTCTTACAACAGACATAAGCGTCATTATTAAGATAGTTGACGTCAATGATAATGCACCTGAAATTGAAGTTACCTCATTTTCAAGCTCCATCCCTGAAGACTCCAGACCTGGAACTACAGTTGCCCTGATCAATGTAAATGATTTGGACTCTGGACTCAATGGAAAAGTTATTTGCTCCATAGGTGAGGATGTTCCTTTTACTTTATCCCCATCCTTAAAAGACAGAATGTATTCAATAGTGACCAAATCTCCTCTGGACAGAGAGAAACAGTCACAATATGAGCTGACAATAACTGCAAAAGACGCTGGTCAACCACCATTATCATCTGAAAAGACAATAAGCGTTGTTGTATCAGATGTGAATGACAACAGGCCAGAGTTTTCACTGAGTCCATATACTTTCTATGTCACTGAAGGTAATGAGCCAGGAGTCTCTGTGTTTTCTGTTAAAGCTTTTGATCGTGATGAGAATGAAAACGCAGTTATATCCTATCATATTCTCAGAGACTCAAGCACTGATAACAAATTGACTTCTTTTCTTAACATAAACTCTGAAAATGGAGATATTTTGGCGCTAAAAAGTTTCGACTTTGAAACAGTGAAAACTTTCCAGTTCCAAGTTGTCGCCACAGATTCAGGAACTCCATCACTAAGCAACAACGTGACAGTGAACGTGTTCATTCTGGATCAGAACGACAACGCTCCAGTCATCCTGTATCCAGTCAGCTCCAACGGTTCTGCTGAAGGTGTGGAGGAGATTCCCCGCAATGTCAACGCAGGACACTTGGTGACTAAAGTCAGAGCCTATGACGCTGATATAGGATATAACGGCTGGTTACTCTTTTCACTGCAGGAAGTCACTGACCACAGTCTCTTTGCTTTGGACCGCTATACAGGACAGATCAGAACACTTCGCTCATTCACAGAGACAGACGAGGCTGAGCATAAACTGCTCATACTGGTCAAAGACAATGGCAACGTTTCACTCTCAGCAACAGCTACTGTCATTGTCAAACTTGTGGAGCCCAGAGAGGCTTTTGCAGCTTCTGATGTTAAAAGTGCAACTAAAGTTGACGAGGAGGACAATGTGACATTTTACCTCATGATAACTTTGGGCTCAGTTTCTCTACTTTTTATCATCAGTATCATCGTGCTGATTGCAATGCAGTGCTCCAAATCCACAGACTATACTTCCAAATATCTACAAGAGGCTAATTATGATGGGACACTGTGTCACAGCATCCAGTACAGATCTGGAGACAAACGCTACATGTTAGTTGGACCCAGGATGAGTATAGGATCTACTATAGTCCCTGGCAGCCATGCCAACACACTGGTGCTCCCTGACAGGAGGAGGGGATCTGGAGAGGTAAGGCATTCTTTTTGAAAACCCTGACTTGTTTCCACTGGCAGTGTTACTTATTTGTTGGTTCAGACAGTATTACAGTCTAACTCCTACTGCATGTGTATTTTTTGTTTGGCATCCTTGTATAGTTTTGCAAGGCAGGATGCTTGACTGGTGTCCTCTGATTTTCAGCTGCAGTTTTGATCATACTGTATATGCACTTAAAGCAGCTGTATCAGCAGTAATACAGGGTGATGTATATGCTGACCTATCTGTTTGTCAGTTTATTGTCTCCTTCTTTTACACTATACTACATAAAACACATACAGAATAAAAGATCACTTCAAAAGATCAGTTTGCAACTGTTTCAGACATGCTGCACTTTCACTTAGACCATAAGGTGATTGGAGACTTTTGGGCTTCTGTCATGTAGTATAACACAGTATCAGGGTCACACGTGTGACTGGAGTCAGTTGTAACCAGCTTCATTCTCTGTCCATGGTGCTGATACGTTTTGCTCTGGTGTTCTGATAGCTGTGGGTACACTGTATGAAATGTCAAACCTCTTACTTGTGAAATGCATTTACCTCATATGTTTTTGTTTGTAAATATCAAGCGATTGGAATTCAAAGTTATTATATGGTTACAAGAAATTCGGAAGGAATTTATGTCTCCATCTTTATCTATACTGTGTGCTTGTTAAATGAACATGAGGTGGGCTGCATTATAATGAGGCATTCCCTCACCTAAGGTATAGCAAACAACAATCAGGCACTGGGTCAAAGTAAAGAAGCATTGAACTTTACATTGTGTTATAAAAACTAGCTGCAGAAGCTTTGATTTCCTTGCAGTGAGCAATGAGATCGCATGGTGTCAGTGTGTGAGTAAAATAACGTGAACTTGTCGTCACTGCATTTGGTTCCACCTCTTTACATCTCTCTCAGTTCGACCCTGGCAGAGTCGCTTTGCTCCTTGCTGCTGTCTTTATAAATACTGTCCCGTATTTTGGACATTTTTTTAAACAGAGTAAACATTTGCATACCCGGATGTGTTGGATTGATTTCTTACAACACGGTTATTAATCCCGTGAGGAATCGGTAACCGTTTTGTTGTTGATCATGGAACAAAGAGGATGCGAGGCAAGAAGGGCGAGAGGACGGTGGGTCCGCTGCGTGGTCGCTGTGCTTTTGTGGAGCGTTGCCTCGGCGCAGTTAAGATACTCTATCTCTGAGGAAGTTAACGGAGGAACTGTGGTCGGGAATATAGCAAAGGATTTGGGATTGGATAAAGGCACGCTGAAAGACAGGAAATATCGGATTGTTTCGAGCGCGTTGGATCCTCTTTTCCGTGTAGATCAGAATGACGGCATCCTGTACGTCAACCGGCAGATCGACAGGGAAGAGGTGTGTGAGAGAAGCAGCACCTGTTTGCTTAATCTGAAAACTGTGTTAGAAAATCCACTGGAGGTGCACTATGTTGGAGTGGAAGTTGTGGATATTAATGACCATTCTCCCAGTTTCCCGGAGAAAGAAAAGACGCTGGAGATTTCAGAGTCTGTGTTACCTGGAGTGCGTATTCAGCTCAAAGCCTCGCGTGATCCAGACAGTGGTCATTTTTCTGTTCAACAGTATAAACTGAGCCCCAACGACCACTTCCGATTGGAAGTTAAGGATAAGGGAGAAGATGGTAAAATACCTATATTAATTGTGCAGAAATCTTTGGATAGAGAGGCAGCGGGAAGCCACTCATTAGTGCTGACCGCACTGGATGGAGGGAAACCTCCGAAATCTGGTACGATGAATATTCTAGTAAATGTTTTAGATGTTAATGATAACGCACCTGTTTTTTCTAAAGATGTTTATTCTGTGATGCTCGATGAAAACTCTCCAGTAGGCACAACAGTCGTACAAGTGAATGCAACTGATTTAGATGAAGGACCAAACGGAGAAGTGGCTTACTCATTTAGCAACAGTGTGAGTCATAGATTATTAAAGCTTTTTGATATAAATCCATCAACAGGTGAAATAATTGTGAAAGGTGTAATAGACTTTGAGGACAAAGATAAATATGAAATTGAAATTCAAGCAACAGATAAAGGCACCGCTCCTCTAGCTACAGAAAAAAGCGTCATCATCAAGATAGTTGACGTTAATGATAATGTACCTGAGATTGAAGTTACCTCATTTTCAAGCTCCATCCCTGAAGACTCCAGACCTGGAACTACAGTTGCCCTGATCAGTGTAAATGACTTGGACTCTGGGCTCAATGGAAATGTTATTTGCTCCATAGGTGAGGATGTTCCTTTTGCTTTAACACCATCATTACAAGACAAAATGTATTCATTAGTGACCAAATCCCCTCTGGACAGAGAGAAACAGTCACATTACTCCATCACAGTAGTTGCAAAAGACGCTGGTCAACCGCCATTATCATCTGAAAAGACAATCAGCGTTGTGGTGTCAGATGTGAATGACAACAGTCCAGAGTTTTCACTGAGTCCATATACTTTCTATGTCACTGAAGGCAATGAGCCAGGAGTCTCTGTGTTTTCTGTTAAAGCTTTTGATCGTGATGAGAACAACAATGCACTTATATCCTATCATATTCTCAGAGACTCAGGCACGGAAAATAAATTGGCTTCATTTCTAAACATAAACTCTGAAAATGGAGATATTTTGGCATTGAAAAGTTTTGACTTTGAAACAGTGAAAACTTTCCAGTTCCAAGTTGTCGCCACAGATTCAGGAACTCCGTCACTAAGCAACAACGTGACAGTGAACGTGTTCATTCTGGATCAGAACGACAACGCTCCAGTCATCCTGTATCCAATCAGCTCCAACGGTTCTGCTGAAGGTGTGGAGGAGATTCCCCGCAATGTCAACGCAGGACACTTGGTGACTAAAGTCAGAGCCTATGACGCTGATATAGGATATAACGGCTGGTTACTCTTTTCACTGCAGGAAGTCACTGACCACAGTCTCTTTGCTTTGGACCGCTATACAGGACAGATCAGAACACTTCGCTCATTCACAGAGACAGACGAGGCTGAGCATAAACTGCTCATACTGGTCAAAGACAATGGCAACGTTTCACTCTCAGCAACAGCTACTGTCATTGTCAAACTTGTGGAGCCCAGAGAGGCTTTTGCAGCTTCTGATGTTAAAAGTGCAACTAAAGTTGACGAGGAGGACAATGTGACATTTTACCTCATGATAACTTTGGGCTCAGTTTCTCTACTTTTTATCATCAGTATCATCGTGCTGATTGCAATGCAGTGCTCCAAATCCACAGACTATACTTCCAAATATCTACAAGAGGCTAATTATGATGGGACACTGTGTCACAGCATCCAGTACAGATCTGGAGACAAACGCTACATGTTAGTTGGACCCAGGATGAGTATAGGATCTACTATAGTCCCTGGCAGCCATGCCAACACACTAGTGCTCCCTGACAGGAGGAGGGGATCTGGAGAGGTAAGACATTCTTTGTGAAATCCCTAACTTCTTTCCACTGGCAGTGTTATACATTTGTTTGCTCAGAAATTATTCCAGTCCATCACCTACTGCATATACCGAATGTGTACTTTTCGGGGCATTGCTATATAAATTTGTGAGGTATGACGCTTGACTGGTGTCCTCTGGTTTTAGCATAGCTGTAACAACAGCAGTTAATACAGACTGATTCATATGCTGACCATCTGTCTGTCAGTTTGTTGTCTCCTTCTTTTTCACTACACTCTATAAAACACACATGTGTAA
Source organism: Epinephelus moara (assembly GCF_006386435.1). Lineage (NCBI taxonomy): Eukaryota > Metazoa > Chordata > Actinopteri > Perciformes > Serranidae > Epinephelus > Epinephelus moara. The sequence goes on from NC_065509.1 coordinate 22,301,011, forward strand.
GTTTAGATAACACCGTGTTGCATTTGCCATTGTTTGCACATAGCGCTACGTTCTTGTTGTTGGAGATAGTTCGCAGTTCAAATAACGTCCAATTAATCTGAGTTTCTGAGTGCAGTAGGAGGTGTCGCTGTCTGTGGTGCTGAAAGTTGTTTTTAGAAACGAACTGGCTGTAACTCAAGTCCATTGATTCATGAAAATGACTGTTAATGCATATATTTTTCGCCATATATAACCCGACCATTTGTCTCTTTTGTCTTGTGTTGTCGTTGCTGTATGAACTTATAATTTTATACGTTTGGTCGAAACGAGTTGCAATAACGTTCTGGATCGCATGGTGTCAGCATAATGGCAAATATTGTGCCCAGAACTCTTCGTCATCGCTATGAGGTCCTATCCTGTATTTGGCATTACGTGTAAGGGGCTTGGAGAGGAAACTGGCATTGTGCAACCTCCAGGACTGTATTGGCGATGGAGCGCAGTTTACAAAGGAATAATGCTGATTAATATTTTGTGACCAAACAATTTTAGATCCTGAAATCATCTTTCTTTTGTTCATGATGGAACAAAGCGGACGGCAGGTGTGGATGGAGCGATGGGGATGCGTCGTCTTCATGGTGGTTTTGGTGTCGTTTTGGAGCGAAGCCTCCGCTCAGATCAGATATTCCATCTCCGAAGAGGTAAAAGAAGGAAGCGTTGTTGGAAACATTGCGAAAGACTTAGGAATTGACAAGGCTACACTGAAAAACAGGGAGTATCGCATTGTTGGCGGTTCAACGGAACCCCTTTTTCGTTTGAATAAAGACGACGGCATCCTGTACGTCAGCAGGAAAGTGGACAGGGAAGAGATCTGCGAACGAAGCAGCGCGTGTATAATCAACCTTAAAACAGTGCTAGAAAACCCTCTGGAAATCCATTATGTGGCCATAGAGGTGCTGGATGTAAACGACCACTCCCCCGTCTTTCCAGAGAAGGAGAAGCGACTGGAGATATTTGAATCGACATTACCGGGAGCACGATTTCAGCTCCAACCTGCACGCGACCCCGATGGCGGTCAGTTTACTGTTCAGCATTATAAACTGAGCCACAATGATCACTTTCGTCTGGAAGTTAAGGAGAGGGGCGAGGACCGTAAGATGCCCTTTCTGGTGTTACAGAAGCAGTTAGACAGAGAGGCTGTGAGAGAACACAAGCTTCTGCTTACAGCTGTTGACGGTGGGAAGCCAGCGTTGTCTGGAACAATAGAAATACTCATTGAGGTGCTTGATGTTAATGACAATTCTCCAGTGTTTACAAAAGATGTTTATTCTGTCGTTTTAAATGAAAACGCAGCCCCTGGCACATTAGTTATTCAGGTTAATGCGACTGATTTGGACGAGGGCGCAAACGGCGAAATCGTTTACTCATTTGGTAAAGAGGTGGATATACATTTACAAGAACTATTTAACATAGACCCAAGCACGGGAGAAATTAAAGTGACAGGTTTAATTGATTTTGAAGAAAATGAAAGTTATGAACTTGATATACAAGCATCAGATAAGGGCACGGTCCGTTTTTCGACAGACAGAACTGTTATAATAAAGGTAATCGACCTTAATGATAATCCTCCAGAGATTGAAATTACATCATTTTCAAAATCAGTTCCCGAAGATTCAAGAATTGGAACAACTGTAGCTTTGATCAGCGTTAATGATTTGGATTCAGGTGCCAATGGGAAGGTTTCCTGCTTTATACGTGAGGACGTTCCTTTCGCTATATCACCGTCCATGCAAGATAATATGTACGCAATAGTCACCAAATCACAGCTGGACAGAGAAGAAACGTCTTTTTATGAACTTACAATTGTTGCAAAGGACACTGGTGAGCCATCACTCTCATCTGAGAAGACAGTGAGTGTGGTTGTTTCAGATGTGAATGATAACAGACCACAGTTTTCACTGAGTCCTTATACCTTCTATATTAGTGAAAACAATGACCTGGTAGCACCTGTATTTTCAGTTAAAGCATCTGACCTTGATGACAGTGATAATGCGCATATTTCATATCACATCCCAAGAGACAGCAGTGGGGATAATTCTGGTCTGTTTTTAAATATCAACTCTGAAACTGGAGATATTTTGGCGCTGAAAAGTTTTGACTTTGAAACAGTGAAAACTTTCCAGTGAAAAGTTTTGACTTTGAAACAGTGAAAACTTTCCAGTTCCAAGTTGTCGCTACAGATTCAGGAACTCCGTCACTAAGCAACAACGTGACAGTGAACGTGTTCATTCTGGATCAGAACGACAACGCTCCAGTCATCCTGTATCCAGTCAGCTCCAACGGTTCTGCTGAAGGTGTGGAGGAGATTCCCCGCAACGTCAACGCAGGACACTTGGTGACTAAAGTCAGAGCCTATGACGCTGATATAGGATATAACGGCTGGTTACTTTTTTCACTGCAGGAAGTCACTGACCACAGTCTCTTTGCTTTGGACCGCTATACAGGACAGATCAGAACACTTCGCTCATTCACAGAGACAGACGAGGCTGAGCATAAACTGCTCATACTGGTCAAAGACAATGGCAACGTTTCACTCTCAGCAACAGCTACTGTCATTGTCAAACTTGTGGAGCCCAGAGAGGCTTTTGCAGCTTCTGATGTTAAAAGTGCAACTAAAGTTGACGAGGAGGACAATGTGACATTTTACCTCATGATAACTTTGGGCTCAGTTTCTCTACTTTTTATCATCAGTATCATCGTGCTGATTGCAATGCAGTGCTCCAAATCCACAGACTATACTTCCAAATATCTACAAGAGGCTAATTATGATGGGACACTGTGTCACAGCATCCAGTACAGATCTGGAGACAAACGCTACATGTTAGTTGGACCCAGAATGAGTATAGGATCTACTATAGTCCCTGGCAGCCATGCCAACACACTGGTGCTCCCTGACAGGAGACGTACTTCTGAAGAGGTAAGAAAGGTCACTTTATTCAAAGGCAGTTCTGGTATGAATGCTACTGATATATGAGATACAGATCCTCTAAATGAAAGTGTCCCAAAAGTGCTGAATCACACCACCTAATCGCTGGCTAAAAATGAACTACAGAGATAAAAGTAATCACTGAGGGAAATGAAGATGTTGTGCGTTGTTATGAGACTGCTGAGTTGAGTTGCTGGTGTACAGGGGGTTCTGTTGACAGCACAGAGTGTTAACTGTTGACACTTTGGACTGCAGCTTGTATGCTGTGATTGTACCTTAATGCTGTGTTGTCCCCGTGTGCTTGAAAATGAACAATTCAACCTCAAATTGACTTTGTGTTGGTGATGTAAAATGGAATGTTGCGGATTGTTGTGAAATGTTGGTCAAAATAGGCATAAAATTAAGAAATGTTTCTGTAAATAGAAATGCATACTTTCTTGTGACACTGAAAACACAGTTGCACAGACAGGCATCTGGGGAGGTTAGAAAACTGCTACAGTCGATTAATGTATTTATGCAATTAATAATCATTTACTATTATCCATTATGTTATTCATAGTAGCCCTACAGGGTGTACTTATCAAACCAGTAGGCCTATCACGTGTCATGCTAGTATTGCCTTATTGTTCTGCCTGCATCATTAGCAGGCAATAGAAAAGTTTAACCAGTGCGAACGTCACATGAAAAAATATATTTTTTTATACTGTGTCTGCATTGTAGCGTCAGCTCGCATGGTGTCACTGCCTGTGAAAGGAAAGACTCTGGCTGAACATCCTGTACGTCAGTAGTTGAGTGCTATTTCGCGACAGGGTGCGCTTGTGCTGTGGGGCGATGGCTTCAAATATCTGAGTCGCTCACCAACAGTTTTCGGATATCGAGCATTATTATTTTTGTTCAAAATGTGTGTTCCTGTGTAGACTCACATTTTGATTTCTAACCTTCATTTTGTTTTGTTTCTGGAATCAAACATGGCACGACGAGGATGCGGAGCGTGGTTGGAGCGCCTGGTCTTTCTCATTGTTTGTCTGAATCTTACTTTTCATTTTGCTCGGGCACAGCTACGATATACTATCCCTGAGGAGCTGACGGTGGGTGCTGTTGTTGGAAACATCGCTAAAGATTTGGGGCTGGATATCAGTGCTTTGAATGCTAGAGGATTTCGCATCGTGTCCGGATCGACTGAACCCATGTTTCAGCTGAACAATAACGGCATCTTGCACGTGAACCGAAAAATAGACCGAGAGGAGGTGTGCGAGCGGATCAGTACCTGCGTTATCAACATAAAGACCGTGCTGGAGAATCCGTTGGAGGTGCATTACGTCGCCATTGAGGTTTTGGATGTAAACGATCACTCTCCCACCTTCTCCGACAACGAGACGCAGCTGGAGATATCGGAATCTGCTTTACCTGGGGCACGGTTTCAGCTACAGGGCGCCCATGATCCAGACAGTGACATTTATTCTATTCAAACGTATAAACTCAGTCAAAATGACCATTTCCGCCTGGAGGTTAAAGATAGAGAGGAAGATGGGAAGATTCCTGTTTTGTATCTGCATAAAGCGCTGGACAAAGAAACTGCAAGAAGTCATAGATTACTGCTGACAGCTGTTGATGGAGGAAAACCTGCTAAATCAGGAACCATGACAATTATAGTTAATGTCTTAGATGTAAATGACAATATGCCAGTTTTTACCAAAGAGTCATACACTGCAGTGTTGAATGAAAATTCACCAGTTGGTACAACTATCATGCAAGTGAATGCCACAGATTTAGATGATGGTTTAAATGGGGAGGTGGTTTATTCCTTTGGGAATAATGTAAATCATAAATTACGTAAACTTTTTGAGGTTGATGCTAATACTGGTGAAATTATTGTTAAAGGATTGATAGATTTTGAAGCAAAAGATAAATATGAAATAGACATCAAAGCTTCTGATAAAGGGACAGTTCCCTTAGCAACAGAAAAAAGTGTTAAAATAACTATTATAGATCTGAATGACAACGCACCTGAGATTGAAGTGACATCCTTCTCAAGTGCAATTCCCGAGGACTCCAAACCTGGAACGACAGTAGCATTGATAAGTGTGAATGATAATGATTCAGGCTTAAATGGAAAGGTAATCTGTTTCATAAGTGATGATGTACCTTTTACATTAACACCATCTTTACAAGACAATATGTATTCTATAGTCACCAAGTCTCTGCTGGATAGAGAGCATCAGTCCAAATATGATGTAACAATAGTTGCTAAAGATGCTGGTGAAAAACCTTTGTCATCTCACAGGACGATAAGTGTGACTGTATCAGATGTGAATGATAACAGCCCAGAGTTTTCAACAAATCCATACACTTTTTATGTTGTTGAGAACAATGTTGCAGGAGCCTCCTTATTTTCAGTGAGTGCTTCTGATTGTGATGAGGGTGACAATGCTCTCATATCATATAGTATTGCGAGAAATGGGGATGAACCCAAAAAAATTACATCATTTCTCAACATAAACTCTGAAAATGGAAATATTTTGGCATTGAAAAGTTTTGATTTTGAGACACTGAAAACTTTCCAATTCCAAGTTGTCGCCACAGATTCAGGAACTCCGTCACTAAGCAACAATGTCACAGTGAACGTGTTCATTCTGGATCAGAACGACAACGCTCCAGTCATCCTGTATCCAGTCAGCTCCAACGGTTCTGCTGAAGGTGTGGAGGAGATTCCCCGCAATGTCAACGCAGGACACTTGGTGACTAAAGTCAGAGCCTATGACGCTGATATAGGATATAACGGCTGGTTACTCTTTTCACTGCAGGAAGTCACTGACCACAGTCTCTTTGCTTTGGACCGCTATACAGGACAGATCAGAACACTTCGCTCATTCACAGAGACAGACGAGGCTGAGCATAAACTGCTCATACTGGTCAAAGACAATGGCAACGTTTCACTCTCAGCAACAGCTACTGTCATTGTCAAACTTGTGGAGCCCAGAGAGGCTTTTGCAGCTTCTGATGTTAAAAGTGCAACTAAAGTTGACGAGGAGGACAATGTGACATTTTACCTCATGATAACTTTGGGCTCAGTTTCTCTACTTTTTATCATCAGTATCATCGTGCTGATTGCAATGCAGTGCTCCAAATCCACAGACTATACTTCCAAATATCTACAAGAGGCTAATTATGATGGGACACTGTGTCACAGCATCCAGTACAGATCTGGAGACAAACGCTACATGTTAGTTGGACCCAGAATGAGTATAGGATCTACTATAGTCCCTGGCAGCCATGCCAACACACTAGTGCTCCCTGACAGGAGACGTACTTCTGAGGAGGTAAGGAAGATCACCTTATTTCAAGGCAGTTCTGGTATGAATGCTACTGATACATGAGACACAGATCCTATAAATTTAAGTGTCCCAAAAGTACTGAATCACACCACCTAATAGCTGGCTAGAAATGAACCACAGACATAAACGTCATCACTGAGGGAAATGAGGATGTTGTGCGTTGTTATGAGACTGCTGAGTTAAGTTGTTGGTTTATAGGGGGTTGTGTGGTTGGTTCTCACAAAGCACAGAGTGTTAACTGATGACACTTTGGACTGCAGTTAGTATGCTGTGATTGTACTTTAATGCTGCGTTGTCCTCATGTGCTTGATTTGTTCCTTTAATTAGTGTTGAAGCTTTTCCTAACATCTACATAATTTGAGCTTGCACCTGATCCTCCACATCAGATGTAATGTTATCTCAGTACCTAGATATCCATTGAATACAGTCATTTGAAAAGACATGTTACTATTAATCAGAAGAGTGCATCTTGGTACGTGTGTTTTACATACTTGTGTGTATATCTATGTTCTTTTGCTCTATGTGCCTATCTGTTAGGGTTGTTGCATGTGTGTAAAGGGAGTGACTGACTGGCTAACAGAGTTATGTGGGGTCTGTGCTCAATGATGTAGCTGAGGTGATTCAATGGTCCATGAATGGCTGCAGCCATGACAGAGAGAGGGGGGAGAGTGGGAGCCTGCGGCTGGTGTGCAGTGAATCACAATGTACAGCCAGTCAGGTGGGGCTGGGACATTTCGCTTCAGCAGGGATCTTCATTCACTGGAGGACTGCAAAGCCACAAGACATGTATTTTTACTATTTTTCATTTGATCTGACTTAAAAAAAACACTCGACAGTGATATAAAAAAGTGTACACGGTTTACATTTATACACACTGTACACCCTGGCTTCTGCGCAGATGATCCCTTTTGACTGACTGAAAAATAGGTCATATTTTATCACATGTGTGTAGGTCTGAATGCTAGGCTCATGAGCTGCTTCTCTGTTGAACACTGTGTGTTGCCCATAGCAACACACGAGGAGATCCACCTCTCAGAGTCTACTGGTTTCCACAGACTAGCATGTGCTCAGCGGTCTTAGCAACAGCAAGGGAAGAGGATGAAGCAGGGAAGGAGGGGGGGATAGAGAGAGCAGTAGAGGAGGGGGGAGGGGAAGTGGCTTTTGTACAGCTCATCTATGGACATCTCACAATATTTAATGAAAATGGGTTTATTTAGATAGAAACACATGGATTATATCAGAGAAATCGCCATTGTAAATCAGGCAGCAGATGGTACAGATATCGAAGCAATAGTGAAGGCAGAATTGTTGAGCTTCTAATTAGATATTTTATTGTATGGAGATAATCTTTCCTCCCAAACAACTGGGTCAACCTTAGATTTCCTACCTAGAAAATGGCTGTCAGAAAAATGTGTATTTTTAACGGTCATTAAATGTGTCTTTGTTTAAAGCTGATGGGATATTTTGGCTCACTAAGCAGCATGTGAAATAAAGCAGTAAGCCAGAGTGGAGCAGGGACGCAGGAAGAGAAAGGATCAGTTCAGAGAGTCAGGCAGCAGCTCGGCTTCACAAAGAGGAGGATGAACACACTCTCTCTGCACTTCCTCTGTCCACTTTTATTCAGAGCTCTACTAGATAGCACTAACTGCCTGTCTGTGTGTATGTGTGCATATTTTATGTCCACATGTTTGTGTGTGAGATAAAAGTGTGTGAGGCATCATGTGTTTTGCAGTGCTAAGCTGTGCCTGGACAGCAGATGCCCAGAAAAGATTTATTGATGTGATTAAAAATGAGTATATCTCATTAAACCCTAAAAAGTGCACGGTGATGTCAGTGGATCATTTCGGTTGTCACTGTGAGCAGGGAGACTTAGTCGTCTTTTACTGAATTGTATAACTGCACTTCTGTTGCTTTGTCGTGACACTTTTGGGAGAGAGAAACAGATGAGAGTGGAGGAGTGGATGGATTACAGGGAGGGTCATGAGCAGCATTCAGAATGTGAGCACATGGGATGTGCCTCAGTCTGATGAATCAACACATTATGTTTGATTATGCAAATCGTTTTTGCCTTGTAGACATGCAGGTGTCGGCGCAGTCAACACATGTAATTAACTACATTTTTAAACTGTTTGTAATCTGGTGATCTTGATTTTGATATAACACATCACTGTACAATAGGAGGCTGCAAACTTAATGCAGAATTGCTGCGTACTATTGTTCAATACACTTTTGTGTGAATAAACAGTAGTTCCTCAGAGCCTCCTTGCTGGTTGGAGACACCTAACCGTAATAACCTGTGCCAACCTCCGCTCTGCTAATTTAAAAATAACTTTTAAACTATATCATGCCTAGCAACATCAGTGAGGCTGCAGAAAAAGCCTCAAGGTGGCTGTGCATCAAGAGGGCAGATCCATGGTGCAGCATGCTGCTTGGACACAAACCGGGGATTAATCACCCCCAGCTGGGTCGCCCAGGTGAGGGTGTCTGATGATCTAAGACCCGAAACACCCTATGACCCTGGGTTCATCACTGATGATGTGTCCAAGGTGTTTCAAATAACTTACACTTCCTACTTACACTTAAACTGAAGCATTACTGACGTTACATAGCTGTCTTGGTTGCTGCTCATTTAATAACATTGTCCTCTACTGCATTGCATTGTGGGATTTTTATGCCTGCACAGTGTCGAGTGTTTGCATACTGTAGTATTGTTTCATGCCAAGGTTTCAGACATATTATAACATCACACATGCTGTTTTAGCCGACTTAATAGCATGCTAGTATGGAGTTTCGGGCCCAGCCAGTGTCTATGATAGCATACTCCTGCTTCATTTTCACTCTGTGTGCTCTCTTCAGCGGGGGTGTGGCTGCTTGCTCCAGTGGCTTTGTCTGTTTGCTTGGCTGGCTCAGCAGATCTGTGCAATTGTGTTTGCATGCTGAGTGTCTGCACTGAAAATCATTCACAGCGCAATGACCCTTGTTGTTTTGCGTGCCTGTGTATGTTGTCTTTGTTAAGTGGGCGATAGCGTTTTCCTCATTAAACCGTATTCAGTGTTGGAAGGAGAGAGGACAAGGGGAACAAGCTAAATGTCAGAGAAAGAGGAGACACAGCTGTTACAGAGGGACTGTATGTGCTGTCATTTCAGCAGCTTGATAGCATTGGCTTTATTTTATTTGGCTGCTCTTGTGCATCCACACAATACAAAAATGCTGACCTGTTAACTCCCAGGCAAACTCTCCTCTGTGTCCAAGTGTGGGCTTTGCTTTTGAAACTTTTCTGCATCCACCTCCCTATGTAAACTTGCTCTGTTGTATTAGCTCTTTTATATTTCTCTGCCTACAAACTGTACACCCATATTTTTTTGTTAGATACTGCAGTATGAATGTTTCTCTTTCAGACAGCTTTTCTTTCAGTACCCCCTCTTCTACTCTGCCTCTGTCTCTGTTCTGTTTCATGCACTGGCCTGTTTTTCCTTCCTCTATTTTTGCAGCATCCCTCTCTGTCTCCACACCATGTATCTCCTCCTTCCTTAGCCTCCATATTGATATCACTCTCAGCTCCCCCTCCCCCACCCCACTCTTGGCCTCCTTTTCCCGCTTTTATGTCTCTGTCCTTCCTTTCCTCTTTCACATGCCATCCCTTTCTGCCTCCCTATCATTTTCTGTCTTTCTTTCTGTAGTCTATTCCTCCTCTCGTTCTGCCACATGCTTTCTAGCTCAGTGCTGCTGCGCCTCATGCCTGTAGGGTTGCGGCTGTGGATGCCACATGTGCTGTTGTGTGTCAGTAGGGCACATTCTCTCTTATTGCTCCAGCTTTGTTGGAGGATGGCGCAACTCACATCGAGGTCAGCAGCAGTGATGGTAATCTAATTTACACACACAGCAGGGTACAACGCAAACAGCTACTATCTTTATGTTCGCATGTCGCACACACGCGCGCTTGTGCTCAGAGACGCACACATGCAACAACACACTGTACATGCTCACAAATGCCTAATCCACTTTACTGAAAGGCACTTTCACAGAAGAAAAAGGGGGCTGGATGGATAGAAGGAGAGACTCGCAGAGGAAAACAGAGCATAAGAGCAGCATGCTCCTTTGGTGATATATAGTGACTCGCAGAGAGGAAGAAAGATACTTGTGATTGTATCAATCAAAGTGCTAAATATTAGATGTCCTGCCTTGACTGACACAGTACGGACAACAGCTCCCAAACATGCACAATTGACCAAACAATAACACAGGCTGACCCGTGTCACTAAATGTGTAATTGCACAGGTAATACAGCTGTTTAATGGTGTATAATACTAGGATAACTAGTATCTCACTGCTCATTCTGTCCTGCTCAGTACACTGCACACATTAAATGAATGCGTGGCTGCCCTAGCCAAGATGCTATGCAACTTCATATCTGTGTCTTTCTCTTTACTGTCACACTTTGCAAACTTTAAGTCCTTATATGTTCTGTGTCTCTACCATTGTGTGAAACATCTCTTTTCATTTCCACCCCCTGTAATCCTTCCTCTGTTTCATCAGGTCAGTAATTTAAAGTCACTTACTGTGCACTTAAACTCAGTGATCACTGAGATAAACCCTCACACCACTTAGCTACTAGATTATGTTTCTTTCCTCTCTTTTTCCATCTTGTTGTAGTATACAATCGGGGAAAAAATGCAAGCATTCAATTTGTCTAACAAGCACCATGCACGATTTAAAATGTTGATAGAGCTGAAGTGTGGAGGCAGGTAATTATCCACTTATATAATGATCATCAGTTACGTTTCACCCCCTCAGCATGGTATTTAAAAGGAGAACAGGTGAAATTATGTTTAATACTGGGATCACTAAAGCTTCTGTATCCCACAGCTAAGTGTATACATTAAATGAATGCACGGGTGCCAAGATGCTAGTTTTAACAATTTTACTCCATGTGTGGCCTTCTGTCTACTGTTGTGCTTTGCAAACTTAAAGTCTCTATATAATTGATCCTCTGCCTGCCCTCTCTTTGTATGGAACATCCTCGTAATTTCTATAATCTGCTGTAAACCCAAGCTTTTCATGCTTTCCATCAGGTCAGTAACTTAAAGTCACTTACTGTGCACTTGGACTCAGTGATTTCTGAGATAAACCCTCACAACACTTGACAATTAAATAGTGTTGTTTACCTCTCTCTTTCCCATCTTTGTTGCAGTTTCCAATCAGAAAAAATAAAACAATAATCAAGCCAACAAGCACTATGCATGATTTAAAAACTTTGATAAAGCTGAACTGTGGAGGCAGGTACTTAGCCATGAATACAATGGTTATAGAAGAGGTGAACTTCACGCAGCGTAGGCCTGCCACCGACTCCTGCTCTGGCACTGCACAGAAACAGTGTGGAGTGAGGTCTGGCACTGCAACAATACTCACAGCACAGTACTTAAGTAATAGCAATTCGATCTCTCTCTCTATAGCAATGATTTTCAGTTGTGTCCAGTGCTTGTTTATGACATATATTAACATTTAACCATATATACTTGTTCCTGTGCTTGTACTCTCTTTATGTGAAACGTCTATCTTTTAATTTCTCGATTTCCTTTGTACCTTGAGGTCAGTGATGTAAAGTCACTTACTGTCGGAGTCAGTGATCACTGTGATAAGCCCTCCCGCCACTACTTCACTATTAGATTATGTCCTCAGATTATATCCTTTCAGTCTATTTTCTCATTCAATCTGGCTAACAAGCACCATGCATGATTTAAAACTTAAATAGAGCTTAACTACGGAGGCAGGTAATTGGCCATGTATGTAATGTTCATCAGTTGCATTTCACCCCCTCAGCACTATATTTAAAAAGAGAACAGGTGAACGTGGAGCAGCGTAGGCCTGCCACCGACTCCTGCTCTGGCACTACACAGAAACAGTGTGGAGTGAGGCCTGGCATTGCAACAATACTCACAGCACAGTACTTAAATAATGGTGATTAGATCTGTCCTTCTATAGCATGAAAAACTTCATGCTATAATCTCAAGCAGAATTGACTACTGTAAAACCTTGTTCTCAGGCCTTTCAAAGAAATCTTTAAACAAACTAAAGATGATCCAAAATGCAGCAGCTTTTAAGGCTTTTCACTGGCTTCCTGTTCATTTTAGAATTAATTTAAAAATGTTGCTTTTAGTTTTTAAATCTCTTAATGGACTGGCTCTTGACTACATTCCCTCTTGATCACTCAGATCCTCTACTTGAGGTCTATTAAATGCCCCCCACAGTAGAACTAAAAAGTACAGTGATGCTGCACTCTGTGTCGTTGGCCCTCGTCTCTGGAACAGCCTTCCAGAGGACGTCAGACTCTCTGACTCATCAGACACCTTCAAACAAAATCTTAACACCTATCTTTTTAGACTTGGGTTTTGGACTTAATAATAATTCCTCTGCCTGTCCTTTCTTTGCGTGAAACATCTTTCTTTTAATGTCTATCCCCTGTAAATCTTGATTTGCTTTGTTCCACAAGGTCAGTAATTTAAAGTCACTTACACAAGCATTCACCCTGGCTAACAAGCACCAAGCATGATTTAAAAATATGTTAAAGCTGAACAGCAGAGACAGGTAATTAGTCATGTACTTGTATAATGTTCATTAGAAATGTTTCACCCCAACTATATTTAATGAGAGAAAAGGTGAATTTGGAGCATCTAGACCTGCCACTGACTCCTGCTCTGGCACAGCAAACAAATTGTGTTCAGTGGGGTCTGACAGTGCAGCAATACTCATAACACAGTACTTTAAAAATGGCAATTAGACCTGTCTTTCTGGAGCAATGTTTTTCCATATTGTCAGCTGACGTTTTGACATCCATGAACACATAACCATCCTGCTAGTACGCATTTCTGTTTCTGTGTCACTGAGTATTGGTTTTCATCACCAGTTGTGTACAGCTGACAAGGTTAACTGGAGTTATTTTCATTGATAAGCTGATGAAGCTCTGTGAATGTAGGAAGTGACATGGTATATTAAGTTTGATGTTTAGCATTACATCAGCATTGTGTTGGTTAGTAGTTAAATAAACACCTGCGGTTTCAGGTTGTATTGTTCCATATAAACTGCATGCTGTCCAGATGCTGCTGAACAGTCTGTTATCCCAGCTGATGTACTGCCCCTGCTGTGTTTCATGTGCTGATAAGTGTGTTTGTATCAGCTTTTTCTGTTTGCGGACCGTTCGGGTCATTTGGTGCTGGTGAATCAGGAGGTTGTTGTTGTGAATGTCAGCAAGCGCAGGCACTGCTGCAGTGCAGCTTATAGAGTATTTGGTCAATAAGCTGTTTGTACGTCTCTGTGTAGTGCTGTGCTTTGAACGCCGAGTGGCAGACAAGGGTTGGACAATGTGAAATGTCTCTTCTTTATATCAAGTTAGACCAACTGTAAATTACTATTTCTCAGTAGCCTATTACAGCATATATATTTTGTGACTTTAAAGGTACACTTCACCCCTAAAATGACTGACTGTATTTCAATTAGTGATGCTGTATTACCTTGGATTTGTGAAGAAAACTTTGTTTTTCTTGCACGTCTCCACAGAAAACAGTCAACATATTGATTTACTGATTAATCAGGGACCGGGTTAAATAACAGCAGCACTATATCATCCAGTTGTACACTCAGTACTTCCCAAAAACATGCGTTTTTGATAAAACATTATTATCAAAAACTGAAGTGAAAGTGAATCTATGCTCTTCTCAAAGCCAGACTCTAATAGTAAGGGTTTAGGGGAAATGCCATGCGTTAAAGAAGTACTAAGCATATGTCTGGATGAATGAGACTTGAATTATACTGGACAAGTTGTGTGAGAGTTTAAATGGTCCCTAATAAAACGCTATATCTCTATGGTCGTATATTCCGTGGAGGCATGTGAAAATAATGAAGTTTTTGTATTCTTTTACCTTTAACGCATACATATTAAAGTTTGTAATCCTGCCTTTAATATGAATTGATACCAGTATTTATCTAAAGTATGTGACACTGACATGGATTTCAAGCATACAGAAAACAATCTGCTTTCCCTAATAGCGACTGTTTGATAATGACATTATATAAACTAGTAAGAGAACGACATGCAGATGCACTACATTTTTTTGCCTCTGGGTTAACAGGGCAAAAGCAGAGTCAGTGGGCCAAAAATTTCATTGTGGGCTGCATTCACAACTGTGGGCCAAGACTCCCTGGCACGGCTCCTTTCGCTCTTGTCATTTGTCCTAGAACATGACGAGACTGGTTCAGAGCCATTTGAGGCTTTGATGTGAATTGGCTCGGGCTAGTCACCACTCTTAAGTATGTGGGTCAGACCTGGTTCCTCCACGTCGGTACAGAGACATGCTGGTTGTATCTGTGAGCTCGTAAAGCACATCTGACCTGGTTACCTTAATATCAAAGCAAATAGTAAAGATTCTGTAAGATTGTCAGACTGTTTTTCTGTCTCACTGCTGTCTTGCTGATGACTGGTATTGTGTGAGAAGGGCTGACCCTTTCTCCTCTCCACCACTCAGTTATATAAGCCCTCAGTTTCATTACGTCTCAGTCAATTGACTCATGGCTGTGCGGATGAGGCCTATAGGTTGGACTTTGCCACGCTCACTTTAGACTCACTCCACTGCAGCTGAATCAAGGCCTTTCTCCGGGGTGATAACAGGTCTACTTCTAAAAGCATTAACAACATTACACTACTAATAAATCATTTGCACACATTATCTTCATGTGTCATTTTAATTCTGTGCTAGATATGAACTTAGCTCAGGATGCTACATTACGCCGATGTGCTCTCTTGCTTTATTCTTGGATGAATTATTCTCTTGATGTAATAACTCACCAGTAGTGTTAATTTTAAAACAGGTACAGCACTGAACAGCATGTAGGCTTTCCTATATAGCTGTATGATGTAATAATAAGTGCTTAGTGCAGTTAGCCCTGCACTATGTCTATGTAGTCTTTTTTTTTCTGAATCAACAGAGATCAGAACAGATGTAGGTCTGCACTGCACTTGTTTGGCATCGGTGCTCATACAGCCACAACATCTGCTGCTGTGCTTAGGTCATCACTGCATGCCCGGAGGATTGAACTGACTGAGCAGCCAGCGCAAGGCTGCATGCAAGACAGAAACAAGTGAAGACACACTTTAAGGTCAACCTGCTGCAAACCTGAAACACACAGTGCCCTGATATATAGCTTTACGGGATAGAGTTGTGATCTGTGATTGATGGAATGTATGAATGGCTGAGGGAAATCCAGAGTCAGCTGTTCAGACACTGGATGCAGCCTCAGTAAGAGGATTGCCTTCTTACAGCAGTGTTCCTGCACTGCTCACTGCGGGGTAGATCGGGTATAAGGCCACAGTTGCCGTACACTTGTCTGATTAAATACCGTATGTTGTATTCATTTCTGGCCATGCATGGATGGGATCAGATGTTGACCGTTAGATGGATCCAGTCTCTAGCTGCAGGGTTCCTCTTTCCCCCTGCAGCTATTTGCCCCGCCTCGTGCCCCCACTAAGCATCTAGGGTAACTGCTGCGCTTTGTTTTTATTCTTATTTCTTTGAATGTGCCTGGTTGGGTATTCACAACTTATAAAGTTGTATAGTAAAGCTTACATGCGTTTATGGCTTCTTTATTTTATCCACAACACAGTATTAATAACTTGTCTTTTTCTCAGAATACATTTTTTAACATGGTTAGCAAGCAGAGCTTCACCAGAGGACAGTTACGGGCTATTTTTCTATGATTTATGTTTTATGTTATGATTTTATTTTTCTTAAAGAAAAACTATGCAGGATATTCCTTGAAAAAGATGTATAGACTTATACAGAAGTAATCCCTCTCAGTTACAACTTATGACCCCCTACAAGTGTGTGGCGGTGTATTTTTCTCTGCTCTCTGCCTGTAATTTCTAATTTCCTTCTCATTTCCTGTATTCAGTATGTTTGTGTGCGTGCACTCCTTGACTGCTCAGGTCAGGTTGGGGCTTTATAAAAAGGTAGTGACCAGGTGCCAGACCATAAGCAGCAGGCATTTAAGAGACACAGTGCACAAAAAGCAATATAGTGAGGCAAAACACCAGATGAGGGTGAATCTGGGGTTGGCTTTCACTTTCACTTTTGCTGGCAAGCATGTTACAAACTGTAACAGGCAATCCTGCACAGTAAATTTTAAAAGTACATCAGTGATACATTATTAAATAAAACATCCTTTCCTTGTAAAACAGGGAGATGTGGTCAGTATTGTATTAACAGAAATATCATTCATTGATCGGTGGTCTTCCAGGGCTGCAAAGTGAGTCATTCGGCTGATGTCAAGTGTGTGTGTGATCACATGACATTGATATGGTGATGTAGCGACAGAGAGAAAGCCTGTGTTTTTTTAAACACTGATAAAAGCTACAGGCTGAAACGTCTTATCAGTTTTCCTATTTTTCTTATTCTTATTTTTTTAAATGGTTTGAACGTCATTGGCTCCTGCTGGTCATCTATTTGAGTGTGAAGCAGTGAGCTGTTCAGTACAGTGGGTGAGTCATCTCATCCCACATGTAGCTTTTCATTTCGTGAAGTTGGTCTGCTGTGTTTATTTTTAGGTGAACCATCTGTCATGAGAAAAAAAATGAAATCAGGAACTTTGGCATTTAGGGTTGGTACTATTATTCTAACATGAGATTAGGGAGATCTGGGAATGCAATGCCCTGTAGCCACACACACTCTCGAGTTGTGTACCATGTGTGTTTACATGTGTGTCGGTTGCTAAATGTTCTTCTGTGTTTCCCGCCATTTTATCCAGTGGGTGCAGTGTATGAATAAAACAATGAGACATGGGTGTGGAATATGAGTGTTAATGCTGTAAGCCTGACTCATATCCCACTCTCTCCTCCCACCGACTGCCTCCCTCGCTCCCTCTTCCCCTGCCTTTGTTCTCGCTATCACTACCCCACTTTCCTCCAGCCTGGTGTGTTTCCCTTCTCATTTTCACCTTTTACTGGTTTCATTTCAGTTGCTTGTTTCTTCAGTCCACTTCTTTGTTTTCATATCTCTCCTTGAATCTCATTTTAACACAAAGCATCTCTGATTTTCTTCATCTCTCTCCTCCACCTCCGCATCCTGATTTCCTCTCACTGGTACTCTCTCTTATGCCCCCTCCTGTCTCTACATGTAACTACAAGCTGATAGAAAATGGCTGACACCTTTTGGAGGCTGTTACTCTCTCCTTCGCTCACTCTCGCCTCTCTTTTGTATTTAAGTGTGTTGTTCTTAGTTTGGTGGCTACTTTCTATGGGAAAACATAGCTTTATCCACTCCATCATGCTCCCTCCTTCCTCCTCTCTCTGTCTGACCACAGACACAGCCTCTCCTCTCCACGCCACCTCCTCCCTCTGTAGAAACTGGAGCTGTGAATAGAGCTGAATATGTCAGAGCACCTTTCTCTCAGCCTTATGATTGCAGCAAACACAGAGAGATAGCACGCACTAGCAAACCTTAGTCTGGCTCTTCACAGCCTCAGGCCTTGAGCTAGAGGCAAAAAAATCTCAACCTATCCTCTGTTACTGTGTGTGTCCTGTGCATGAACCCAGAGAGACTATTTCGACTATTTGTTGTTGAACTGAGTTGGCTTGAATGATTGTGAATAGTTCCTTCATATGCAGTGTCAGACCTGTCAGACACACTGACAAGGCATGTTTTTATATTTATTAATATTCTCAAAACAGGCTTTTTGGCTCGTACTTTAACGCTCCTATTTTCCTTACAAATGTGGCTACATGCTTTCACACTTTTCCATTTTTTAACATATATAACTGGCTGTAGGAAAACCATCCTGATGCAAGTTCATTTGACTGGGTTTGTGTCGGTGTGTGTATCCACAGTGAAAGATGAACGTCTTTCTGATTCCATGATTATTTCACCAAATTTTATTTTATGTTGGTGTATAAGCAGCCTGTCTCTCAAATGCTTGCTCTAGTGTCTGTGTGACTGCAGATGAGGACCAGTGGCTTCATTTGGTCTGCCTGCTGCGTGTCCGCTCTGTAAACAATAAGGTTTAAAAATCCCTTAAGCGTTGTCACTGCCTTCCGCCAGGTTTTCACTGATGCAAAACAATACCTCATTGCATGCTGTGCCTGTGTGAACGCGTCTGGGAGCCTGTTGGTTAGTATTTGTCATGGGTTTTCAAAGCTTGGTAATCAAACACGGTTTTAATGATAATTAAAATCTGAAATGGTAATACTAACCATGGGGAATTTTATCATAGTTTATTGTGAACCCAGTAACAGATGAGACAAATTTATTTTAAAAAGGTAATTTATTTAAGATGTGGCTGATTGTGTTTTAGTACCATGGCTCGATATACTGCCCCTCACCTCTGTTGATTTGATTCTATGCTCTACGCAATCAGCAATTAGGATCAACTTGCACCATATGTACATGTTGTTCTGTGTTGTTAACTGACTCTTTATTGACAGAGCTCATTTCATCATGTCTCATTAAAGGATGAAGCTCTGCTGCTTCCTGGTATCTGCTCTGGGCCTGATGTTGTTGCTTCAGTTTGTGTGTGTGTATGCGAGGGCTACACTGTTAATGATCATGATTACCACTGACAATTACAATTTGTGTGCAAGAAACAGTAACAGAACTGCAGTACATAAATGTTGCTTTTTGATAAATAATTAGTGCTTTATGAGTTTGGGGCTCAAGCACAATCCTGTAGCCATCTTTACAAAAATTAAAATTTGTAACTATGTGATTTAAGCTCAGGTAGGGGCATGATGTTTTTGTGTAACTAAAAAAAACTCATTTACAGATGCAGGAGAATTTTACTTTCAGATGTGGACTTTTCCTGCATTTTAACATTAGCTTTGGTCATATTTTACTTTCACTGAAAAAAAAAAATATAAAAATGATGATGATGTGATTTTTGTTGGACTCTGTACGAAACAAGCATGTCCCCTTACTTTTGGGATATGATTTGCATCTCGCCACAAGCCGTCATTTATAATAGTATGTTGTGACAATACCTTTAAAAAAAATGCAGCTCCTGCGATTTGGATACTGCTCTTGGCCATAATGCAATTTTGATAATGTCAAAATTAATTGTGCAGCCCAACATGTGACACATTCAGAGACTGTGATTAGCCATGCATGTCACACTTCCACTATCAGGTTAACCACAGATATATCAAATGCAAAACGTAATGTGTAATTTTACAGCATTGTATGGCTCTTCACAGTGGTGACGAGACATTATGATGTACTTATAGTGGCAATCAGTTGTGAGTCTGTCTGAGTCTGTGCCTCTTATCTCTTGTAGCTCTTGACCAACAGTCCAGGGGCCAGATGCATAAACGATGTGTGTGCACAAAAAAGGTGTACCGCTTTTCCCACACATTATAAAGTAGTGAGAATGTGTGCACCTCTTGCATTCTTTAGACCAGGTGCACACACGGTTTTAGCTGAGATAGCTGAGGGTGATATGATGAGGGGGAGACTGAATATAAGTTGAGATGGGTCACATGGGTCTTGTTATTTTTGCAGGCTACACAGTGCTCTGTAAAATGTTATTTAAAGGTGCATTTATAAAGTTCATTTTGAATTTCTAATGAGTGATTAATTTCATCATTTTTATTTACATTCAGCTCCTTGTTAATGATTGTTGGTTTAATCCTGAATGTGGAGCATTTTGCAAAGTCAGTTTCAACATGAGCACTATAAATGGATCATTGATCATCCCTCTGACGTTTAATAATAATGATGATTGAGATTTTCCTGTGATGACGGTTTGCAGAAATGCCTCAGTGCCTCACTGTTAGTGTGTCACATCATATGTCGCTGTGTTTCATCTGATGGTTTAGATATCAGCAGGGTTTAACAGCAGATAACAAGATCAGATGTTACATGATACATCAAATAGAAAAAAAACTAAAATATTTCATGCTCATCCAAAACTAAATCGTCCGGAGTCGAGACTGGGCTAGATAATCTATGCATCACATTACAGTTAATGAAGTGAAAATCTGTTTAATGTGAGTAGAGGAGCAAAACTGAGTATGCAGAGACAACAAAGCCGTTAAAAAACATGATACCAAAATAACAAGGAGTTCAGTCTGCTTGTTTACAGACTACTGTAAACGGGGTCTTTGCGATAAGACTGGAGTATAATTGTTCCCTAAGCCCTTGTTTACTCCCAAATGCTCGTCTTAATCCTGATTCACTTTGCTTTGTCCTCTAACTGAGAACTAGAGTAGTGAGCCGTGTTGATGGTGCTTCTTAGGGAGCAAAGATATAAAGAAGAATGTAATATAAGAAGAAGTATACTCAGTGACCAGTGAAACAGATATACACATACAATGAAATGCATCCTCCTGCCGTAAATATTACCTTCATGAAGCTGATAAATCAGATCTCCCTGTACTGTATGGCAAGTAAAATCATAAAACGCTGGTGTTCTTCCAGGTGTTATAAATAGGAAACTCCTGTCAGAGCCTTCTCTCTATTCTGCCACTGCTGTCAGTATTCCCAGTTGGCCTGGATTAAGTTTTCAGCAAAGTGTGTAAAGTAATAATTCTACTATGTTGCTCCTCTAATGCGATTAGGTGGAATCATCTTAATGATGCCATGAAGAGTAGCTCTGAAAAGGCAGCAGCACCGACAGAAAGCACGGATGCCACTCACCCTTAAATTCCAGACTACAATGTCCAGGCTGTGTTTTATTTATTTTTTATTGTTGTTGTGTGTTTGCCTCAGCCTGTTCTGTGTTAATGTGGTTAAAATCAGGAGAGATTATAAACCCTTATTTCTCCATATGTCTGTAACCATCTTTGTCGCCTGTTCGATTAATTTATGCTGCTTTGTGTTTTGCATTTGTTGTATGATTTATTGTCAGTGGCAGCCCCAGACTGAGGGGTGTTGATTTTAATGTCATGGTCTTTTGGAGGCTGCAGTTTTTGGTGCTGTTGAATTCTATTGCATTTAACTAACAGGCATTTCTAATGCTAACTCTTACCACAAATAGAATGGACAAAATATTAGAAATGCCTCAGAATTACACAGTATAGTCCAACACAGGGGTGTCAAACTCATTTTAGTTCACGGCCACAAACAGCCCAATTTAATCTCAAGTGGGCCGGACCAGTAAAACCATTACATAATAATCTATAAATAACAATCCCTTCAAGTTTTCCCCCTTTTTTTTAGTGTAAAGAGGCACATTCTGATAAAGATAATCTGTTTACAAAACAAGTTATGAACAGCCTGTGATATCCTTAGAAAAATATGTGCAAATACAACAGGATGTCTCAGTTTTTCCACATTTAGTCTACTTCTCACTTTCATTACATGTGCAATTTTTTCATCATTTCCCACTACCACTAAAGTGGAAGCTATTGACGAAACATGTTAAGTTACCCCCTGCCTTACAAACCATTTACAATCTTTCATCTGTGCCTTTGCAACAGGTTTCCACCCATACTGTTGTTGGTTGACAAAATTCTGCACAATGTTCAGTATCTTTAAACATGACCTCTGTGAGTATTTATTGTTATTTCAGAGAACTGTATTCTGGTCAGGGTGGAAAAGCCTCTGAGGTTGCATTTTACATGACGTATCTGCTCATTGTATAACCTGCTCCTGAAACCTGGCACCGCTTAGCCATCACAAGTGCATCAATATTAGGTGTGCAATGTCATCCAGTGAGCCAGAGGCCATATGTTTGACACTCCTGGTCCAACACAAATTACAGCATCAAAAAGACCACTGAGATAGAGCAGCACTTCTCTAAACATATTGGCCAAAGCTGAAGATTATAACCATCATGAAGGCAGGATTTATTGCCGGGCTGTTACATCAGTGTGTTAGATTTAGGCAGGTGTACCTGACAAACTGGCAGTGGGCTTTTTTCACAGAAGACAGTTTGACTTGTCACTGTAGGAAAAGCACAGGTGTAAATAATAAAATGACTGATGGCTAAATTCCATTTAGCTGCTTTGATTTAAGGGCCCTGGTGTCCTGAATGCTGGCTCACTGTCACTCTCACTGCAGCACTTTAATAGAACACAGCCATTGTTAGTGTTATTAGTCACATCTGTGCTTTTCCGACTATGACACATAAAAACATGTCTGCTGTGAAAGAGGTCCAATGAGGTCCAATCAACCCCTTTACCTCGCTCTTTACAACACAAACCAACCAACATACCACATCCACACAAGCTAAAATGCACACTCATGGTGCACTTAACATCCTCACCACATTATAAGAAGCTTCACATGCCGGAGCAGTGTCCATGTAGCTGTTTAAGTTTTGATGCTGATGAGAGTGGAAGATGGTGTTTGCTATTCTCGGAGAGCGGCAGCAACGGAGCCGGAGCTTAAATGATTTGTAGGCAAGTCATTATTTTATAAATAGTTATCTTCATTTTCTGTGGAAAGTGGAGCAACCTCACAAAACCATTTCAGCAGTTCCCAACATCAGATCCTCTGCAGGCCAGCACTCTCCTCTATTATTCAGACCTTCTTTTTTTTTTCTTTTTTTTTTTGAGGAAATGGGCCAAGCCCTGGCGCAGCAGGCCTGCACCTGCAGTGCACTTTACATGCAGCACTGCCTGCTGCATATTCAGGACTGCATGACTGATAAGAAACTAAAAATAGACATTACCCAATGCTACATTGATATATATACACAGATATAAGCTGCTGATGCATGGGAAATATAAATGGGACACCAAAGTGTGGATAAAGTATGCTTCCCAGTTGCTGTTACGTAATTGCCCTTAATATGTCAATGATGTAAACTATATGCAACCATATTCTGCATAATCTTCATCTGTGGCTGGTGGAATTATCTCTCCATCTTCCCCTCTTTGTTTCAATATGTATCAGGCTGAATAGGAATGAGCAGGTATTGAGATACATTCACATCTCCTCACCATCTGTGAGAGTTGACATTTTAATATCCGCAGGCAGCGTAAATGTGTGGCAGACACCATGACTGCTAGTGTATCTGTACCACTGATACAATTTTTGGAGTGTGTGAGCATGCTAATCGAATTTAAGACTTTATAGCATTGCCTGCCTCTGACATCAGTGTGTGTCTGTGTGTGCATGTGGAAACTGAGAACAAAGACGAGGGTGAAAAAGCTCCCCCTTGTGGCAAAAAATGGGAACGACACGCCACTTCTTTGTGCCTTATGTGTGTCTGTGTGTCAATACATTCAATTATTTAGCATGTTGCCACTCTGTGTGTGGCAGTGTATTGGCTGGTATTGTTATTGAGTTTGTGTGTCAGTATTGATCCATGGATAGCAGGTCCTGTCCCATTTTATATTCTGATTAAAGTCAAACACAGTCCATGCCCTCTTCCCCAGTGAACTGGTTGATTGACAAATCTGGGTTATCCATGGCTGACTATAAAGCTAGATTTATTCCTAATCCCACGAAAATTGTTTGGTTCAGACTGTTCCTGTGTGTGACAGAGAAAGACTGTATGGGGAGGGTGTGTGTGTTCTGTGACAGTAAATGTTTAAATAAATGGGTGAATGTGCACAATGTGGAAAATATATGTAGTTCAGTCAAACATAACCCGTGTTTTTTACTTTGTATGGTTGTTGTTAGGGAAAAATAAACGTCCTGTCCTTGGCATATGTACTAAGTGCTCATAAAGAGGGGTGTGAAGGAGAGGGGGTGCAGGGAGGGGCACTGACGGGGGCTGCATCTGCGTCACCATGGATACAAGAGGGGAGATAGTGAATCTATTATGGGTGCACCCTGTGAAAGCAGAGATCTATCAGACACTGCCTTTGTCTCCAGGCGCAATGTTGAGCCAATCAGAGAGTCCACTACGGTCACATTGATTCTAGCTGACCAATCAGATTTCCAGACTACCTTTCTTCTTACCAAAGCTTGTAGTACATCCTGTTTTATTGACAGTTTTGATTAATGGGCTGTTGTTGCAAAGTAAACCATGACTGCGCCTCCACTTTCACAGTCTGTTTGCTGGAGTAGATGTTTTTAAAATGTATTTTTCAAAGAACACATCCTCATTTAAGATACAATTAGCTGTATATGAATGGAATTCATGCACACACACACATATGGCTTCTCCTTTTGCTTGTCCCTCTCACCATTTCTATTTCTCGCTCTCACACCTCTCTTACGCACACAGGCACATGCAAACCACACAAACCCTGATGATTCGTCCCTGCAGTTTAACTCCACACAGACACACTGTGATTCATGCTTTAAATATGCTTACTACTAATTACTGTAGATTCACCAGAGCAGGTTCAATAACACAGCCTGTCTCTGTTGACTTTGTGTAGTGACTAAAATTGTAAAATTGGGCCCTTTACACTACAGATCATCTGTAACCTGACACAATTTATGAATGATCTTATATTTAGTGGGAGAGGTGGTGAGTGGTGGTCCATCAAGGCTTAAAATTAAGTATAAACATTTGTAAAATTATAAAGAAACACAAAGTAC
Source organism: Epinephelus moara (assembly GCF_006386435.1). Taxonomy (NCBI): domain Eukaryota; kingdom Metazoa; phylum Chordata; class Actinopteri; order Perciformes; family Serranidae; genus Epinephelus; species Epinephelus moara. The sequence goes on from NC_065509.1 coordinate 22,325,784, forward strand.
AGTGCTGAGTTAAAAACTAAACTCTACGCTCCCATCTCTCGGTTAACGACAGCTTACGACAACAACAAATATAACAGTCACTTTCACAACAACAGCATGCTGTTTCTCCTGCCTGTTGTTTTACACTAGAGTAACTAATTATGTGATTTTTGGGCATTGTGCCATTACTTTCCAAATGAGTGAACACTGTGTTGGTGTGCCTCTATCTCAAGGGTATATGCATGTGTGTGTTTGGGCATGCTCCATATTGCTGTGTCCCGGTTTTCATCTTGTTCCGGCTCATGTTTGCCCCGGACCCGCCCCTGTCCTACTTACTCCACAAACCAGTGAAGGCGAGCGCAGATTTGGGAATAAATGATTAAGTGGTAGTTGGATTAAATACTAGGAGCGATTCATCTTCCACCTACCTCCCTCTCTCTCTCTCTCTTCTTATCTATCTACTGTATTACAGACACTGTTACGGATGATATCTTTGTGTAGCTGTTTATGTGGGGCTGTTGGCAGTCTGGTCGTCTAGTAAGCGTATTCTATAGGGTAATATTTGTGTCTGTGTACAGCTGGGGATCCTGAATTAAAGTACAAAGTCTCAAAGAAACATTTTTAAAATATTAGTGTCGTGTGGTAGCTGGGAAGGTAATTCTCCCATTCAGAAAATGTCCTCTTATGGGAAAGCAAGAACATCCCTTACACCCACCTCTATTTTTAGACATCTTTATTTTCCAAGTGTCATTTCCCTTCCTCCCTCATTTTTTTCCCTTCATTTGGGTTTCTCCCCTATGTCCTGTTTCTATGAAATTATGCCAGTCTTGTTACCTCTTTATCTCCATCCATCCCCTCTGCTTTATCAAAGAATTTAAGTCATTAGTGTACTGCTGCAGTTGGGTGTGGTTCAAGTCTCACTGTTTCTAATACATCACAGATGTTTAAAAGAGAATGAACTGAGAATTTGACCTGTGAATTAGGCTTAGCACCTCCGGACTAGGGCTGCAACTTACATTTATTTTCATTGTACATTAACCTGTCAGTTATTTTCTTGATTTATCAATTAAGTTTTTGGCCCATAAATTGTCACAAAATGATTGTAGGAGCTAAAATGATTGTTTGCAAACTCTAAATATTGTGTCTCCAAAAGCCCAGAATGATGTCCTAAAATGTCTTGCTTTGTCAATAATACAAAGATATTCAGTTTACCAACATAGAGTAAATAGTAAGTAGTAAATACATCAGAAAATATTTACATTTAATAAGCTGGAATCAGAAATTTTCAACTTATCTTTTCTTAAAAATTTAACTAAACTGATGAATTGAGTAACAAATCAGTTGACGATTAATTTAATTGTTGATAACTAATTGATTAATCATTGCAGCTTTACTCAGGACACACAAAAACCCCCCAAAACAAATAGATCTGAACAAAAAGCATGATATAATACTGGAGGGTTGGTACTGAGTAAAGAAAGAAACATGCACAGGGGGTAGGTTGCCCCCTTGTGCTGTAATGAGCTCTACGCCACTCAAAAACAGCACAGTGACATCAGTATCTCGTCACATGAAGCAGGATGTTAAATGCGGACTGAAGGAGTGGGGGTGGTCCCCAGAGTCCTGGCCCAGAGAGGGCGCAGTGGGTTGGGCATGGCTGAATGCAAAGGTCAGGCTCTCTGTGAGGCCGTGGGGGGTGGAAAGAGAAGCAGGCGCTGCCGCTAAAGTGAATCCGTCATAGCGAATATGCTGCTGCAGTGCTGCATTATCAATGCATGAGCAGCCCTACTGCAACAGTGGACACGGGTGTGGTACACACGGGCGCGAGGTTTGTGTGTGTTTGTGTCACAGTGATGTGATTCATTGAAAGGGTTACGTTGAAGTGAACAGTAGAGGATAAAAATGTGGACGTCTATTATTATTTTACTTTTTATACCATCTTGTGCTTTTTGAAAAATACACCCATATGCTCCTACATTTGTGAGGGTGTGTGTGTGTGTGTTTGTGCACACATGCATCGTGTCTGTGCCTGAGATGGCGTTGCTATGGAGACAAGAGAGCTGTGCAGAAGGAGAGAGGAAAGGCGGGGGGAGACTCGCCTTGGAGCGTGTTCAGATAGCACCCTTCCCCCATCTACTCACACACAGATGAACAGTACAGCACACACCCTTATAACACACACTCACTCACAAGCACACACACAGCTGATGGCTATGTAAAGGACTATCATGAAATTATAAGTATGGAGCAGATATAGAAGCTAATTTGGTGACTGTATGTGGTGGTAGCCCTTTAATAATGCAGTGAACACGCCTAAAAAACTGCTGTGGACTGCTTCCGCCCATGCCGCCCCTCCCCTACCGCTCACCTACCGCCCGCTGCTTCCTCTGCCCCTTTGATCACACTGCTCTTGGTGCTGCCCACTGTTTCTCCTTTTGCTTCATCACGTGATTAAACCACAGACAGAGAAGCAGGTTAACAGGCACAAATGTATTTAACCACTGCATTTATTATGCACAGCCCGCTGTGATCAGGGAGTAAATACTGTGTATTTTTCTTAACCACCGTGTAGTCACAATTAATTATTCAACAGATTCGATTATCATATCCTCAGGAAATTTGACTTTCATCAATGCATGGAGAGTTCATAAATAAAAACTTAAATGTCTTCATAGGGACGTGGTTAATTTAATCAACTGAAACTTTATCAATTAAAGCAACACACACGTGTGTACTTGTATGTGTGTTATGGTTAATTGTTTCTGCGTTAGTGTATATGGAGCTATTAATGGAATAATTGACCCTTTTCCAGATGCTTCCCAAAGGAGCTGTATCTGGCACTGGAAGAGGAGGTGAAGTGCGTTCAGCATCTTAAAGCCATGTCTCCATCTCCATGACACAATCAGTGTGTCCTCCACATGGCCTAGTGGGCATGCTCAGATGCAGGCCATTACTTTGCTCTCAGTTTGGATTCAGTACTACAGCCTGGTGTTATCACAAATATCAGTTTATTGCTAAATACTGATTCTGAATACGTGAAATGTTTTCAGTACTCACCGCAGTATCAGTGCACTGATACCAGCTGTGCTTTACCACAGTCTATGGCTACTGTTCTCTGCTGCTAACCAAGAAAAGAAAGGTTGTTGTTATCCTGTTGTAGCCATGTTTATGTATCTTTTAATCAAATATTAAATTGTATGCCCTCAGGGTTGGATTCTCTCCATGGTATTTAAAGTCAGTATTTTCCAAGGTATTGTATCAAACTTAGAAATTCCAGTATTGTGACAGCCTCTGATATAATTCATGAACTGTGTGTGGTAAATGCAGTACTATGTTTTGCTTGTGTGATGTAAATGTAGACACTCTTGTAGCTGTTTATAATTTCTTGGAAGGGTGTGACTGGCAGCAGGACAAGTACTTTGACACACATTTAAAATGCTTGTTCACATTCAGCCTACAAAGCAAGGTCACAGTGTCAGCAGAAATCCCTGATACAATAAAGATAAATTCTCTTTCCAGTGCTGAGTTAAATGTAGCGTCAGTGGTCCATGTGTGTCATGCTGATTTTTATGAGTGCGATAATCCAGATTGAAGTCCTGTGAGGTCAGGGCAGTACAGACAGTGACCTACAAATAAACTATGAATCATTGAATTTCATCACAGGCTGTCTTGGTCTGATGGGCCATGTGGTGTTTGTATGTATTTGTGTGTGTGTGTGTGTGTGTGTGTGTGTGTGCTTGTATGTATGTAAATAACCTGAAATCTGTGTCCCTGTATACAGTACATGCTATATTCTCCTTCCATACATTAGGGAAATTGAGCACACAGGACATTCTTTGAGAGCTATTATTATTATTGCATTTTTGGGGTTAACGGATAACTGCGGCTCAGTGTGTGATGGTTATTAATATTTTCAAATCAAATCATGTTTCCTACAGAATGGAAATAGGACAGGAGTTTCTGAACCCGGGGCTTAATCCTGGGATTACAAACGAGGGAATGTTCAAAAGCTCATGACTACTGTCTCTGTGGAAATGTGGAGAAATGCTGAAATACACCGAAATGCACCACGGCACACGATGTGCGTGCAGGAGAACAATAAGGTCCAATTAACATTATTTATTACCCTCAAGGTTGAGGATGGATACAAGAGGAAGAGAGTGATGTGGACTACAATTTCTGGCCAGTGTTCAACCTTATGTTGCAGCTGTGCAAATGTAGTTTGCTATGTCTGAAATAATTATTTACACACACAGGTGGTAATGTGATAACAAAAAAGGGCATGAATGGAAGATGGAAGCCTTAATTATTTGGCAAAGACTGGCTGACAGTTTTTAACAGAGGACTAAGGTGTGAAATTGCCTCCAGAGCAGGATAAATCTAATTTATTGGGATGTTTTCTGGTACCCATGGAAACCCAGTGTCATTATTTCACCAAAAGTGGCTGTAACATTTACTGACATAGTTTACTCCACATGTTTGCAAATTGCAGCCTAAATTAAATAAATGGAAGTGTGGTGGAAACGTGGAAGGTGATGTGGAGTGTGTGTGTGTGTGTGTGTGTGTGTTTAGGGGGTTACACCATGTCTAAATATATGAAAGACAGCTCTCACACATCAGGACAGGCACAACAGCTCTTGTGCGCTGTCCATGGTGCTGAAATATAATTTTAAGCTCTCCTACTTGAGTTAGGTTATTCAGCAGCACATAGTTATCAATATTTGATAGTGTGACGTAATGGCTGCTTCAGAGGAGGCAACATTACATTTCCACTGCTCCCTGTATGTCGTCTATTTCACCACGTGGCGCCACTGTTGATCCATCAGAGACAGCGCTACTCTCTAAATACAACTAGGCCCCTCCCGTTTTAAGGCGACTGGGACATTTCTCTAGTCTTTGTTACAGAGGGAGGACGGTGGAACAACACAGCATTTTTCAATCATATCTAGAGCTCATCTCGGCTGATATTTGGGAGTCACACTGGGAGTCATATTCATGCTTTGCTCATATTGGACAGAAATATGTCTTCGCCTTGTCGATGGAGCTATTTCGGGATATATCTTGTGCTCTTTCTGCTCTATTGTTTCTGGGAAACGGTGTCTGGGCAGCTCTCTTATTCCGTCTCAGAGGAGGTAACCCCGGAGACTGCTGTTGGAAATATCGCTAAGGACCTAAACCTTAATTCACGGGATTTGGAGTCGCGTATGTTTCAAATTGTCACTGGATCAAAGAGGAAATTCTTCGAGGTAAATCTAAAGACTGGTGTTCTGTATGTCCGTGAGAGAATAGACAGAGAGGAGCTTTGCGCAGAGGAACTTAAATGCTCAGTGAGTGTAGAAGCCGTCATAAATAACCCTTTAAAGCTTTACCGTATCGACGTAGACATTTTAGATGTGAATGACAATGCCCCGTTGTTTTCGAGCAAATTGCAGAATCTGTACATCGCGGAGAGTACTTTACCAGGAGTGAAATTCGCATTATCTGAAGCAAGTGATGTAGATGTGGGGAGAAACGGTGTCAGTACTTACAAACTAAGCCAAAATGAGCATTTCTCTTTGGCTGTGCACAAAGCAGGAGACAGTGTGTCTGCTGAGTTGGTGCTGCAGAAAGCTTTAGACCGAGAGAAGCAGCCTGTCATCACCATGAAACTGACCGCTGTAGATGGAGGGAATCCTCCGAAATCAGGCACATCACAGCTCGTTATTAATGTTTTAGACATTAATGATAACATTCCGATATTCAGCGAGACGTTATATAAGACGAAAATCCCCGAAAACGCGCCGCTGGGTACAATAGTGATCACTGTGAACGCTACAGATGCAGATGAGGGCCTGAACAGTGAGATTGTATATTCACTGAGAAGCAAAGATCAAGATCATGTGCTTGATATCTTTGAAATTGAAAGTCAAACGGGTGTCATCAAGGTGAAAGGCAATGTAGACTTTGAGGAAAAAAAGGCTTTTGAGATACGTGTAGAGGCCAGTGATAAAGGGCAGCCTCCCATGTCTGCTCATTGTAAAGTGCTGGTAGAAGTGGTGGACGTAAATGATAATGCTCCTGAGATCACGGTGACGTCACTACATACCACAGTGAAAGAGGACGCTGATGTAGGCACCGTAGTTGCTCTAGTGTCAGTCCTGGATAAGGATGGTGGGAAAAACGGTGATGTGAAAATTCAAATTAAAAATGAGGTTCCGCTCAAACTCGAAACAAACTACAAAAATTATTATTCTTTGATAGTTGACGGACCCCTGGACAGAGAGAGGGTCTCTAATTATAATGTCACCATAATCGCCACTGACAGTGGAACCCCCTCACTCTCCGGCACCAGTGTGCTGTCTATACACGTTTCTGATGTTAATGATAACCCACCGCTGTTCCCAGAGCCGCAGATTAATGTATATGTGAAAGAAAACAGTCCAGTGGGAGCAATTATTAAAACTGTTTCTGCAATTGATGCTGACGTTGACCAGAACAGTCAGGTGAGCTATTCAGTTTTACAAAGTAACAGTAACTCACTGCCGTTATCTACAATGGTGAACATCAACTCAGAGACTGGAGATATAGTCAGCCTGCAGTCTTTTAACTATGAGGAGTTGAAAACGTTTCAGTTTAAAGTTCAGGCCACAGACTCTGGTGTTCCTCCGCTCAGCAGCAACGTGACTGTCAACGTTTTAATCCTGGATGAAAATGACAATAATCCAACAATTCTCGCGCCATATTCTGAGCACGGCTCCGTTAACAGTGAGAGCATCCCCTATTCTGCTGAAGCGGGATACTTTGTGGCAAAGATCAGGGCTGTAGACGCAGACTCTGGATACAATGCGCTGCTCTCTTATCACCTCTCTGAGCCCAAAGGAAACAACCTCTTCCGCATCGGAACCAGCACCGGAGAAATCAGGACTAAGAGGAGAATGAGTGACAATGACCTGAAAACTCACCCCTTGGTGGTGTTGGTGTCTGATAACGGAGAACCCTCCCTGTCAGCTACTGTGTCTATTGAGGTGGTGGTGGTTGAGAGCACAGCTGACATCCAGACTCAGTTCAGACATGTGCCCATAAAGGACGACAGCTTCTCTGCGCTGAACCTGTATCTGCTGATCGCCATTGTGTCGGTGTCAGTCATCTTTCTGCTCAGCCTCATCAGTTTAATAGCTGTCAAATGCCACAGGACAGACGGCACTTTCAGCAGGTACAGCGCCCCAATGATCACCACCCACCCTGACGGGAGCTGGTCTTACTCCAAAGCTACTCAGCAGTATGACGTGTGTTTCAGCTCAGACACACTCAAGAGTGACGTAGTAGTTTTCCCCGCACCGTTTCCGCCTGTAGATGCTGAGCTGATCAGTATTAATGGAGGAGACACGTTTACCAGAACTCAGACTTTACCTAATAAAGAAAAGGTAAGAAAAATATGGAAAAGTAACATGTTTTATGTGATGTATTATTTTATCCTTCTGGGCTGCGGCTGCGAGCAAGTCGTGTTCTACTTTTCTTAATAAAGTTTAACACTGCAGTATGTATGTCGTTGTCCGTGGTGCTGAAATAAGCGCCAGAGTGTGATGAGTGCTATTGGGAGAGTATATTCACTGCAGTTGTCTCAGTTATTTAAAGCGTGACTATGCTGACTTTCAAAATGTATACATCTACAAAATCAGGTCCCCATTCATTATCAGTGAAGCAGACTTACTTCTCTGGGTCTGGCTTTGATAGAGATTAGCTCATGTTTATAGATGGTGATTGAACTTTCCACGGCCATGGAAATAACATACTGGGATTCTTAATTTAGGTGGTGTTCCCCTTTGAGTCAATTGATAGGTGATGTATATAAGATTTCACCACAATTTAAGAAGGAGTCTCTCTGGATAACTGCATTACCTCAATTCAACTACTTAAAAATAAAATACAGAAATGTACAATAGTTTCTTTATTTCATTTTATCTATTTATTAAATCTTTATCCTGCTTTTCAACTAACACATCTGTGTCCAGATATTTGTGACTTCTTGTTAGCTGTATATTTTATATATTATACTGACTTGAAAGTTCAGAAGAACATATATTTATCTGTTCCTGGTGGTGAATGTAGTTATTTCAAACGACCACACGAGGACATTGTAGACCATCACATTTTGATGCTCCTCTCGGTTGCTTCAGGCTCCTCCCAGATTCAGAGGATGATGATGTTTCTCAGGGCTTTGTTACAAAGAGACGCAGAGAGAGAATGGACCGTGTGGACATCATTATGTCTGTTACACCCTAAAAGGCGAGGAAACTGGATTCTGGGACATTGCTTCCACCCTGAATTATTAGACGGGATTTTGAAACTATAATCCATATGCTTTGTTCACGCTGGATAAAAATATGTCGACGCGGTGGATACGGAGTCCGCTGGGGATTTATATAGTCCTTGTTCTTTTGGATTGCTGCTGGGAAGCGGTGTCCGGACAGCTCTCATACTCTGTATCAGAGGAGGTAAACCCGGGGACTTCTGTGGGAAATCTCGCTAAAGATCTAAACCTTAATGTCCACGACTTAGAGCCTCGTATGTTTCAGATCGTTGCTGGATCAAAGAGGAAATATTTCGATGTAAATCTGAAAACTGGTGTTCTTTATGTGAATGAAAGAATAGACCGTGAGGAGCTTTGTGCGAAGGCGACAAAATGTACTGTCAGTGTAGAGGCCGTGATGAACAACCCGCTGAAGCTTTATCGTTTGGAGGTAAATATAGTCGATATAAATGATAATGCGCCCTTTTTCCCCGAGAAGGTGCAGTCTCTTAACATTGCTGAAAGTACTGTGCCGGGAGGGATATTTGGATTTGACGGGGCATCGGATCTCGATGTTGGAAAGAATAGTGTGAGTACATACAAGCTGAGTCCAAATGATTATTTTTCTCTAGAGGTTCACAAAGGAGCAGAGAGCGTGTCTGCTGAGCTCGTGCTTCAGAAAGCTCTAGACCGAGAAAAACAACATACTGTCAGACTTACGGTGACTGCAGTGGATGGAGGAAATCCACCCAAATCAGGAACGTCTCAGATTATTATAAATGTTTTAGACAACAACGACAATGCTCCGGTTTTCAGCAGCTCTTTATATAAGGCTCGCATTTCTGAGAATTTAGCAACAGGAAAAACTGTTATAGTTCTGAATGCGACCGACGCAGATGAGGGATTGAATGCTGAAATAGAATATTCACTAAGAAATAAAGGACAGGATCACATTTTAGATTTATTTGAAATTAATTCTAAAACAGGTGCAATTTTAATCAGAGGTCAGATCGACTATGAAGAACACCAAGCTTTTGAGATTCGTGCACAGGCCAGTGACAAAGGGCAGCCTCCAATGTCTGCAGATTGTAAAGTGCTGGTAGAAGTGGTGGATCTAAATGACAACGCTCCTGAGATCACAGTGACGTCACTGCTAAACACAGTGAAGGAGGACGCAGAAGTAGGTACTGCTATAGCACTTGTGTCTGTACTGGATAAAGATGGGGGTAAAAACGGTGTAGTAAAAGCTGTCATTGCAAATGATGTTCCCTTTAAATTGGAGACAAATTATAAAAATTATTATTCGTTAGTAGTTGATGGTCCGCTCGACAGAGAGACTGTGGCGGAGTACAATGTCACCATCGTAGCGACTGATGAAGGGACTCCACCTCTCTCCAGCACCAACATAGTAACAGTTCATGTTTCTGATGTCAATGATAACCCGCCTCGCTTCTCAGAGCCGCAGATTAATGTTTATGTTAAAGAGAACAGTCCAGTAGGAGCAGTTATTAAAACTGTGACTGCAGCTGATGCTGATATCAATCAGAATGGTCAGGTGAGCTATTCTTTTCTACAAAGTAACAGTAACTCACTGCCTTTATCTACAATGGTAAACATCAACTCAGAGACTGGAGATATAGTCAGCCTGCAGTCTTTTAACTATGAGGAGCTGAAAACGTTTCAGTTTAAAGTTCAAGCCACAGACTCTGGTGTTCCTCCGCTCAGCAGCAACGTGACTGTCAACGTCTTAATCCTGGATGAAAATGACAATAATCCAACAATTCTCGCGCCATATTCTGAGCACGGCTCCGTTAACAGTGAGAGCATCCCCTATTCTGCTGAAGCGGGATACTTTGTGGCAAAGATCAGGGCTGTAGACGCAGACTCTGGATACAATGCGCTGCTCTCTTATCACCTCTCTGAGCCCAAAGGAAACAACCTCTTCCGCATCGGAACCAGCACCGGAGAAATCAGGACTAAGAGGAGAATGAGTGACAATGACCTGAAAACTCACCCCTTGGTGGTGTTGGTGTCTGATAACGGAGAACCCTCCCTGTCAGCTACTGTGTCTATTGAGGTGGTGGTGGTTGAGAGCACAGCTGACATCCAGACTCAGTTCAGACATGTGCCCATAAAGGAGGACAGCTTCTCTGCGCTGAACCTGTATCTGCTGATCGCCATTGTGTCGGTGTCAGTCATCTTTCTGCTCAGCCTCATCAGTTTAATAGCTGTCAAATGCCACAGGACAGACGGCACTTTCAGCAGGTACAGCGCCCCAATGATCACCACCCACCCTGACGGGAGCTGGTCTTACTCCAAAGCTACTCAGCAGTATGACGTGTGTTTCAGCTCAGACACACTCAAGAGTGACGTAGTGGTTTTCCCCGCACCGTTTCCGCCAGTAGATGCTGAGCTGATCAGTATTAATGGAGGAGACACTTTTACCAGAACTCAGACTTTACCTAACAAAGAAAAGGTAAGAAAAATAAAAGTAACATGTTTTATGTATTATTTTATCCTTCTGGGCTGCGGCTGAGAGCAAGTACCATCGTGTTCTACTTTTCTTAATTNCAGAACTCAGACTTTACCTAATAAAGAAAAGGTAAGAAAAATATGGAAAAGTAACATGTTTTATGTATTATTTTATCCTTCTGGGCTGCGGCTGAGAGCAAGTACCATCGTGTTCTACTTTTCTTAATTAAATTTAACACTGCAGTATGTATGTCGTTGTCCGTGGTGCTGAAATAACAGTGTGATGAGTGCTATTGAGAGAGTGTATTCACCGCAGTTGTCTCAGTTATTTAAAGCGTGACTATGCTGACTTTCAAAATTTATACATCTACAAAATCAAGTCCCCATTCATTATCAGTGAAGCAGCTCCAGACTTTATACTTGACCACATCACAAGTTTAAGACTTATTTCTCTGGGTCTGGCTTTGATAGAGATTAGCTCATGTTTATAGATGGTGATTGAACTTTCCACGGCAGATTAGCTCATGTTTATAGATGGTGATTGAACTTTCCACGGCCATGGAAATAACATACTGCGATTCTTAATTTAGGTGGTGTTCCCCTTTGAGTCAATTGATAGGTNTTACTTCTCTGGGTCTGGCTTTGATAGAGATTAGCTCATGTTTATAGATGGTGATTGAACTTTCCTCGGCCATGGAAATAACATACTGCGATTCTTAATTTAGGTGGTGTTCCCCTTTGAGTCAATTGATAGGTGATGTATATAAGATTTCACCACAATTTAAGGAGTCTCTCTGGATAACTGCATTACCTCAATTCAACTACTTAAAAATAAAATACAGAAATGTACAATAGTTTCTTTATTTCATTTTATCTATTTATTAAATCTTTATCCTGCTATGTACAATAGTTTCTTTATTTCATTTTATCTATTTATTAAATCTTTATCCTGCTTTTCAACTAACACATCTGTGTCCAGATATTTGTGACTTCTTGTTAGCTGTATATTTTATATATTATACTGACTTGAAAGTTCAGAAGAACATATATTTATCTGTTCCTGGTGGTGTATGTAGTTATTTCAAACGACCACACGAGGACATTGTAGACCATCACATTTTGATGCTCCTCTCGGTTGCTTCAGGCTCCTCCCAGATTCAGAGGATAATGATGTTTCTCAGGGCTTTGTTACAAAGAGACGCAGAGAGAGAATGGACCGTGTGGACATCATTATGTCTGTTACACCCTAAAAGGCGAGGAAACTGGATTCTGGGACATTGCTTCCACCCTGAATTATTAGACGGGATTTTGAAACTATAATCCATATGCTTTGTTCACGCTGGATAAAAATATGTCGACGCGGTGGATACGGAGTCCGCTGGGGATTTATATAGTCCTTGTTCTTTTGGATTGCTGCTGGGAAGCGGTGTCCAGACAGCTCTCATACTCTGTATCAGAGGAGGTAAACCCGGGGACTTCTGTGGGAAATCTCGCTAAAGATCTAAACCTTAATGTCCACGACTTAGAGCCTCGTATGTTTCAGATCGTTGCTGGATCAAAGAGGAAATATTTCGATGCAAATCTGAAAACTGGTGTTCTTTATGTGAATGAAAGAATAGACCGTGAGGAGCTTTGTGCGAAGGCGACAAAATGTACTGTCAGTGTAGAGGCCGTGATGAACAACCCGCTAAAGCTTTATCGTTTGGAGGTAAATATAGTCGATATAAATGATAATGCGCCCTTTTTCCCCGAGAAGGTGCAGTCTCTTAACATTGCTGAAAGTACTGTGCCGGGAGGGAAATTTGGATTTGTCGGGGCATCGGATCTCGATGTTGGTAAGAATAGTGTGAGTACATACAAGCTGAGTCCAAATGATTATTTTTCTCTAGAGGTCCACAAAGGAGGAGAGAGCGTGTCTGCACAGCTCGTGCTTCAGAAAGCTCTAGACCGAGAAAAACAACATACTGTCAGACTAACAGTGACTGCAGTCGATGGAGGAAATCCACCTAAATCAGGAACGTCTCAGATTATTATAAATGTTTTAGACAACAACGACAATGCTCCGGTTTTCAGCAGCTCTTTATATAAGGCTCGCATTTCTGAGAACTTAGCAACAGGAAAAACTGTTATAGTTCTGAATGCGACAGACACAGATGAGGGATTGAATGCTGAAATAGAGTATTCATTGAGAAGTAAAGGTCAGGATCACATTTTAGATTTATTTGAAATTGATTCTAAAACAGGTGAAATTTTAGTCAGAGGTCAGATCGACTATGAAGAACACCAAGCTTTTGAGATTCATGCACAGGCCAGTGACAAAGGGCAGCCTCCAATGTCTGCAGATTGTAAAGTGCTGGTAGAAGTGGTGGATCTAAATGACAACGCTCCTGAGATCACAGTAACGTCACTGCTAAACACAGTGAAGGAGGATGCAGAAGTAGGTACTGCTATAGCACTTGTGTCTGTACTGGATAAAGATGGTGGTAACAACGGTGTAGTAAGAGCTGTCATTGCAAATGATGCTCCCTTCAAATTAGAGACAAATTATAAAAATTATTATTCGTTAGTAGTTGATGGTCCGCTCGACAGAGAGACTGTGGCCGAGTACAATGTCACCATCGTAGCGACTGATGAAGGGACTCCACCTCTCTCCAGCACCAACATAGTGACAGTTCATGTTTCTGATGTCAATGATAACCCGCCTCGCTTCTCAGAGCCGC